>NW_024104673.1:0-357935 GCF_003945595.2 Pipra filicauda | reverse complement strand
TAAAATACTAAAATTTAAAAATATATTTAAAAAAAAAAAAACAAAACATAAAACCTCCTTAAATTCCTCTGGGCACTTGAACCTGTGGCCCCTCACCTGAGCCTTCATTCTGTTGGCATTTTGGTCTCCCTGGCGTGTCTGGGAGGAGACAAGAGAGGAGGAGACCAGGATTACAAATCCAGGCCCAGGATTACAAAACCTGGAATGAAACACCCCGGGCAGTCACTGCTTTTGTGCTCCTGTGGCTTTAATTAAACATTTCCAAGCTCCTTTCTTAAAATAAGTCGGGGAGATCTTTCTGAGCTCTGATCCCATTCCCAGGAAAATTAATCTGTTTTTTTTATTTTTTCCTCTTGTTTTTCGATCATAAAAATGTGAGAAGGGCACAGTAACCCCGGGAGCTCGTTAACTTACAAATCTGAAGCCAGGCTTTTGATATTTTTTTTTGTTTGTTTGGTTTTTTTTAAAGTTTCATAAAACTTCGGGCAAATATTTAAAAAATAATGATTTTGTTTTCTTCTGAGCGTCTTGGCCTCGCTCGGTTCGGTGCTCAAAGGTGCCAGAAGGCCCCAAGAAAAGCTGATTTTGCAGGATTTCCAAACTCACTGGTGCCATGAAGTAGTAAAACAGAATTCTTGAGGAGGAAGCATTAAGGAATAAGATGTTTGGGGATACAATTGGCCAAGTATTGCACTAAATGAACACTGGGAGTTTTAAGGAGCCTTGTCAGCTCTAGAACACGTAAAAAATGGAATTAAAAACTACTTTGAAATGGTTATTCATGTTAAAGGCCCCCAGTTTTATGAAAGATTCTGGAGTGAGTCCAATGGGAACATGAATAAGAGTGGGAAAATATCAAATGAACTTCTGTTTTCCTGACTTGCAATGGATTCTCACTCTGTGCTACATAAATAACTTCTAGGACCTGACTTAATTGGTGTGTGCTTTAATTCATATTGTATTTTAAACTAAAAAAAAACCACTTTTTAATGTGCTTTAGTCTTATATTTTACTGTATGTGATGAAACAGCATCAGGCAGGGTTACCCTGTGTGTTTATTGATTGTGGCTGCCAACATCCATGGGAATTTGCAATCAAGGGTATGGATTTGGGATGGGAATCCCTTGGAAATGAGGGCTGTGGCATTGGGATCCTCGGAGGGAACTGCTGGGGCTGAGCTGAGAGGGACCAGGAGCTGGTTTTTAGGGAAACAGCTCCAGCTGGATCTGCCTGGACACCTGAGGAGGGCTCAGCTTGGAAGTGGAGTGGTGGAAAAGCTGGGATCTTCCCTGGCTCATTTAGAGCTGCGTTTGGAAAAGATCTGGGGATTTTTTGGGTGCTCAGCTTCCATTGCTTCCTGTGAGAGCCAGACATGGAGTCCCCCAGAGTTCTCTAAAAGCCTCTGATTTTTACTCTTTGGAGGTTTTTCAGTCCCCAGAGTTCTCTAAAAGCCTCTGGTTTCTATTCTTTGGAGGTTTTTTAGTCCCCAGAGTTCTCTAAAAGCCTCTGGTTTCTACTCTTTGGAGGATTTTTAGTTCCTGCTGAGAGAAGGAGTTTGGTTGGATGTCACAGAGTCATAAAGGTTGGAAAAGACTTCCAAGGTCATTAAATCCAACCTTTGATGAAATCCCACCACCCCACTGCTCCATGACATGAAGTGTCACATCTGCTGGTGTTTTGGACACCAGGGGTGGTGACCCCACCACTGACCACTCCTGCAGTGATGGAATTTTCCATAATATCCAACCTGAACCTGCCCTGGTGCAACCTGAGGCCGTTTCCCCTTGTCCTGCCCCTTCTTTCTGGGAGCAGAGCCTGAACCTCCCCTGGCTCCAACCTCCTCAGGTGGCTGTAGAAAAAAAGCACCTGCAGAAGTGTCTGTGGGGATCAAACCAGAGCTCTCAGGACGTTTCTGCTTCGAGGGAACAATTCCAACCTGAATTAAGGGTTGATTTCTCTCTGTCCTCGTCCTCTGACCACACAAGAACACACAGGGGGAAGAGCCCAGGGCAAAGGCATCTCTTTTTAATCTCACATAATGAGCTTTTTGTTGGTGTCACCCCACGGATAATCTTGTCCCCTGGCACCCCCACCTTTATCCTGAGGGAAGGAAAACCCCCTTCTTAGGAGAGTGGGAGCTCGAATGAACAATGCCAAGTGCTGTGTGTGTTCAGGATCTCCATGAAGGGCTGGAAAATTCCGACAAAAGCTTTTGTGTGACGGTCGTGAGGAAACTTTGGTGATGTTTGGGCGGTGAGTCTGTGGCAGTGCATCCCAGAAACAAAGCAGGAACATCCCTGGAGTGAGATCCTGGTCCTTTTTTTATGCAGCTTAGGGCAGAAATATCACAGAATCACAGAATCCTGGGATGGTTTGGGTTGGGAGGGACTTTAAAGATCATCCCCTGGTCCCACTAGAGCAGGTTGCTCAATTATCCCACCCAACCTGGCCTAAATATCACCTCAGACATGGTAGGTTTTGCTTTATTGATCATTTCCACCCACTTTCCACCCTGTGCAGCTGGATTTGGCATCCCAAGGGATGCTCCAGCAGGACCTGTGAGGCCATCCCTGCCCACCAGCACAGGGTGGACCAGCAGGCACCAGTTCCACCAGTCCCTGGCCTGGGACAGTGGACAGGCAGGACATGGAGCTCCCCAGACCTGGAGTTGTTCTAGAAACCTCTCCTCCACTGCAGGGAGGACTTACAGTCAGTTCTCCCTGGAAAAAAAACCTTGGAATGGCAGGCTCTGATGGGAGAATGGAGAGCCAGATAAAGCCAAGATAAAGCTTATCCAAACACCTCTGTTTGTGCTGCAATTCATCCAGTAAATTGCTCTGCCTGAATGGAATTTGATGGGAAGTGATTCCAGGCATGGAACACAACTTACAACTTCTCCTCAGCTGCCACGTGTGTCCCTGTGGGAATTGGAGCCAACCTGATCCTGAGGAGATTGCTGCTTTAAATAGTTTGGAATCTATTTAGCCCATCTCAGACAATCTCTGCTGTCAGGGGATGCCATGAAAGCAACTTGCCACCATATCAGCACTTGCCAAAAATTTTAGGCTTTGAGTTCTCTGCCACATCATTGCTATTTCCCCACTTTTTGAGTCTCATTAAGTTCCTGCTTCCTTTGAAAGGAAATATTGAGGTCAGAGGGGTCATATCTATCATTCTTTTAGATCTCTTAAAATTTACCTTTCTGTTAAAATCTTCAGCTTTAACCCTTTTGAAATGAAACCTGCTGATTTTATGCTCCCAAACCTTCAGGTAACAGGTGGGATGAGGGGAAGGGCATTAAAGAGCTCCTTGTTCCAGCCTGGGCTCTGTGCTGGCTGCTTGTCCTCACAAATCCTGCCAGGGGCACACCTGCCTGCACGGGAACAGCAGGTCCTGGGCAAAAATAAGGCAGCTTTGCCCTTCCAAATCCATTTTTCTTTTGGCTGGGATGCATTTCCTGAATGCTTCCTTGCACCTCTTTGCTCCCACAGGACTCAGGTGCACACGAGGGCAGGTTTGCTCCCTCCCTCCTTCTCACAGGGCTCTGATTCTCACCTCAACTGAGCTTTTTGATATGAATTGCAGTAATTTTTGCCTTTTCTGTGCCTTGTTAGCAGCCACTGAAATCCTGGCCCAGGAGCTGAGGTGTCAGGAGCTTTGGGGATGCACGGACAGGAACACCCCAGTGCTCGGAGGTGCTCAGGGACATGTGCCCAAAGAGGGAGGGATTTATCAGCCTGAACCAGGAAAATCTCATTTCTGGGACCAAAAAAAAAAATAAATAGCACTTTTCTCCTGTTCAGGGTTGTGTGTTTAATCCCTTGTCCTGTGATAACTTTCTGTGAGAATTTCTGAACTTCTCCCTCACAGGACCACGATTTTTAACCAAGAGCAAGGAGCTGAACTGGGTGTTCTACCCAGCAGACTCTAAATGGGAGCCTTTGTTACCACAGTGCAGCTTTTAGAGACACTGAAACCAATTTTTTTTTTTTGACATTTAAATTTCTGCTGTGACACCAGAACCCTCAGGCCGAGCTTCTCCAATTAGCAGTTTAGTAAGGGATTGATTGCACAAGAGTTTCGAAAAGCTGCACAAATATCATTAAATCTGTTTTACAAGGTGGGAAACGGAAGAGCAAAGCTGTTCCCTGAGCTGATAACGTGGATTTGGGAGCAAAGATCAACAGAGATCTTTCTCCAGTCTCCCTGTGCTTCTGGTTCCCAAGATGAGGAGATTAAAAGTGCCATAGAAGTCTCTGCCTGGACTCTGCTGCGTTGGCTCAAACACCTCAGGGAAGTTTTTAGGCTCAGGTTTTTCAAAGTGCCCGTGGGAGCACAGACCTTAAATGCCAAGGAAGGACAAGCCAAGTTGTGCTGACTGGGACAGGGAAGAAGGGGAACATTTCTGGCTGATTCAGAGCTCAAATCACCCTCCTCTCTCCCCAAAGTGACGGCAGGATTTTAGGCTTCTCAGTCTCAAAATATTACCCTCAGGAACTTGGTGTAATTTGGGAATTTCAGTGCTGCCCAAGCACTTCAGGGAGCGGGTTTTGCAAAGCTGAAATTTACCCTTCCAAATATTTTGAGGCTGCAAAAGTGCCCGAGGTGCAACTTCCCTTTCACCTGTGATTTTGCTCGACGTGCACCAGCACAGGCTAAGCCACAGCAACAGCAGAGAGTAAGTGCAGAGGTGATTAAAGAGGGTGAACAAAGCCAGTCTCGAGCTTTCTGTGGCTCTAAACATTTTTAAGAAGTGCTTTAGATAAGGATTTATTGCTGAGCAGCGTGTTGGGCTGGGTCCTGTGCCAGGTTTCACGTTGCTGACTAATTCCTTGGGCTGTTCCGAGCCACTGACTCCAAACCTGCGTCATCAAAGCCCTCAGTCCAAACAAGTGGGTAGGAATTCGTGGCTGAGGCATTGGCTGGAAGACCCTGTGTAGGGGGAAGGATTTCACCTCTCTGAGTTGTGTTTACCTGCTCACATTCCCACCCCCTGGGGGCTCAAACCCTGCCGGGTGTCCCTGTCCCGGGAGCCTGGGCAGGATCTCTCCCGGTGGTGGGGACATGGAGGACCAGGGACACCTGCTGCGTTCCCCTTGGATGCTGACAAGGAATTGGGGTCTGAAGAACTCCTTTTGAAGTCAGAACTTTGTTTGCTTTGCCCTCCCTGCATCTTGGGCAACTGGGTCTTGTTTCCTCATTTCGGGTCTTACGGCACAGCCCGTTTTCCTGTCGGGGTGGCAGGAAAAAGGTACAGGATGTACAATCCCCTTTCTTGTCATCCAGGAAAGAGGTACAGGCTGTACAACCCTCTTTCTTGTCGTCCTCCTGTCCACCTGTCAGTTCATCTGTGCCATGCTCTTGGTGCAGGAGATGCCACTCCTGGTGTCTGCCAGCATAATTGTGCTCGGTTGTCCCCGTAATTCCCAACAGATTCCAGGTTTTTAGCCCTTCCTTCATATTTTTTCCCGGTGCTTTCACAGATTTCCGTGCACGTCTCGCCCTCACCTGCTGCAAATTTCCCAGCACTAAACTCTACAAGTGTTACCTACTGCAAGGATGAAAGGACAGAGCACCAGGAAAGGCTAAAAATAGAGCAGTCGGGAGAGAGGAAGGACGTGGGAGGAAGGGAGATGAAAGAGAGATTACTTCAAAAAGCTTTTCGTGAGACTTTCGAGCATTATCTGTAAAACTCTGAGCAGCAGAAGGTGACAGCACCTCCTCAGGGCTGGAGCAGCATTTCCTCTGCTCGGGGATGAGTCACTGAAAGTGATATTTGTGCCCTCAGGTTTGGAGAGAAGTGAATCAGTTCCGTTAAAAAACAGCACGAAACCATCCGAGGACGGGGGGGTCCTTCCAGCCCCCCTGGCTGGGACATCTCGGAGAGAACAGTATTTGGGAACTCAAATGTCAGGGCCTGATGGCAAATGTCTGATGGCAGAGAAGTTTCTTCTCAGCTTCCCAGTCTGCTCCTGCTTTCAGAGCAGCGAGGGAGGTTTGAGATGCTCGGAAAAGGTCACTTCTCAGGGAGGTATTTGAAGCACAGAGGGAGGGATTCGTTCACCGAGGGCAAAGGTTTGGTCACTTCATAAAAGCTTCAAACTTCAGCAAAGAAACGGAAATTTCCAAATTCAAATAGTTTTGTTCAGGGTGGGTTTTACCTCAAAGCCCAGAATCCCAGGGTGGTTTGGGTGGGAAGGGATATTAAAGCTCATCCAGTGTCACCCCCTGCCATGGGCAGGGACACCTTCCACTGTCTCACCTTGCTCCAACCTGGCCTTGGACACTTCCAGGGGCAGCCACAGCTTCTCTGGGCAACCTGTGCCAGGGCCCCAGAGATAAATGGGAGCCCAGTTTGGAGAACTTTGATAGAAACCTCTCCCAGTGTCACAGGAGTGGGTCCTCATTGGATCCTCACTGTTATTTCATTTCTTACTTAGCCTTTATTACCTGGTGACTAGAGCTGTATCAGTTACTGATTACTGATAATCCCGTGGTCCATAAACCCTCCCTGAACCAGTTGTTGAGCTAAGTTTGAAAAGCCTGTGTGGAAATCACACTTAAAATCAAATTATTTAGTCATACTTGGTTCAACTGCCCCAAGGAATGGAGGATATTAAGGCAGAGAAAACCCCCTTGGAGCAATTAGTGTGTGATTGTGGTACAAAGCTCTCAAAGGCCTTTTCCAGCCCAAAGGATTCTGTTATTCTGGTTTAGTGCTCAGTTTTATTTGGTAGCTTGGGGACAGGTGACGTGGTGAGACTCGGGGAGAAGGTGAGACTTGTTGGAACTTGGCAGTTCAGAAGTGGCTGGAAAACGCCAGAAAGGGTTTCCAGGAGGCATCCAACCCCTCGGGAAGGGCAGGGACAGGGCCAAGCTGTGCCCCCCGGTTGTCCCTGTGCTGGGATGGGAATTCCCACCTGGAGCTGCTGCGCTGTGCGCTGCTGCCATCCAGAGCTCGCCGGGGGAGCTGCGCTGGGAGAGGACGCTCTGCCGGCCCCTCACCTGCCAGGAAAAGGCAATAAATAATAAATGCCATAAATAAGGAATGAGGGTCCAAAATAGCTTCTGTTTCCAGCGGGAACTGGAAGCTGCCGCTGCCACATCTGGAGCGAGGATGTTTTCATTTCGTATTCGCTCTGTTCTCTCCTCCCCCAGACACCGGTTTGAGGGAGGAGAACATGATCTCCTCAAAAAGAACCTGCAGGAGATCAGTGTTCACAGACTGGCGTTTTTATAACCTTATTCAGTTCGTCTTAAATGACTCTTTATGGCTCTGTGTGAAAAATAGATGTAATCCTGGCTGCTGGTTATTTATAGGGATGTCTCCTGGAAGGGAAGCACAGATCTGCCACTTGTGGGGTTGTGGGAAACCTCCTGACCTCTGGTTTCAGAGAGAACAGACTTGGGAATTGTATCCCTGGGGGTCTGATACAGGTACTAGAAAGTAAGGATGGAGCAGTGTGGCCCTCATGGGAAGGACATGGAGCTGCTGGAGCACCAAGGGGATCAGAGGGATGGAGCAGCTCTGCTGGGAGGGAAGGCTGGGAGAACTGGGATTGTTCAACCTGGAGAAGAGAAGCTTTGGGGTGACCTGATTGTGGCCTGCCAGGATCTCAAGGGAGCCTGAAAGAAAGATGGAGAGAGACTTTGGACAAGGGCCTGGAGTGCCAGGACAAGGGGGAATGGCTTCCCACTGCCAGAGGGCAGGGATAGATGGGATAGTGGGAAGGAATTCTTGGCTGTGAGGGTGGGGAGGCCCTGGCACAGGTTGCCCAGAGCATCTGTGGCTGCCCCTGGATCCCTGGAAGTGCCCAAGGCCGGGTTGGAGCAACCTGGGCTGGTGGGAGGTGTCCCTGCCCATGGAACTGGAGCAGCAAGATTTGATGGGCTTTGTCCAGCCCTGCAATTCCCCTTGCTCCAACGCTGCCATGTGCCACTGGCACGTTTTTATGGCATTGCTGCCAATCCCTGAGTTTAGGAAAAGCTCCGTTGGCCACGTGAGCCCCGGGCTGTGCCAGGGAAGGGTGGGTTCAGCTGCAGCGTCGCCTCCTGTCATTGCCCCGTTTAATCCGATGTTTTGGGAGATTCCCAACTCCGGTGCCCACAGGAGGGAGCCAAATCCTTTGCTCTCGAGACAGACAAAACTCACCTTTGTCTCGAGTGTCTTCATCAGCTGCTCGTGTGTGAAAGGGAGGAAAAACCAATGGAAATCTCTGCACACACCAGAGGAGCCTCGTGTGCCTTTTCAAAGGGAATTCAAACTTATTCGGGAGATTAAATGAAAGAATTCAGGGGAAAAGCATCATGCTGAGGGATATCATACAATCATGGAATCCTGGAATGCTTGGGGATGATGGTTTTCCCCTGAATTCCTTCAGATAGTTTGGGCTGGAAGGGACTTTAAAGCTCATCCCATCCCACCCCCTGCCGTGGGCAGGGACACCTTCCCCTGTCCCAGGTGGAGGCAGGAATGTTGTGTCAGAGGCAGGGAAAAGTAGCCTGAGCTCTGGGAACCTCTTCCTGTGCCTCGTTTTTGGTTTTTCCCTCTGGTATGTGGCCTGTTGCTGGATGAGGAAAATCCAAAGCAAAGAAAGCTTTCAAGTGACTAAAAATAAACGGGTTTTTTTATGAATATTTCACAGAAGGCTGGGATTTCTTCATCTTTGGCGACACTGGGGGCAGCTTTTCCATATTAAAAGAATCCATTATTGTTATTTTTTCACTTGGTATTTGCTGGATTCCGTGAGTTTTTCAGCTGCTTTTTGCCATCTGCCGTCGCTTCGGGGTTGCACTTGGACATTTGCTTTTGCTTTGGGGTGGAATGGCCTTTTCCCAGCTCTCCAAGGGCTGCATCCCAAAATGATAACCCCAAGACAAGGCACCCTGGCAGCCCAGTCAGTGAGATAACCCCTGTGGTGGGAGGAATGACCTGTTGCTGTTTGTTGTCACCATAACAGAGTGGGGTTGGAGCTGGAAGTTGGCAAATGGGATTCTTCCCTTCTTAAGGGCTCTGAGGAATATTTGTAGCATCCCTTTTCCCCGAGTTCCCTGTAGGATTTCATTCCAAACACCATATTTCCTTGAGCTGGGTGGTAAATCTGTGCCTCTCCTGTCACCAGCAAAGCCCATCCCAGCTCTGGCTGATCCAGAGGATCATTCCTACAGGAACATGGTGCTTCCATGGGATGCTGGGGACACAAAACAAAGGGTGTTTCATACAGTTATTGGATCAGTGATAATAAAAAAGTTTAAAGCAGCCAAAGTACCCCCCCAAAAAAAAATGCACGAGGGCAAACAGAGCCTGAATCCTCCGTCCATAATTCAGAACAGCTCCAGGATGGAAAAGAAAATAGACGTGTCATGGGCAGTGTTTGTTCATGTGTGCAAAGAACACATTCCTTTCCCCTGTGCTGGAGTGGGGGATTTGTCAGGGGTCACGTTTTTTCCTCTTATTATTTCTCCTCGTTAAAGGTCGTGGTGCTCTAAAAGCACAGCATCCATGAGCTCTCATCCCTGGGACACGGCGTGGCCAGGGATCAAATCCTTGAGGAACAGACCCCCAGGGATCAAATCCCTGAGGAACAGACCCCCAGGGATCAAATCCCTGGGATCAGACCCCCAGGGATCAAATCCCTGAGGAACAGACCCCCAGGGATCAAATCCCTCTGGAACAGACCCCCAGGGATCAAATCCCTGAGGAACAGACCCCCAGGGATCAAATCCCTCTGGAACAGACCCCCTGGGATCAAATCCCTGCAGAACAGACCCCCAGGGATCAAATCCCTGTGGAACAGACCCCCAGGGATCAAATCCCTGAGGAACAGACCCCCAGGGATCAAATCCCAGTCTCAAAT
The DNA here is from genome assembly GCF_003945595.2 of Pipra filicauda. NCBI lineage: Eukaryota > Metazoa > Chordata > Aves > Passeriformes > Pipridae > Pipra > Pipra filicauda. The sequence continues at coordinate 348,078 of NW_024104673.1, read as the reverse complement.
CCCTGAGAACAGACCCCCAGGGATCAAATCCCTGAGGAACAGACCCCCAGGATCAAATCCCTGCAGACCCCCAGGGATCAAATCCCTGAGGAACAGACCCCCAGGGATCAAATCCCTGAGGAACAGACCCCCAGGGATCAAATCCCTGAGGAACAGACCCCCAGGGATCAAATCCCGGAGGAACAGACCCCCAGGGATCAAATCCCTGAGGAACAGACCCCCAGGGATCAAATCCCTCTGGAACAGACCCCCTGGGATCAAATCCCTGCAGAACAGACCCCCAGGGATCACATCCCTGTGGAACAGACCCCCAGGGATCAAATCCCTGAGGAACAGACCCCCAGGGATCAAATCCCTCTGGAACAGACGCCCTGGGATCAAATCCCTGAGGAACAGACCCCCGGGGATCAAATCCCTGAGGAACAGACCCCCAGGGATGAAATCCCTGAGGAACAGACCCCCAGGGATGAAATCCCTGAGGAACAGACCCCCAGGGATGAAATCCTTGAGGAACAGACCCCCAGGGACCTCCTGCTCTGCCCCCAGCTCCTTGGGGGAGCGGCAGGATGGATCCTGGGAGCTGAAATCCCACCTCAATCCCAGCTGAGGGCAGGTTTCCTTGGCAATGCACAGCTCCAGGAGTCTCCACCTTGGTGTGATTCACCAACTGGAGAGGGAACCATCTTCATATGAACATGTTATTTGAAGGCAGCTCGAAGATGCTGTGATTCATTTGCTTCATTGATCTGGGGTTTTTTTGCCCCTTTTTTTAGCTCCCTCTCAAAAAAAAAATCCAACACTTGCCCTGCTGTGAGTGGCAGTGAGAACATCCTGTCCCTTGAAGGCCCCAATATGACCCTGATTAATTCTGATTAATTCCCCAGTCCCAAAAACTGGGGAGCCACGTCGTGGCCTCCCGGGCCTTTCTCCCAGTTTAAGGATTAACAACGTGAGTCCAAGCCTAAAATAACTGTTTTATTGCAGTTCTGAACCTTTGGGGTGCTAGAGCATGAAAAAAGCTCAATCCCTCTTGCTTTGGGTTCAATAAATACTCTCCCAGTGCAGTTTAGATTTTGGGCAGTGCAGTGTCCAGGTTTTTATTTAACATCCCTCTCTCAGCACTGGGGATGATAAAGAACATTAAATCCAACTTTTGCTTGATGGCAAAACTCCTTCAGTCTTCAAGAATTGGCCCTAAATTGGTCACAGCTGAGGAAGAGATTTGAGCTGTAGTTCCACAAGGGAAAGAATTGGCTGCAAATGTGGGTTTTCTGCTTCCAAAAATGGGGGATCCATTCACGTGCTGAAAGGAGTCCTTTGCTCTTGGGAAGCTCAGATGTTTTTAGGGATAAGGGGGAGGGAGAGAAGCTTCTGGTTCCCCATCCCCTGTCGGTAGATTGGGAAGAAGACTCAGCCAAAATCACTCAGAAAATCAGTGGCACCACAAGATTCTGGTAATTTTTTATTTTATTTTTTTTTTTCTCTTTTTGATTTTCTTCTTGAGAGCTTCTCAGAAGTTTCTCCTTTGCTTTAGGATTTGGGATTGGGAGGAGGTGAAAAATGGGGAGTCAATGAGGAGAGGGAAGGGTTCTGTCTAAATCCCCTGTATAATTGTGATCCTCCTCTGTGGGTTTTAAGTAAGTATTTAAAACAAAAAGCTTTTCTACTGGAGGCCAGGAGATATAAAGATGTTTCAAAGCATAAAATAAGGGGATGGATTAAATGGAGAATAAAAAGGAAAATAAATGAAGAACTTCTGTGGTTGAGTGCTAGGAGCTTTGGAAAATAATGCTCAAATTAGAAGCATGTGCTCTAGAAAGTTACAACATAGGTATTGCAAAAAAATCCATTTTTCCCAAAGGGTGGGGGGGAATTAGGATTCAAAATCATGAAATGATCCGGGAAAGGGATGTAGATTTGTGCACAGGAGGCAAAAATCGGGATGGGGATCAAATGTAGGGGATTGTCAAGCACAAAACATGGAAGAGCTCCAGTGGGTGATGTGGTGCCCCTTCCATGGAGTAGGGAAGAACTGGAATAGAGAGAAGGGCTCAGCTTCAGGACTCATTGCTTGTCTGATTCTCACATCTCGCATTTAAGAGCCTGTGTTTGCTGGGAGATGTCCTGCTAAAGCTGGCAGTGGGCACTTCCAGGTGGAGTTTAAAGGACTGTGGTTATTCCTTTGCCTGACTGTTTGCAGGAAGCTTCCTGCATGTGGAGGGAGGAGCTGGATTCGTGGGGCAAGAGACAGTTTGTGGCTCATGGATGCAGAAATCCCACGGCTGGGAAGGGGCCCCTCTTCCTTCTTGTCGAAGAAGTGGCCAAAATCATTATTTCTAGATCTGGAACAAAGTCTTTGCTAGAATCTGCACTGACTCGCAGCAATTTCCCAGTTGGAGAATTCAGGAAGGAGGAGAGAATTCCAAGCTGGAGGCTGGAGATTTCAGCCATTAATTGGAACCCTCTGGACGTGCCTCTCCCATCCCCAGCCCAGCATGTGGAGCTCAGCAGCTTCTTGCTGTGTCTCTGTCCAGCACTTCTCTCCCAGCACAGATATTCCTGCTGTGCTTCACCAAACCAGCCTTCCCAGCTGGGTTTTGTCGTTAACTGGTCTGCTCCTGCCCTTTGGAACCTTCAGAATTCCCCCATCCTGCTGGAACACACGGCTTTGGAGGGGGGTTGTCCTGCACTGAGGATGGTGAACCTTCCAACTGGCTCGTTTCGGAGAGACACCACACAGAAGGTGGTACCAAGGCTGTTCCCAGCCTGGAAGAGCCAGCTGAGGCTGAGGGAATGAGGAATGGAATGTTGAAAGCACGATGGAGAGGTTTCCTGGATAAAAACCCACTTTAAAAAGCCATGGAATCCCAGGTTTGGCTCATCCTTGCCATGGGCAGGGACACCTCCCACTAGCCCAGGTCGCTCCAGTCTGGCCTTGGACACTTCCAGGGATCCAGGGGCAGCCACAGCTTCTCTGGGAATTCCAGCCCAGCCCTCCCCACCCTCCCAGGGAGGAATTTCTTCCTAAAATCCCACCTATCCAGCCATCAGCTCGTGGAAATCAGCATTGCTGCAGTGAAGTCAGCAAATCCAAACTTCCATCGGCTAAAAATCAAGCCACGTGTCTCTCCTAAGCTAAAAGTCTTAAAAATGCAGCTGGTGGAGGTTGGTGGAGGGAGTGGCAGAGAGGAAAATGGTGAGGGACCTGCTGTCCTACACAGACAGTGGGAAGGGGGGAAAAGAACAAAGGGAAAAGGTGGAAATCAGAGGAAAAGGGTGGGAGATGCTCCGAGCACGAGCAGTGCTGCAGGGTTATCACTGCCCTCAGCAAGAGAGGAGCTCTGCCACTGCTTCACTTGATGCCATGAAAAAGCAAAACACTTCCAATCACAAATCCAAACTGGGAGCAGTGAATGGAAAGGCTGTTTGTGTTCTTTGCATGGTCAAAGTTCTCATGCCAGAGGGCTCCACCACCAGGCTCTCAGCACTGGTGGCACTCAGGTATTGCTGTCCCAGTCATCCCAGTTCTTCCCAGTTCATCCCTGAGAGCAAATCCACCTTGGGAGTGACTGCCAGGCTTTGGAATCCTTGAGAAAACTGGGAATTCACTGTGCTTCCAGCCCTGGGCTGGTTGTTCCTAACCCTGACTGCAGGACTCATCCCCCAAGGTTGGGGATAGGTCTTTCTAATTTTATCCCTGTGGAATTCCTAGAAACCAGACAAAATTGACTTTCACACAAGAATCTCCATTGTTTACACACCCTGGCCCTCTGTTCAGTCAACAAAACGTGGTTTTTATTAGGTTTGCCCTGGAAAAAAGGAGACATTTCAAATGAAGGGGAAAAAAATGCTCGGTTTGGGTGTTTTTGGTGAAATCTGGGGGTGGGGAGCTGGTGGGCAGAGAATGTGGATGGGAGATCAAAGCTTTTGGTTGCAACTCAGAGGTTACCAAGTGTCACAGATCTTTATCAGCTGAGAGTCACAGAGTCATCCAGGTGGGAAGAGACCTGGCCAGGCTTGGAAGGGACCTTCAACCACCTCATTCCAAGGGCAGGGACACCTCCCACTAGACCAGATTGCTCCAACCTGGCCTTGGATCCAGGGGCATCTCATCCATTAGTGCTGGAAGGAGCAAGACAAGGGGGAAAAAAGGCAAATCAAACCCTGGAATTCTCAGGGACACCCATCCTGGCCTGGTGCTGGAATCAGTCCAGGGGATGGATTTGTTGTTGGCAGCTCCCCCCATGGAAGCAAAAAGAACTCGGGTGCTGGTGAAGGGTCTGGGTGGGAGGGAGGAAGGAAAGAAATCAAATAAAGGCTCTGTAGTAGCAGATTAAAATCTGGATAACGAAAATGTAGTTTGTTTTAAAGGTGGTGATTCCTATCTGGGCTGCTGGAACATTCCCACATCAGGGCTTTGCTCTGGGAGAGCCCAAAACATCCCTTTGCTGACATTATCACCCAGGCAACTCCAGATAATTACCTGTGTGTGTCTAATTGCTGGGGTCACAGGCAACTCTGGGCTTTCATTTTCCACCAAGTTGTTATTTCTGTCTCTCTCTCTCTCTTTTTTTTTTTCCTTCTCCTTTAGCAATGACATTTGCATTCCTTTGAGCAAAATACCAAGGTTAAACTAAAAATAATCCTGCCCATCAGTTTTAGATTAGGACTAGTGCAGGCACAGCTTTACTGTAAATGTGGATGTCATGACTGCTGGGTGCTCTGCCAGGAAAGTGCCACAGTCAGACACTGCAGGAATTCGATTAATGGGGGGATTTTTAACATAATCTGAAGTTACTTTTGATTGCCAAGTGGTGCCTACTATTAATATCTGTGTGAAACCACCTTCTTTCGGGAGAAATGAAGATGTGTGGAAATTGTTTCCTTTCCTGAGAAGGAGGAGGGGTTTGAAACCTGTGCCATTCTCCTTCTGGAAAAAAAGCAGCAGCACATCCCTGAATCCCAGTTCCCTTGAAAGCAATGAATTAATGTTTATTATAATGCTGGAAGTGTCCAAGGCCGGGTTGGAGTGACCTGGGCTAGTGGAAGGTGTCCTTGCCCATGGCAGGGGGTGGAATTAGAGGAGCTTTAAGGTCCCTTCCAACCCAAACCATTCCAGGATTCCATTAAACAACATTTTGTCCACAAGGTTTTAATCTCTGGTTGTGACTCTGAGTTACCTGAAGCAGATTTATAAATATTCCCTCCCCTTTTCCCAGGGAAAGCACAAATCTGGTGGTTTGGGAGCTCAGCTTGCAGGGCTGGCACAGGAGACCCTGTAAGGGAGTGTTAATCCTGCCTCTCCCACAGTGCAGAGGTTTAAAGGAAGGTGTTGCCCTGTGTAGTCCCACAGGGGAATTAGAACCAGTTCTAATTCTGAAATCAGAGTCTCCTTCAAAGGCCCAGTGCCCCGGAAGGCCCAAGTCCCTGGGAAGGAATCCATTCCTCTGTTCCCCTTTCAAAAGGTCTCAACATCCAAAGCACGAGATTATTTTTGCTCCCCGTGGGTGAGAGAAAAGCTGGAGCTCATGTTCTTCTTCCAGAGGGCTCCATGAGGTCACCAGGGAATCAGAGAATTCATCAATAACTCCAATAAACTCATTTTGGAGCCCTGGCACACGATGAGGAGGAGCCACGTGGGATCTTGGTGCTTTCCTGAGGTGGGTTTTGGGCAGCCCAGGCTGCACAGCCCAACCACTGAACACCATGGTAAAAACACCAACCCAAGGCATTAGAATCATGGAATCAGAGAATCACAGAATCCCAGAATCAGCTGGGTTGGAAGGGACCTCCGAGATCATCCAGTCCAACCCTTGATCCAACCCCGCCGTGGTTCCCAGCCCATGGCACTGATGCCACATCCAGGCTCTGCTTAAAAACCTCCAGGGATGGAGAATCCCCCCCTTCCCTGGGCAGCCCATTCCAATGGCTGAGCACCCTCTCTGCAAAGAAATTCTTCCTAATCTCCAACCTAACCCTCCCCTGGCACAGCTGCAGACCCAGCCCTCTTGTCTTGCTGATGGTTGCCTGGGAAAAGAGACCAACCCCCCCCGGCTCCCCCCTCCTGTCAGGGAGTTGCAGAGAGTGAGGAGGTCTCCCCTGAGCCTCCTCTTCTCCAGGCTGAGCCCCCCCAGCTCCCTCAGCCTCTCCTCCCAGCACTTGTGCTCCAGTCCCTTCCCCAGCCTTGTTGCCCTTCTCTGGCCCTGCTCCAGCCCCTCCTTGTCCTTCCTGAGCTGAGGGCCCAGAACTGGACACAGCACTCCAGGGGTGGCCTCCCCAGCGCTGAGTCCAGGGGCAGAATCACTTCCCTGGCCCTGTTGGCCACCCTGTTCCTGAGCCAGGCCAGGATCCATTGGCCTCTTGTCCCCCTGGGCACACTCTGGCTCCTGTTCAGCTGGAATTAAACAGGATTCCCTGGACACTCTGTGCATGTTCTGCTCTCCAGGCAGCTACAATATTAATTCCCCTAAAAGTAGGACAAAAAAGGGGGCAGAACCAGCCTCTGAGCAGCTGCTGACTCTTTAGGCTTGAATGGGATAAAGAGCACGGATATTTACAGGATTTTGGCTCAATATCTCAAATTAAAGGAGCTTCCCACAGCCCAGGTTGGGTGAGGAAAACCCAGGCACCGTAATTTATCACAGATATTAAAGAGAGATAGTAAAGTTCGTTCAACATTTATTAGTGTGGCTGTAAAACTTCATCTCCTTTGCGGTGGCTTTGGGGGGGGGGGCAGAGGATGTTTCAGATGGAGATTTGTGTTGGAGCAAAGCCTGGGAGATGTTCTCTCCCTCCTCTGGCTTATTTGAAATCTCCTGCCGCCTTGGCTCTCCTCCCTGAGGTGGCAGAATGGTTTTTACGTGGGCTTGCAAAAAGATTTGATTTGATTTTAATTTTTTTCCCCGGGATTTAGATTTTTTATTTAATTTTCTTTTAATTTTTTATTTTATTTTATTTTAATTTTTTTCTCAGTGGAAACTTGTGAATTGGTTTCTTAATAATAAATGCACTGCAAAGCTCATTTATTGCTTTCTATATAAACTCCTGACTTGCTCTGGAGAGCAACAGATCCTTCTTCCCTCTGGAATTGCTCCTGGACCCAGTCACAGACTTCAACATTTGTATTTTGAGACAAAAAAAAATACAATTCATGTTCTGCCTTTTTGATCCTTTGCAGGCTCAATGCTCCCAGGGTGTGTTTGTTATCCAGAGCTTGGTGACACTGAATATTGAGGTTCTGCCTGCACAGGGTTTAGAGAGTTAAAGAAATGCTAAAAATGGATCAATTAATTTTAAAATATTTAATCAATTCATTCCCTGACAACACTTCCAGCAACGTGTTTCTGAGCATTAATAATAATTAATTATTGTGTATTGAAAGGATGTGTTCAAAATATGTGACATATATTTCTATATTTAACATTCTCAGCCTCCTTTATTAACCTTTGGCAACTCACTTCCACAGGCAGCTCCAATATAAAATAGGGCTGAAAGAATTCCCAGCCAAAAAAATTCCCTCCTGGAATTTCTCCTGAGATGAGCTGAAATATTCTAGTCTGTGAAAAGGAGCTTTTAAAGAATTCCCCACTTCCTTTGGCTTGGAGGAAGGGAAGTTGTAAATTTGATTTTGGGAGCCGTTCAGCTCTCTGGAACTTTTAAAACATTTACTTAAGGTTAAAAGAGACTTTTTGGTGTGGGAGCTGCTGGGATTGCTTTTGCATCCACTTGCATCTGTGGGTTTCTCCCTTCTGAGCAGAGAAGATCCATCATAAAACTAATTTATGTCTTCAGAGCTCTTCCCCTACAACAGGAGCACAAAAAAAACTGCCTTTAAAGAAAACAGTCCCAAAAAATTCACTGCCAAGGAAAAAAAACTTTCCATCCACTCAGGGTTCAACATATGGGGTTTTCATGCCCTGGCCCTGACAGCTGAGTGCATCTCTTAGCTAATTACCCACTGACATTTAATTCAGGCCTAAAAAGAGCCATAGGGGGGCTAAAAATAGTGCCAAGGCACAGGTGAACACTCCACTGGTGGGATTGAACACCATGGGTCCTGCACACGCTGCTGGGTTGGGTTTAGGGGAGGGTTAGGGTGAGGGTTACACTTAGTTTAGGGTTAGGGAGTGGTTTAGGGATAGGGTTAAGTTTGGGGTAAGGGTTAGGGTTATTGTTAGGGTTAAGTTTAGGGTTAGGGTTAATATTAGGGTTAGGGTTACCTTAGTGTCAGGGGTTAGGGTTGGGGTTAATGTTAGGGTTTGGGTTAGGGTTAAGGTTAGGGTTAGGAACAGGGTTAGGGTTGGGGTTAATGTTAGGATTTGGGTTAGGGTTAGGCTTAGGTTTAGTGTAAGGTTTAGTGTTGGGTTAGGGTTAGTTTAGCTTTAGAGTTAGAGCACATCAGTGTGAGCAATGCTCTGAGTTTCTCTGGGACATCCACTGCACCAGGGTTTATTCCTTACATGCAGGAGCATGAATTCTGTGCACTTTAAGGACATCCTAACTCAGGGCAGTGGCCCCCATGCAAGGTCGAGACTTCCCTCCCCAGCAGCAGCTTTTGCTCCCCCCAGCCCCGCAAACGTCACCCAGAGAACCCCCCCAGGGCTGTTGTGGATTAGGGTTGGGGTTGGGGTTAATGTTAGGGTTTGGGTTACAGTTAGAGGTAGGGTTAGGGCTAGGTTTAGTGTAAGGTTTAGTGTTGGGTTAGGGTTAGTTTAGCTTTAGAGTTAGAGCACATCAGTGTGAGCAATGCTCTGAGTTTCTCTGGGACATCCACTGCACCAGGGTTTATTTTTTACATGCAAGAGCATGAATTCTGTGCACTTTAAGGACACCCTAACTCAGGGCAGTGCCCCCCATGCCAGGGAGCTCAGCTCCAACCCTGCCAGCAAACCCAGTTGTGCCCAGGGGAACAGGAGAGCTCTGCAGGACAGTGGGCCCAGCCCAGCAGCTGCCTGGCTCCAGGAGAGCAGCTCCTTGCACGAGTCTGGCTCTGCAAGGTCGAGACTTCCCTCCCCAGCAGCAGCTTTCTCTCCCCCCAGCCCCGCAAACGTCACCCAGAGAACCCCCCCAGGGCCGTTGTGGGTCGTGACTCCCCCGACAAACGACGTCAGCAGGGTCTGGATCATCAAACCCGCTCGTCCAGTTCCAGCAGAGATGGATTTTTGGCTGCTGGGCTTGGGCAAGGCTGGCTCTGACGGGGAGGATGTGATGAAATCCCTCCTGCTTTGTAAACGAACCCGACGAGAGCTGGAAATCCTGAAATAGAATAAATACAGCTGACCCTGAACAGGGCCACTGGGCTGAATGGAACCAGCCTGGGAGCAGTGCTGTGAGATCCCCCTTCCAGGTTTATCTAGAAATAGAGCTGGGGAGGAAATAACGTTCCCGTTCTGCACATTTTTTTTTTAAGATTTTTCAGCTTTTCTCTGTTTTGCAACAGGATGGAGCTGAGATCTTTTGAAGTGTGGCGTGGAAAAAAACTGAGATAGACTCCAAAATAAAAGAAAAACAAATAGCTCAGGGACCAGATCACCTGAGATGTGGAAAACCCACATCCCTCTTTTGCCTGAAATACAGGAGGAACTTGAACCTGCACTGTTTGTATTTGAGATGAATATTTGAACTCAGCTGTGTAACCCATCAGTCACCTCCTTACATTGAACCTTCTCCATCTGTGGCAGCAAAGGGGGGTCCTTGGGGTGTCCTCTGGCAGCTGATGAGCTTTGCAGTCGCTGTGGATTAACTGCAGTAAAACATTTCTGCTGAAATGTGGGATTATCCAACATCAGGCCAAAGCAGCCACCTTGGATCAGTCCATTCACACAAACTGCCCTTGCTTTGCCTCTGGGAATTCCTGTCCTCTGGCATGTGCCAAGCCATGGACCTCCTGTGAGCTGGGACCTCCTGAAATGAGGAGGTTTTGTGCTTGGTTTAAGTGCTGATGGACCTCCTGTGAGCTGGGACCTCCTGAAATGAGGAGGTTTTGTGCTTGGTTTAAGTGTTGATGGATCTAAAGATGATCAGAGGATGCTGCTCCAGCATGTTTCAGTATGAAAACTTCCAGGCATCCTTTGGGCACACAGTCTTGTACTCATCTAGGTAATAACCTGAATTATAAGAGAACTTCCTCTCCTGCTTGGAGGTGTTTATCCTGTGATCCCTGATCCTCCTGGGAGTCAGGACCCTGCTGTGTGCTTTGGGTCACCCTGGATGACCCCAACTGCTCCTCTGGTGCTCGGGGGCACCTTGGAGGTCCAGAAAAGTGTCAGAAGCAAAAATTGGATTTTCTGCTCTGCCAGGGGGCTCCTCTGTGTGTTCCTGTGGGTTGTGGGAGGGACAGAGTGTGAGTTCTCCAGCTGAAGGCATGTGCAGTCCAGAGGGAACTGCATGTTCTGTCCAAAGGGAACAAAGTGGGAGAGGAAATTGTTTAATCCTATAGAATTCAGGACTCCCAAATGCCATCGATTAAAGGACTGAGCAGTGGCTGAAGGTTAAGATCCTTCAAACAAAGCTGTCAGCTGATTTGCCATTTTTAATTGGGATTAGGATTGGGGCTGAGCATTAAAGGGACTTCCCTCCCTCCTCAGGACTTGCTTTGGGTTTGCAGAAGGCAACATTCTCTTTATAGCTGGGATGTGAAGGACAGGGGGCCAATCTGGGGGACTTCCTTTTATAAAACATCATTAATTTTATAGTTAGCTCCGAAAACAACGTTTTTAACTTGATCCCCGCAGCAGCAAAGGAGCCACGGGCAGGTGATCCAAGAGGGCTTGAATATGAAAACCAGACACCCCAGTGGAAACTTCCAAGGATTTGAGCCTGCAGAACCAATTTACTCCTCTGAAAGTTCTGTTTGCACTCCCTCTGTGCAGCCACCGCGGGGATCAGAGGGGAGGGAAGGATGGGAGAACTGGGATTGCTCAGCCTGGAGAAGAGAAGCTTTGGGGTGACTTAACTGTGGCCTTCCAGGACCTTCCACTTTTTAATATGGCACAGCATATTAAAAAGTGGAGTTAATGGAGCACCAGGAGTGTGTCTTCCCCACAGATCAGCCACTTCTCAGTCCTTTTAACCCCTGGCCTTTGTTAATTGTTGTTTGTGGATCAGATTTTCCTCTGCCCGTTGCTCTGTGGGACGTGAGGATGGTTGTTGCCTCCAGCCCACTGCAGTCTGTGTCTGGCTGTCTCTCTGTTCAACAACCCAGATGTTTTTATAGCCACTTTATAAAAGCCTAAAACAAATAAACACACAACCCTAGCCCTTCACCTCTCTTTGGATTCAACATTCCCGGAGTGTCATTGAGGCTAATGAGTGTTTCCTTCTCTTGATGAGCAGCAAATTCACACAGATCCGTGGCAGAGCTGGAGAACCACAGTGACAACAGAGCTGAGTCCCTGCTGGGAATCCTTGGGATCCTTGGGACCCTTCCCCAGAGCTCATCCCACCACAGCAGAGCCTCGGACGTGCAGCCCAGGAAGTAAAACAACAACGTCTCCTCTCCCCCACTGCTTCCAAAGGGGGATGATTTGCAGCTCCATCCGTGGAACTTTCAAACGAGCACTTCCCTGGCAGATTCATTTCCAAATACCAAGTGGGTTTTTTAATGGGAAAAATGAGCCAAGAGGTCTCACACTGTTGTTTATAATCACGGCCGACAGCAACGTCATCGGGTAATGCTTCGCCCACTTATCTTGCCACGGGATTATTCATCCCAGGAGTGGGGATGGGAGGAAAAAAAGAGCCTTCTGACATGGTTGTTTTGCAACCTTTTCCTATTTTTAAAAGGCACCCAGGCCCAGAAACAAACTGTGGGTTTAACTCAGCCCGACGTCACCTCGGTGCCCCCAGAACCTTTGTGGGCGCTCCCGGATCCTTTGTGTGATTCCATCCCTCTGAGCTGTGATCCCGGGGAATTCATGGGACACAGCTCTGCCAGGTTTGGGGCATTTGCTGCCCTCCCCAGCCGAGCTGTGTGTGCTGAGCAGGGACCAGGATGTTGTCCATCATTTTCCCAGTGCTGAGGTTTAACCAGGACACCCAGTTATGGGTTGGTTTGCACCACGTTGGGCTAAAGATCCAAAGATCCAGGGGCATCCTGTGCTTGCTTGGTTTGGTTTTAGGGACAGGGGTAGGAAATTGGATTAGTCCTTTTAAAGGATGGGTCAGAGAGTCCCAGAAATGGAGCAGGAGTTTTAGGGATTTCCTGTGGCAAAGGTTGCTGAGTGTCTGACGTGCCCAGAGTTCCAGGCCATGTACTTTGGATATTAGGGGAAAACTTTTCACTGAAAGAAGGGTCAAGCACTGGGACAGGGAATGGTGTTCCATTCTGGAAGTGTTCCAAAAATGAGCAGTGTCTATTGACCATCCCTCTGTGGTTTAGTGGGCAGGGTGGGATTCCATCAAAGGTTGGACTTGGTGACCTTGGAGGTCTTTTCCAACCTGAGTGATGGTGTGATTCTGTCTGCTGGGGGCTGGTTTGCTGTCATGGCCCAAGAAGACACCCCAGGGTGGATCTTTAAACCACAAAAATTAAGAGTCTTGCCATCCATCCATTGTCTGTTGGCTGCCCCAATTCCAGTCCTGTTTTCCAAGTATTCCCTTTGCCACGGAGCACCCAAAGGTTGTTGGTACCCGTTTCTGAGCCACACAACATGATAGAAACCCAAAGGGAGGCAAGACACCCTCCACCACAGGCTTGGAACGTGATAACATTGAATCAAACCCTCAGCCATTATATTTTTGTCCTGTGTCCCCATGACCAGGGTCTGAATTAGTGCAGTGGAAAAGAAGAGCTTAAATACCCACTGAACCACAAAAATACATTGAGATTTCCCAAACAAACTGAAAAGGAAGCAGGGAGTACAAATCAGTTGCTGGCAAGTGGAGTGGAGTTGATGGTGAGTTGCTTTGAAGGCAGTGTGAGCAAACAAACAAATGTATCCAGAATTATTTACCCCCACCTTGTTTAGGAACTTGCACGTAGCAAAACACCCAAACACTGTTTGGCTGTTCCAAACACACTTCTTGCACTTTGATATTGTTTATAAACATCTCTTAGAGCTCCCAGGGCAAAGCAAGCCCCTGTTCCAGAGGGCACTGAGTAACCAGCTGGAGGGAGGGAGGTGGGCACGGGAGGGGAGCCAGGCTGGTGAAGTCACCAGTTAATGGGTTGCAGACTCCTCAGTGCAGCTCTTTCCCATCAGTGTCTTTCCACCGAGAGACTCTTCCTGTGGCTGCATTTCCAGCCCACAGCAGCCTCCAAACCTCCTGAGCCCCCCGTCCTCGGGCTCAGGGACCCCAGGCTTTGATGGCCCCCCCCGAGGGACAGTGGTGGGACCATTCCCAGCACTTGGAGGGCTCTCTGGAAACAGAATAATCTCTGTTTGATGTGCTGGGAGGGTCTTACACCTCTGCAGCCCTTGTGAGCACAGGAGGAACCCCTGAGTGGTCCTTGCTCCAGGCACTCGGGAGAATCACACACTGGGAATCCTCAACAGCAGCACCCACCTGTCTGCACTGGGGGGTCGTGTCTTGGCTTTGAATTTATTCTTAAATAGCAACAACCATCCACTCTGCACTAAGGAAGAAGGACTAAGGAATAAGGAATGAGGAAGAAGGACTAAGGAATAAGGAAGAAGGACTAAGGAACAAGGACTAAGGAATAAGGAACAAGGACTAAGGAATAAAGAAAAAAGAATAAGGACTAAGGAATAAAGAATAAGGAATAAGGAACAAGGAATAAGGAATAAGGAATAAAGAATAAGGAATAAGGAACAAGGAATAAGGAATAAAGAATAAGGAATAAGGACTAAGGAATAAGGAATAAGGAACAAGGACTAAGGAATAAAGAATAAAGAATAAGGCATAAGGAATAAAGAATAAGGAACAAGGAATAAGGAATAAGGAATAAGGAATAAGGAATAAGGAATAAGGAATAAAGACTAAGGCATAAGGAATAAGGAATAAAGAATAAAGAATAAGGACTAAGGAATAAGGAACAAGGACTAAGGACTAAGGAATAAAGAATAAGGAATAAGGGATAAAGACTAAGGAATAAGGCATAAGGCATAAGGACTAAGGAATTAGGAACAAGGCCAGTGCATTATCTGTGCCCTGTGCAGAGGCTGCAGTTGGTGTCTGCAGTGACACACAACAGCCCCGGCTCTGTCGTGCTGCTGCACCAGCCAGACGTGATTGGAGCTTCGTTTCTGGGCAAGGGAGAGGCAGAAGAAGTTAATTAAGGGAATCTGGAACAAATTCTCCCCAGAGGAGCTGATGATGTGACGGTGACTGGTGCCAGCAGAGCTGGAGCCCATCAAAGGTTTGGGGCTTATTGAGTTAAAAACTACTAAAGGTGTATTTTCACCTCCAGCTGATAAGGAGATGGGTGCTCTGGGTGATTAGCAGGGCTGAAGGGCTGTTTGGAATTAAGAGATAAGCTGCCATGGATCTGGAGCTGAGTGTGAGACGAGCTCTGGACTGGATGATCTCAGAGGTCTTTTCCAGCCTAATTGATTCTGTGATTCTGGGAGTCTGGGCCTGACATCTTGCACTTCTCTGGCTTTAATTGGGGTGGGTTGGGAGTTGCTTCAGCTGGGGAGGGAGGGTCAGAACATAGAGAACTGGTGACACAGAGTCTCTCTTCTTCTTTCCACCAGGGCTATGGGAGTTTCCTTGGGCTTCAGCATTAAATCACTGCCTGAAGCTGCTCACTTTGCTTTTGCTCTGAGGTGACAGGGAGAAATATTGGGTGCAGAAAGAAGCCCTGACCTCTAATAAATGACCTCTGACTGGTAGGTCACGGCTCTCCCATTCCACTCCTGATTTCAACGCTTCATTTCTTCTCTGGGATAAAAAAAAAAAACCTCCAGCAGCTCATAATTGATCGTTTGAGAGGAAAAAAATGGGAAAAAATTGAGATTTAAAAAACCAGGTAGACCTGCATTGAATTTATTGCAGCTCCTGTGTTTTCCCTCAGTGAAAATGGAATAAGTTTTTCAACTCTCCATTTTTAAACAGCAGCACCAACCCCTGTGCTCTGTGAGGGCAATTCCCTTCTGCTTCCACCCAGCTCTGTTGGCAGATGAAGGTGGTTGTTTTCTTGGGGTGCATTGTGGATTTAAACAACTTCCCCAGACTAACCAGGAGCTGCTTCTCGTTTTCCTTCCTGCCAGGAATCCCAACCAGCTCTGGAGGGATCCAGGGATTGGGAACCCAAATGCTGAGGCAACACTGAGGGGGAGTTTAGGATCTACCTTGAAGAGCTGCCACCAAATGGCTTTTGGGAGTCACAAACTTCATCAGTTTTATAAAATTTTGGCGTTGTTGCTTCTCTCACTCCTCCCAAACCAGATGACAGTGCTCTGGTTAACTCCTGCTACCCTTTCACCTCCCAAAATTTCCAAAGCTGATAAAGAGAATTGTGAAAGGTGGAGACTGTTGACAAGGGCCTGGAGAGACAGGACACAGGGAATGGCTTCCCACTGCCAGAGGGCAGGGAGAGATGGGATACTGGGAAGGAATCCCTCCCTGTGAAGGTGGGGAGGGGCTGGGATGGAATTCCCAGAGGAGCTGTGGCTGCTTCATCCCTGGAAGTGTCCAAGGCCAGCTTGGAGCAACCTGGGCTGGTGGAAGGTGTCCCTGCCCATGGCAGGGGGTGGCACTGGATGATCTTTAATGCCCCTCCAACCCAAACCATTCCATGATAATAATAATAGCCACCACCACCACCAGAAACTTTTTCAGGAAAAGGAACACTCTCCCTTTATTTCCAAAGATTTCCAAGGAAGGGACAGCTGCACTTCAATGGCTTCACTGCTTATTTCTTCTCTGTGATTTTAACAACAAAGGATAAAATCAGGTAAATCTGATGGCTGGGTGTGAAAATTCCCACTGGAATCCTCCAGTTCAGAGGGAGGAGTTAAATTCCTTTTTCTTCCCAGAGCCACTGGATGCATCCCACGAGGAGGGACATCTGCTCAGTGACTCAGAGCAGGGGACCATCCCATGCGTGTGAGCGGCACAAGCTGCCTCACACTCAACCTTTCTGAGGCTTTTTTTGCTGGTTATGCAATAAAATAAAGAAAAGGGGGGAAAGTCGTGCCAGGGAAGAACTTTCAGTCAGCTTTGAAAGCAGCAGTTTGGCCTGGAAACGTCTCCAACATCCAAATGTTAATAATGAGGGCATGTTCCTGCTGACAGTCCTGGAGACAGGAATTCTCCTGGAGTCCAGGGCCAGCTCCTCCAGTCCTCTCTCCTTCATGGCTTTGCTCTTCCACATGGAAAACCCTCTGGGGAGGGGGTGGAGGAAGGGAATGGGAAGGCACTGAATGCCTCGAGGTTTGGCCTTGAGGGAGAGGGGAGGCCAAGCCTTGAGGGGCAGGGGGAGGATGATGATGCTGAGGAGTTAACCAGGATGATGGTGGAACCCTGAGCTGAGCCCTGGGGATCCCCTGGGAAAGAGGAGGGGGCAGGAGGGGGGACATTGGTGCCTCCATGGAATTCTAAAGCTAAGTCCAAGGTGTGACCAAATCCCACTGAGCCATCCCATGGAATGCTCGATTTTTGGACACTTCCAGGGCTGGAGACTCTTCCACTTCCCTGGGGAGCCTGCTCCAATGATTAACCACTCCTTCCATGAAAAAAAATTCCTCCTGAAATCCCACCTGAACCTCCCTCAAGGCCGTCTCCCCTCGTCCTGTCAAACCTGCTGGTCGAGGTGCCAGGGAAACACTGGGAATTGGCTTTTTTTTTGCCAAACTGAAGTGGATGGCATTTGGCCTGTGCCCCCTGGAATTGCCAGCTTGATGCTGCAGGACTCAGGGAGAAATAAATCTGGGCAGTAGCCCTGGTAGTCCTTGGAATTCTGCAACCCTTTAAAGCAGTTGTGCAATGAAGGGGAAAATAGGAATGGATTGAAAAGGGGGGTTTCATCAGCCAAGGGCTGGGGGATAAATCAGAGAAAACCACATGCTGAAAGTAATGGATCTGCAGGGTTTGTCTGAGCTTTGGCATTTGTTTTCCTTATTTTATTTTATTTTTTTTAATTCTTCACAAATTGTTCCTCTGCAAATTGTGGTGCCAGGCTTTAAATGGGGTATAACTGTCCCCTGCTGAAGTTTGTGAACCAGTGTGACCAGTGGAGCTCTGTTCCTTCCACCAGCTGAAACGTTGGCCTTTGGTGTGTTTTTGTGACCTTTTTCATTAATCTGGCTGGATGATGACAATATATTCCTTCCTTTATGTAAGTGACCCAACACATCCTTTGTTCTCCTGCAGCCAAATGAAAATGCAGGACAGAATTAATCACTGGCACAAGAGGCCTCTTGGGAGAAGGGAGGGGAGGACTCCAGGGAGGGAGTTATGGAATCACAGGATAATTTAGGCTGGAAAAGACCTTTAAGATCATCAAGTCTGAGTATTAACCCAGCACTTGGGGGGTCAAGTGCACCTCTAAACCCTGTCCCCAAGGAGCAGGACCAGGTTTAGCTCAGAGCTGGGTGAGCTGTGGATGAATCACCCCCCATTCCACGAGGGATTGGATCTCTGGAGTCTGTCTCCAACACCTGTGGCATTTTGGGGCGTCAGGGAGCGAGTGGCTGGTGCTGCTGGTGCTGCTGGGAAAAGCAGGAGGCAGCTCTTTGGTCCTGGGAGAGTTTTAGAGCTGGGAAGTTCTTTCCTCGTCCGAGGTGAGACAAAAAGTCAAATTATTTGCTCGTGACTTTGCTCAGGTCATTTTGGGAAGTCTTAATGTTTTAATGTTCTGATCTGGGGGTTGTTTTAACACCCAACCCACCCCTCTTGCACATGAGGATGTTCCAGTGGAAATAATAACCCATTTTCCCGGGCTCGTCCAGAAAAGGGATTTTATCCCCAGCTGAGTGTTTCCCATGAAGACTTTTGATTTTTAAGGGGCTATTTCAACCCGTCTGCACCCATCTCTAATGACCACCAGCCTCTGCCTGAAGCTGTAGCCCAGTTTTCAGCCCTCAGCCCCTCCTTGGAGGAGCACAGCCCGTCCTCCCCACGTCAGTGGAAAGAGCAGGGTAATATTGTGACTGGCACAGCTCCAGCTCTCCGGGGCTGAAGCCGTGGGATGATTTGCCTGTTGTTTAAATGTCAGAGGATCAGGGATGTCCGAGGGGAGAAGTGGCCTCTGAGCTCATCAAATCCACGTCACGGGAGCCACAGAAATCCGAGGCCAGAGCAGAGCTGTGGGAGACATTGCAAAGACAATTGAAGAAAGCAAAAGGATAAAAGCAGGCACTCCAAACTCAGAGGTGAAGACAAATATACTGATCTATACAGGCACTGGCAGATGCAATTTAATGGTTACTATTGCTTGTTGTAACACACACCCCACCCTACAATACATTTTTTCGTTCACTAATCACTGAGGTACCAATATTTAAGAATGGAAAAAAATTCAATAGTGAAAAATAAAACCTAAACTTGAAACCTTTTTTGGTTTTCTTCTTCTTCTTCCCCAGAAAACTACGGCAATTTCAGTATGAAATGTCAGGATACTTATAGAATTTTACAGTCTACGTTGGCTTTTTTTTTGTGTGTGTGTGTGGTTTGTGGTTTGTTTGTTTGGGTTTCCTTTGAATTTTCTGGAACCCAAAGTGGCTTTCCCGCACAGGTCCTGTGCATGTCAGTGATCCCCTCGGAATTCCTGTGACTCAGCAGTTGTGCCTGACATCCCAGCCCATCCCAGCCCGTGGCACTTTGCTCCACACACATCTGGCCACGTTTAACATTTCACGGTCAGAGCCCTTTGAGCTATGCCAGGAATTCCATGGAGGAACCTGGAGGCCAAGCTAATCCCAGCTCTTCAAAGCACTGGAGCACGGCCTGGATGTGGAATATTTCCCAGCAGCTCTCCCAGCACAACCAGCTGTGCCCTGATCCACTTGTTTGACCCTCCTGAGATCCTCAGGAGGGGCTGCTTCGGGTACAAACCAACCCAAGTTTATTCCGGCCACTTCCACCAGCTGGAACCCAACCAGGATTCCTCCAGCACAAATCCTGGAATGACTGTTCCCCCTCTGCCCTTAACCCAGTTACAAACCAGGAGCACACCCTGTCCTTGGCCCCCTTCAAACACACCGTGCTGGGAGGGGTCACCCTGCAGGTCAGGAGGCTCAATTTGGTCAAGCAAATCATTGTTGCAAAGTTCTCCTCTCCCTGTTTCAGAGAGGGGAAAAAACCTGCAGAGTTTAGTTGACTTGGTAAAGCAGGAAAAAAGAATTATTCCTCCTGACACCCCAGTTTACCCAGCAGGTTCTCCTCTCTCCTTTTTTCTGCACTAACTCTGTTCTCTTTCCCTTTTTCATTAATTTTATTTTTTTTATGGGTTAAATCTTGTTTTTGTTTGGTTTTTTTTTTGGTCTTTTTGTGTTTTGTAAAAATGTGCTTTGGCAGGAGCCGGGATTTTTTTTGGTCAGTAATCCACTTATTCTGTGGTTTAGAAAACCTCTCAAATCACAACTTGGACACAACGTTGCTCACTGGCCTCGTTGGCTGCTCGTGTGGCACGAGGAACGTGGCAGGAAACCCATCCTTTTGTGTTCAACCACCTTCCCAAACAAACAGAGGAGCCAGTTCCTGCCAAAATCAGGCCTTTGGGCTTGGAAGGGGCTGCAAATTTGGGATAAAAATACTCCCAGGTGCAATCTTGACAGATAAAAACTCAATATCTCGTAGCTTTGTCTCTCAGGTTCTGTATTCCTGTACATGCAGGTGTAAATCGGGGAATCATGGAATGGTTTGGGTTGGAAGGGACCTTAAAATCATCCCATTCCACCCCCTGCCACGGGCAGGGACACCTCCCACCAGCCCAGGTTGCTCCAGCCTGGCCTTGGACACTTCCAGGGATCCAGGGGCAGCCACAGCTTCTCTGGGAATTCCATCCCAGCCCCTCCCCACCCTCCCAGGGAGGAATTCCTTCCCAATATCCCACCTAAACCCACTCTCTGCCAGGTTGAAGCCATTCCCCCTTGTCCTGTCCCTCCAGGCCCTTGTCCATACTCTCTCTCCATGATTTTTGGCAGCCCCAATATTATTAATATTATTATGAGTGGCAGTGCCAGTGCTGAGTGTTGCCTGGGTGAACCCTGAGCATGGCTTGGACCCTCCTGTTGCACAGACAGAGGGCACAGAATTGTCAGGTTTAATTGTCCCATTGGAAAAAATCACCCCCAATATAATTAATATTATTATTATTATTATTAATATTATTATGAATGGCAGTGCCAGTGCTGAGTGTTGCCTGGGTGAAGACACAGAACCCTGAGCATGGCTTGGGCCCTCCTGTTGCACAGACAAAGGGCACAGAATTGTCAGGTTTGATTGTCCTGCTGGAAAAAATTGCCCCAATATTATTAATATTATTAGTAGTATTATTATTAATATTATTATTAATATTATTATGAATGGCAGTGCCAGTGCTGAGTGTTGCCTGGGTGAAGACACAGAACCCTGAGCATGGCTTGGACCCTCCTGTTGAACAGACAGAGGGCACAGAATTGCCAGGTTTGATTGTCCTGCTGGAAAAAATCACCCCCTATATTATTAGTATTATTATTAATATTATTATTAATATCATTATTAATATTATTGTTAATATTATTATGAATGGCAGTGCCAGGGCTGAGTGTTGCCTGAGTGAAGACACAGCATTTAGTTATTTTATTAACTAGTCTAGTTGCCTAATTAACCCTCACAAATAAATAGGGGGCTGGAAAGCTTATTTTGGTTTTGAAAGCTTCTCTTCAACGTGTGTGTCCTCTTGCAGCTCCTCAGCAGAGGTGGCAAATTCCTCTTTAGTGAAGTAAAAAAAAAAACTATTCCCATGCAGAAGGAAAACTTTCATGTGGCCTCTAGGGAAACCCTCCCATTGGGTGAAGTTAAGTTGGCTGAATTGAGCTTTATCAAGTCTTCTCTTTATAAAAAAAATGGTTTTTCTTCCAGATATGGGAAGTTTTGACCCGTTCAGGCCGTGTGAAGCTGTTAAATATTGGAAGCTGTGGGTGTTAGGCCTTCAAAAAGACAATGAGAGGGGGTTAAATGTTTCTATACACACATTTTTTAACTGAAAATTAAGAAAATATTAGGAAGAAGAAAGGCCCAAGGGCCATATTTGGAAAGATAACCAGGATCCCAACTCCTGGGGGTGTTGTGTCCATAATTTATTGCAGAGGGATGTTGAGGAGCAGAGGGGAGAAGCGACTGGAAGTGACTCAAGAGCCAGAGCTTGGAACTTCTCACCTGGAGCTGGGCAACCAAACCCCTGGAAAATCCCATTTTTCCATGGAAATCCCACCTGATGCTGAAGGTAGTGGAATTTTACGGTGGCTCACGAGAAAAACTCCATTTTCAGGTTCAGTAACGTTGTGGGTCAGTAGTTGGTGTTTTCAGTTCCCAGGTTAATTCTATGGAATATTTTGCATTGTGCCAGACTCTAATTATCTCCAAACAATTCCTGCCTTCCTTTATTTTCCCCCCTTTTGCACGTAAATGTCTTACAAAGGAACTGAACTGTCCCTTTTCTCCGAGACCGGTAATTTTTAGACAGAAATGAGGAGAAATCTCGAGTGGTTTTTTTTTCTGCAAACCCATTACAGGCCTTTAGGATGAGGACAATACACTTCCTTAAAAACAGGTTAAAAGCCCATTTAACCCAAAGCAAATGAAATCAACGTTGCTTGGAGAAATTTCCAGGTACAGTTTTAGAGGACCAAAAAAAAAAAACAACAACAAAAACCCTTGTGTTTGGGTTTTTGTTGTTGGTTTTTTTTTCTTACGACATTTTCGGGCTCTGATTTTTAATATAATTTAATATAATTTTAATATAATCTCGAAGGCTCGTGTTTTTTTTATTTTCCAAGCAGTTTGCTGGTGGGTCAGCCTGCTGAATTAAATAGTGGGTGAAGTGCCCTGGCTGAAAAGCTTTGCAGTGTGTTAGAAAATTTGGGGGTGTAAGAAAAGTTTGGGGTCGAAATCAACCACTGAGAGCAGCCAGACTAAGTGTTGGTGCTTCCTCTGAGCTGGTGCTGGGTCTTTCCTGTAGAACCCACATAATTCCTGCTTGTCCCATGCCCCAAAAATTGTCTTCCACCTCCCCACTTCCCCAGAGCATCGATCAACAGAGGGGTTGGTCTTTTCCAAGCTCCATGATTCCATGATCTTGTGGTGATCCAGCAGGTCTTTTCCAAGCTGAAGGATTCCATGATTCCATGGTTCTGTGGTGATCCTGGAGGTCTTTTCCAAGCTCCATGATTCCATGATTCTGTGGTGATCCAGCAGGTCTTTTCCAAGCTGAATGATTCCATGATGTGTGGTGATCCTGGAGGTCTTTACATGATTCTGTGGTGATCTTGGAGGTCTTTTCCAAGTTCCATGATTCCATGATGCTGTGGTGATCCAGCAGGTCTTTTCCAAGCTGAATGATTCCATGATTCCATGATGCTGTGGTGATCCAGCAGGTCTTTTCCAAGCTGAAGGATTCCATGACTCTGTGGTGCAGGGGGGTTGCTCTGCTGTTTCTCTGTTTGCATTCCCACTGTGATTCCCTCACTCTCCTCATCCCAGAGAATTCCAGCGTTGTCACGGTGCCCTTCCCAAGAGCAGGAGCCCTTGGAGTCACAGACCTGCTCTGCTGAATCAGAGCCCTTTTCTTCCTCCCCTCCTGCCTCCCTGGGCAGCTCCCCGGGGCAGCAGGGAAGCTTTGCCTTAAAACAAGAGCTTAAAGGGACAACAAAAAAAAAATAAAAATAAATAAATAAATAAAAGGGGAAAAAATCCGAAAGGAAAAGCTGGAAAAGCAAAGCACTGCTGCCTTTTCTGTGCAGGCTCCCCCTTCCCTCTGGAAATCAGGAGCAGAGCAACCCCAAGGGAATGTCTGGAGGTTTAATTTGAAGAGTTGCTGGCATGGCCCCGGGCCAGTGTCCCCCCATCCCAAATCCCAGAGTTGCTGGCATGGCCCTGGGCCAGTGTCCCTTATCCCAAATCCCAGAGTTGCTGGCATGGCCCCGGGCCAGTGTCCCCCCATCCCAAATCCCAGTGTCCCCCTGTCCTGACTCCCAGGCCCCCGGGAAGGAGCCAGGGGGGGTGAGGGCTGAGTCAAAGGCTCAGAGGCACTTTCTCAGCACTCAGCTGGGAAGTCCTTTGGGGTCAGCCTGTCTGAGTGGGATTGCTGCCTCTCCTCATGGATCTGTTTTGGATACCAGGCACCAGTGTTTGCCTGGAGTCGTGGAACAGGAGGCAGAGGGGGGCAAAGGGCTGAGGTGAAGGAGAGTGCAGGGGCTGAGGGGGGAGGAAACAGGCAGCAGCTCTGGGGAGAGTGGAAACCTGGAGAGGGCAGGAAAATAGAGGGGGATCAGAGACGAATATTTACAGAACCACAGAATATTCTGAGTTGGAAGGGACACACAAGGATCAGCAAGTTCGATGGAGCACAAAACCCAGAGCCTTGATGTCATTGGGCCCACGGGGTGAAGGGAGAGCCAGAAAAGGAGGAGGAAAGAAAGAGGAGAAGAGAGAGACCCCGAGGAATGGAGGCAGGTCCAGATGGGCCAGGGCTTGGTTTGTCAGACAGAGAATCCTGGAATGGTTTGGGCTGGAAAGGACCTTAAAGATCATCTAATCCAAGATGATCTCCTGGGCCAGGCTGCTCCAATCCCAGTCCCACCTTGGACACTTCCAGGGATCCAGGGGCAGCCACAGCTTCTCTGGGCACCCTCTTCCATGCCAACAACGAGCCATGGCTGGGAATTGAGGCACCAAGCCGTGGTGACACCCCCGGGCTGGGAATGAGCTGATCTTTGAGGTGCTTCCCAAGCCAAACCATTCCAGGATCCCATGGCTGGGAGAGCAGCAGGTCAAGCAGAGGTTAAACAGGGGGGACACCAGAACGAGGGGCTGATGCAGCAGAGGAGCAGGAGGGGGAGGCAGAGCTGGGGACAGGACACAGCCAGGGGGATGTGTCGTGGCCACAAACGTCAGGGGTTGGGATAAACATCCTGCCTGCAAAGAATCCTGCTTGTGCAGAGATCTCAGGCTGAAACTGTTCCAGCAAACATCTCCCCGGGTGCTGACACTGCTGGGCTGGGTGTTCACCCCCTGCACACACACACAGCCAGTCGTGGCTTTGGCCAAACATTTGTAGGGTTTTGCTCCTTCCCCAGGGTCGGGGTTGTTGTTACAATTAACAGGGAATTGTCTGACAGAGTTTTTGTACGTCTTTTTTAACTACTTTAATAAAATTCCCCCCTGGTGAGAGGGGGGCAGGATTGTTGGGTCTGTTAGCCAGGCACATCTTCATTGCTTTATATGCTTTAAAAAAGATGATCCCTAAAAGGCTAGAGGGCCACGAGCAGGGTTTTCATGAGATACTCAGCTGCCAAGCTCAGTTACTGTCAGCTCTGTGTGCTTAGATCTGTATTTGGGCTGAAATAACTCCCTATTTTTGTTTCCTTACAACTTCTAGACGATGGGAAGTGTTTGCTTTTAAATCCATGGGTAAGAGCTGAAAATTTAAGGACTTAGAGAACCTTTTTCATCTCCTACTGAGCAGCAACTCTCAGGAGATTTTACCTCCAGGAGGTTTTATCTCCACCAGAACCTGCTTCTCCATTGCTTCACACTCTTCAGGGTCATTAATGCTTGTAAAAACTGCTGCCTTATAATTAGAAATTGTCCAGGTGAGGTAGAAGAGATCAGAATTCCTCCTCGTGGGCAGCTTTGCCCCACAGTGAGAACTGAAGGTTCATTTGTGGTCACAGAGATGCCACTGGTCTTTAATCACATCCTGCTTTGGGTTTTCATTTCCAGTTTGGGGCCTGGGCACTCCAATCCCTTAGATGTGGCATTTTGTTCATCCTTTGAGATGTTTTTTGATGAAAATCCCAGTACTGGCAGCACTGGACCTTGGATGCAGCTTCCCATGAGAGGTTTTCCAAGTGTTTGATGGTGGAGCAGCCTGGGCTGGTGGGAGGTGTCCCTGCCCATGGCAGGGGGTGCAACTGGGTGAGCTTTAAGGTCCCTTCCAACCCAAACCACCCTGGGATTCCATGATTTAAAGCCCAGAACCAAATCCCTCCTGCAGAACTCTCCGAGTTCTCCGAGGCACAAAGTTTGTGCTGCAGCAGGACTGACCCGGGTTAAACACCAGGAAAAACACCCAAGCAAGAAAGAAATGAAGCTTTCAAAAGAATTGAAACTTCCCAGGAGTTTACAAAGAACTTCTTTTGCCTCTCAGGAGCCGTTTCCAGCCCCAGCAGCCCACGAGGACGGGCCTGACAAAGACTGGTTTTGGAAATGACAGACACAAAACTGCTCCTGCCTTGGAAGAGGGGACTGGACGTTGACCTGGAGCTCCCTTCTGGCTCTGCTTCCATGAATATCCCCCCTTTATCCCTGGAAAACAAGGGCAGGGAGCAGGGAAAGGCCATGGCCAACATCATGAAGCAAAACTGGAAGTAGAACTTAGGTCTCTTCTCCGTGGGGGCAAGAAAAAGAGAGAGGGAGGGGGAAAAAAAAAAACCCAACCGAAAACAGAAAAAGCAAAATAAATAAGGGATTCATTACAGGCTTTTCCTGCCTCTCAATTCCAGGTTTCCCTGTGTTTCTTCTTGAAAGGAATTTTCCCCTTCAGTTCAAGAAGGGAAAAGTAGACCAGTTCAAGAGGAGCAGCTTATCAAAACCAACTTGGCCTCTCCAAACCTCCTCGTCTGGATCCGAGTATCCACCTCCAGCCTGAGGAATCTCCTGGTTTCTGGGCCATTTCCCCCGGATTTGATGGGCAGGGAGCACATTTGGGCAGCACCAGGTCACTTCAAAGAGCTGCAAATGCAAAAGCTGCCCCCCTGGGCAGTGCAGGGTTGGAGGGGAATGTTGGGCTTGGCAGTTCAGTGGTTGCCACTCGCTGAAGAAGAATTGCAGCCCAAGGTTGCAACAGCAACGTTTGGAGGTCACAGGCACTGCCCCTCCCCAGCTGAGAGCTTGAAATTAAGACAAATGCTGCTGCTTTTGAACTGGTTTTCAGCCACCAAGCACTGGGGATGCTGGTGAGACTCTCAGCTCAGCTTAGGCAGATATTCCCTCTCCATCCCCTTCCTCTTGGATCCAAACCCGGGCTTAAGAGTTTACTGAGATAAATCCGAATTAAACCAAAATCCTACGAACGTGGAGGGAAAAGCAAGAGAAACATGTAGATAAAACCCCTTCTGGGATGGTCCTGAACCAAACCCCAGCTCTGTGCAAGGCCAGCTGGGGAGGGGAAAAGCGAAAGGAGAGGCCCAGCCTGGTGTCCCAACCTGGAGCTGCTTCCAAATCCAGCTGTTCCCCACCCCTGGGATGTGCTAAACCAGAGGGTTCCAGCCTGTGGCACTGGTAGAAGTCCCTTTGGAAACTTTCTTCTCTCATTTTCTTGTACAAACGTGGGTTTTCAGAGCTAAATTGAAACCACTCACGGAAAGCATTTTTTTTTTGCCTCGTTTGTTGGGGTTTTTTTGTCATATTTTTCACCATAAACAGCAAATGCAGCTTTATCTGTAAACAAAGAGCCTCGACTTTCTGTCAAAAAATAATAATAATAACAATCAAAAGCTGGAAAATCAGCGGCTTTTGATGCAAAGTCATAATTTTCCATGGGAAAACCTCCAAATTCCATGGCAGGGTATGTCAGCACTGTAGATGAGTAAAAGAGATACAGGCAAGGTTTAAACCAGCTCAAACTGGTACCAGTAAGAGTCCAGCACTGGCTGTATCAGCTTGGCATTGACTCCCCTCCCCGTGTTTACAGCAGAAACCAGCTCCATGCACGAGCTCCTATTAAATCCACATTGGACAATGGCTCTGCTCCATCTTTTCCTTTGCCTCTGGCCAATATCTTCCCAAAACCATGGCTGAACTCAGTGATCCAAGCAGTTAATCACGTCCCATTGTGCCCTCGGGGGCAGATATGTCCCGGGGAAGGTGTCCCTGCCCATGGCAGGGGGTGGGATGGGATGGTTTTTGGGTCCCTTCCAACCCAAACCATCCCATGATTTTGTGCTTTATGGAGTCAGTGAAAATGTACAGTTTTTACCCCTTTGGGGAGCTTAATTCTGTCCACAATCTCTCCTCTGCAGCTTCTTCAGTGCAGAGAACCAGCAGAAGAGCTGAACCACAGGTTTTCCTTGGATTATTACAGGGAGCAGCCAATGTTTCTGTCCTGGGGAGTCTGAACTTGCTGCATTTTCAGACTCTCAAGGAGAGAAAGCTGCCAGTGGGTCCCCTGACTTACCAAGGTGGGATTTTCTCCCTGCAAGAAATTGGATCTCAGCCTTTAGAAGAAGAGAGCCCAGAGAGCAGTTGCCAGCCCTGAGCCAGGAAATGTTGGCACGAGGCACAAAAAGGGAGATTTTTTTTCCTCTTTACCTTTGCCAGCCCCACAAAGGCTGATGGTTGGTGATGCTGAAGGCAAACCTGCATTATTGTTCAGAAAAAGAGAAGTCCCTGGGGCCGGTTCCTGGTGGATAATGGTGGTGTTTCCTTAAGGAAACGGGGCAATCACCGGGGTTATTTTTGTTGGGTGCCATCGTTTTTAGCATCCTCGGCCCCAGCCCACGTCAGTGCCGTGGCTTTAACAATGCCTTGTAAGAGGATACAGCAGTTGCTAAGGAAACCTCTGTAGCCCAGGAGCCAAACAAATAACAGCAAATGAAGCAGAGGCCACCGGGGGCCTGATCCTGCAAATCTTTCCCCCGCACTGAGCTTGAAAAACTTTGCTGGGAGATGCTCAGACCTCGCCGGGGTGGGGGGGGGAAGTTTCTCTGTCAGAGACTCCTCAAATTTTCGTGCCTTCCCCCGGAGCAGATCAAAGGCAGCAGCAGGAGGAGCAGAGCACGGAGCTATTTCTGGCCTCTGATCGGAATTAATTGTCTGTTCAAAGCCCCCGTGGAATCTTTGCTGGGATATTCCTTTCACTCCGGGAGGCACCGGCAGGAAACAACGGCGAGCGCGGCCCCCGATCCCCCCTGGACCTGCAGATCAGACACCTCTGGGCACTGATGTCCTCAGGACGTGTCAAAGGGTCTGAGAGACCCCCCCAGGGAAGGCTGGTGGTGGTTTCTGGCTCGTGGGCTGGGTGGAGGAATCAGTGGATTTATGTTCCCAAAGAATGGAAGTGTGTCCTGCAGGGATGCTTTGATGTCACAGAAACCCTGAATGGTTTGGGTTGGAAGGGATCTTAAAGCCCTTCCTATTCCATGGGCAGGGACACCTCCCACTAGCCCAGGTTGCTCCAACCTGGCCTTGGACACTTCCAGGGATGGGGCAGCCACAGCTTCTCTGGGAATTCCATCCCAGCCCCTCCCCACCCTCCTTCCCAACATCCCATCTCTCCCTGCCCTCTGGCAGTTTGAAGCCATTCCCTGTGTCCTGTCCCTCCATCCCTTGTCCCAGTCCCTCTCCAGCTCTCCTGGAGCCCCTTCAGGCCCTGGAAGGGGCTCCAAGGTCTCCCTGGATCCTTCCCTTCTCTGGGTGAACCCCCCCAGCTCTCCCAGCCTGGCTCCAGAAGGGCTCCAGCCCTCGGAGCATCTCCCTGTCCTCCTCTGCACTTGTTCCAATGGGTCTGGAATAATAAAACCCAGAATATTAGTCCAGCAGAGACTTTCCTCCATGCAAAATCCTGGTTTTTTTCCAGGGGACAAGAAGCCTGATCCCAGGGACTGGACAAGATCAGCCAGGAGAGTTGGATCTCCCAGAAAGGCACAACAACACTCAACCTCTGCTCAACCTTCTGCTGGGGGAGGAGGCCCTGCAGCATCTCCAGGTCCAACCATCCCACCCCACAAAACTCAGCCCCACAAAACTCAGCAGCACATGCAGGGTTTGTAACAAAAAGCAGAAACTTGAATAGGGTGAAAACCAGACACGAGGGGGGAGCCCTGCAAAGGCAAATACCTGTTACCTGCGCCCACCTAAAAGCAACAGGGCCTTCTATCCTTTGGAATTTAACACCAAAAGAGGCATTTCGAGTCCAAAACCCCCAGAAGTTTTTGACAACGAGGAACAACCTCACTCCAGTGGGGAGAGGTTTGTCCAAGTCGTGATTTTAGACTCCAAAGGCAGCAAATTGCTGAGCAAACCCTGATCCTTCCCCCTCAACCCCCTTTGGTTCGGATCAGTTCGAGCCAGGAAGGAGAATATTCAGCCTGTGCTGGGATAAACCACCAAAATAACAGTGACCAGGAGAGCTTTGGATGGGTTTGGGTGAAAATCTGTGAGCTCTGTCGACTGCAGGACTCTCTCCTGCTCATTTCCACGGAACCCAGGACAATGGGACCAGGATTACAGGGTGTTACCCTGAGACAAATGAAACACAGCATTAAGGAAAACAAGGGTTGCCATGGAAACAGCTGATAAATGGGCACATGTTTTAAAAAAATTGGCTTAATTTGCTTGTTTAAATGGGAGGGGAACTGTTTTGATCCTGCTTAATTGCAGCTGATCCTGTTTAATTGCATTTGCTTCCATCGAGTCCAGTGTCACTGTTGGAGCAGCAGGATGAAAATCCAGGGATTTTAGTGGGAAGCTGAGGCAAGGAGAGGTGTCTGGGTTAATTCCCAGCTTGCTGAGTTATCCTTGCCTGGATTTAACCCTTCCAAAGGGCAGGAAAAGGAAAATGGAAAGGGGAAAAAGGGGGTTTCTCACCTGCTTGGCTCGAGTGGGAATAAAACCAAGCCTGGTGGTTGTGAAAAAAGGGGAGTTTGTCTTCTCCTATTTGTCCTTTCTGAGGTGCTAATTCTGATTTTAAGGTCTCAGGGGGAATGAGCTCCACGTTTAGCAGAGTGGAAAAGCAGCAACCAAGTGTGGAGAACCAGAAACCTGATTGGAATCAGAGCAACCAGATTGTGGGGGGCTTTAAATAGAATGGCAACTAATGCAATTAAAATGGGAGGGGGAAAAATGGAAAGGTTTAAAGCACCTTATGAGGGCATTGATATGCACTGAGGAGATTCTTAACTGGTTCTACCTCCGGGGAAATTGAGAAAGAGAGCAGGGAAATGGGGAAAGAGAGAAGGGAAATGGGGAAAGAGAAAAGGTAAATGGGGAAAGAGAGCAGGGAAATGGGGAAAGAGAGCAGGGAAATGGGGAAAGAGAGCAGGGAAATGGGGAAAGAGAGAAGGGAAAGGGAGAAAGAGAGAAGGGAAAGGGAGAAAGAGAGCAGGGAAATGGGGAAAGAGTGCAGGGAAAGGGAGAAAGAGAGCAGGGAAAGGGAGAAAGAGAGCAGGGAAATGGGGAAAGAGAGCAGGGAAATGGGGAAAGAGTGCAGGGAAAGGGAGAAAGAGAGAAGGGAAGGGGAGAAAGAGAGCAGGGAAATGGGGAAAGAGAGCAGGGAAATGGAGAAAGAGAGCAGGGAAATGGGGAAAGAGAGCAGGGAAAGGGAGAAAGAGAGAAGGGAAGGGGAGAAAGAGAGAAGGGAAATGGGGAAGAGAGCAGAGAAATGAATAAATAGAGCAGGGAAAGGGGCAGGAGCTGCTCCCCTGAGCTCTCCCCTGCAGGGCCGGGGAGCAGCTGCCCTGCAGGAGAAGTGTGTCCTGCAGCAACCAAATCCCAGCTCTCCCACCTTCAGGGAATTTCCTCCCTGGGCAGACGTTTGCCTGAGTCCTTCTAACAGCTTGTCCCCCTAAATATAGCTCCCTTTCAGCAGCACATTGTTTCGTTCCAGCAGTGGGGATGGAGATGACATTTTGTTGGCCTGGGGAATGCCATTAACCAGCGTGGCTGTTCTAACATTTTTGCAGAGCTTTAGAGAAACCAAACGAAAGAATTCCCATTACATCTCCTCCTTTCTGCACTGGGGAGGATTAAAACCAGCTCGTCAACACACGCCCTGGATGTCCTAATTAACTCCTTTCCTCGTGGCTTTGAGAGGCTCAGCCCTGAGCTCCCTGCACGGGGACACATTTCACCTACCAGGGCTGGAATTGTGCCAGGGAGATCACTCCGAGCGGGATTACACCTCGGGAGTGGGGCAGATGGGAACTCTGGGACTGCAGCTGCACAGAGGGAGAAAAGAAAAGGTTCAAAGCACGTCCTGAGGGCACTGATATGCACGGAGGAGGTTCTTAACTGGTTCTGCCTCCAGCCCCACAGGGTGAAAGGAGCAAAGTTGCTCTTTTGGGTTCAGTGCCTGGGAAAGGTTCGGCCCCAAAAGCCTCCCGTGGAAATGGGGGTTATTTTGGGAGGTTTGGCACGACAGGGGGTCGGTAACGAGCCCCAGGCTCGCTCAGGTTGGGATGGAGGAGCAGATGGTTGGGAAGAGGAGCAGGAAGCAGGAGCTGGGAGATGGGGAATTCTCCGTGTTGGGAGAGGAATGTTCCTGGCTGGAACATCCCAGTCACCTCTGCATGGAGGGGCAAAGAGTAAACCCCCTCTTACACCTACCCAGGGGCAGATGGAAACTCTGGGATTTCAGCTGCACAGAGGTGAAAACAATGGTTGGGAAGAGGAGCAGGAAGCAGGAGCTGGGAGATGGGGAATTCTCCATGTTGGGAGAGGAATGTTCCTGGCTGGAGGTGTCCCAGTCACATCTGCATGGAGGGGCAGAGAGCAAACCCCCTCTTACACCTACCCAGGGGCTCCAGATGTTCCCACAGGAGCCATTCCCAGGCATCTGGTGAAGGGATTGGGATTTGCACAGCGTGTCCCACTGACAGGAACAGCCGGATCCCTCAACAGGGAGCCTTCATTTCTCTTGCCTGATGACAATGCAGTTTGTTCTACAAGAACCCTCCTGTCCCTCCTCCTGTTCCCTCGTCCAAGGAGGCTGTTTGTCAGGGTTTTGGGACCTTGCCTTCATCAGGAGCTGCTGGGACATACTGTTTTCCCAATGTTTTAACTCCCAAATGTGCTGTGGTTTATCCCTGAGGACAGAATTCTCCTCCTGCAGTTTTAGGGGGGGTGCAGTTTAACCGTGTCACTGAAATATTTGGTTCCTGTGAGCTCCTTCTTTACTTTTTGAAAGGAAATCTTAAAAAAACCCCACAAAAACAAAAACCAAAAAACCCCAAACACTCAGTTTCCAGTCGCAAACTGGAAATAAACCAGTTTATTTTCTCCCAAGATAAATAAATAAATAGACGTGAGAATAGAAAACATTTTCCCGTTCTAGTTCCACCCCAGGGGTTTATTTTGTCTCGGCACAGAGCAACTCCAGCTTTGATCCTGCACCCTGGAGGAGGATCCTCCTAAGGAAAAGGTTCAGGCAGCAACCAGAAAATCCATCCAGAACTCCTTTTGTGGAATCACAGAGTTGTTCAGGCTGGAAAAGACCTTCAAGGTTGTCCCTGCAAGGCCACCACTGAGCCCTGTCCCCAGGTGCCACGTCCACAGGGGTGTTCAATCCCTCCAGGGGATTTAACCCTCAGCTCCCTCTGCTCCTCCTCACCCTTGTCCTCCAGCTCCTTCTCCCAACTTTCCTGCTGAATCCCACGGTTTTCCCCTATTTTATGACGTGATTTCATTGTCTGGAAGCAAGAGATGAACCCCAAGGGTTTTCCTTCTCCTCCCAGCTCTTCTTGGCTCTTTTCTTACGGAAAAAAACCAAAAGCCAAACACACAACCCCGGGTGCCAACGGGAATTCTGGACTCTCTGGTAGGATTTGGCAGCAGAGTTTTCAGCTGGAAAACCAGAATATGCCGAGTTGAAGGATGGAAACGGAACCAAAACCATTTGCAAAGGGAGGCACGATCATGTTAAACGAGGAAGTTTTTCTAATTGCATCAATTGTGGATAAAACCACAGCCCATTTTCCGTTGGGAAGGAGATGAAATGGATGCTCTGGGTTCAAATGTCATCACACACTGGCGTTATTATGTGGCAGGAAAGAAATCTTTGGTCCTGAAGGCTTCACAAAAAAAACCTTCTGGGGGGTTTTTTTGGGGGGGGCACGAAATGATGTTCCTGCTGCTCCCAAATCCACGTGAGGGGGTAACACTGGCTGGAAATGAAGGTGGCACTGGGAAGGTTTGGGGTCCTTCTGCATTTCCCGGGAACTCCGAGGTTTCAAAGGGGATGAGTTTGCTCCTAATTAAAAGCCCAGACCAGACGTAGGAAACTTGTGCAAGGGAGTAATTAAAGCGAATTTCTCTCGGTGTCTGTGTGCAGGGGCTGTGGGTGTGGCAGGCAGGGGCTCAGGTGGGAGCTGGTGGCTCTGTGTTCCCTCTCACCAGCTGAGAAGGTGTCAGGGTGACCCCAGGGGGTGACACCCCCAGGCTGGAAGAGAAACAAGGCAGAAAATATCAGCGGCACAGCAGGAAAAAAATCGCAATTTTAAGTCTTAATTGTGGCATCTGGAATCTCTGCCGTTAAGCTGAGGAAGTAGTTTTTCACCCCAAACATCCATTTTTCACCCCAGACATCCATTTTTCACCCCAAACCCCCCTGTTTTTCCCCCCCAACTCCCCCATTTTTCACCGTGGGAGGGTCGGGGACCCCCAGCTGGGATCATCCAGGACCTGCTGCAGAGCCTAAGGGTGGGTAACTGGGAGCACTGGGAGCACTGGGAGCACTGGGAGCACTGGGAATGGTGATGAGGGCTCTGGGGGATCATCCAGGACCTGCTGCAGAGCCTGCGGGTAACTGGGAGCACTGGGAGCACTGGGAATGGAGAGGGGGGACTCTGGGGGATCATCCAGGACCTGCTGCAGAGCCTCAGGGTGGGTAACTGGGAGCACTGGGAGCACTGGGAATAGGGAGGGGGGGCTCTGGAGGATCATCCAGGACCTGCTGCAGAGCCTCCGGGTAACTGGGAGCACTGGGAACACTGGGAGCACTGGGAGCACTGGGAATGGGTAGGAGAGGGCTGGGAGATCATCCAGGACATGCTGCAGAGCCTGTGGGTAACTGGGAGCACTGGGAGCACTGGGAGCACTGGGAAGGGGTAACTGGGAGGTTCAGCCAACTCCGAGGAACTTTTCTGCCGGGTTTTTTTTGTAGGTTTTTTTTCTCTCTCTTTTTTTTTTTTTTTATTTTTGTTCCTGGGCTGGGTGTGTTGCCAAAAAGATTAAAACCGACAAATCATCAGCAAAAAAACGAGAGTCGGGATCAAGAGGAGAGAGAGAAGTGCCTGGAATAACACCGGGAGCCCCCGGGCAGCCCCGGAAAGCCTCTCTCGGGGAGGAGGGGGGGGTCAGGGAGTTCTCAGCCCCTTCCCGAGGGTGGGAGAGGTTTTAACGCCGGGATTCTGTGCCGGGAACACGATCCCACGGACCCCACCTCTCTCCTTTCTCCTGGAAAGACAGAGCTCCAGCCGCTGCTTACGTGGGAAGTGACGGGGATGGGAGAGAGCCGAGCGCGGCTTTAACCTCCCCGGAATGATTTTTCCAGCTGCCCAGGGGGGAGATGGGATGGCCACGGAGGTTGTTCCGAGGGTTTTTAGGAGCTGGACGGGCTGCCAGGCGGCTGAGCCAATTTATGGGATGCTCCGTGGGGTCTGTGGGAATCCTGGATTCAAGCAACAAGTTGGGAGAGATGGTTTGGGGGTTTTTTTTAAAGCCCCTTGGAGACGGGGAGGTGCAGCCCCAGGGGAGTGAAGGAGGGTAGATATAGATGGGATATTGGGATTAAATCCTTCCCTGGGCTGGGATGGATTTCCCAGAGAAGCTGTGGCTGCTCCTGGATCCCTGGAAGTGTCCAAGGCCGGGTTGGAGCAACCTGGGATAGTGGAAGGTGTCCCTGCCCATGGCAGGGGGTGGAATGAGGTGGTTTTAAGCTCCCTTCCAACCCAAATCATTCCGTGATTCTGTGATTTTAACTGTGACCTTCTTATATAAACCACTAAACCCCAAACTACATGAAACCCTCCCTCTCAATGTGTGTTTTAACCAGGTAGGGCTTTCAACCAAAGGCCTGAGAAAAATGTGTGTATTGCCCAAAACAAATGTGTGTCTCCTTCAAATAAATGTGTGCCCTCCCCAAATAAATGTGTGCCCTTCCCCAAATAATAAATGTGTACCCTCCCCAAATAAATGTGTGCCCTTCCCCAGATAATAAATGTGTACCCTCCCCAAATAAATGTGTGCCCTCCCCAAATAATAAATGTGTGCCCTCCCCAAATAAATATTCTGGGTGTTCTTTGGGGCAAGAAGTTCTGGAGGAACCCAGTAGTTAAGGACTTCAGGAGAAACATTTCGGGAACAAGTGTTCCCAAAGTCCCACTGTGGGGGGAAAAGCCCTCGAAAGTGGAGTTTTCACAGGAACCTTCTTCCTTCAGCGAAGTTTCTTTGCATTTCTTGCATTTCTCCCCTTGTCAGTCCCAGCTCTGGCCATTCCTTCCGGTGTGGGGCAATCCCAGAGCTTCGTGCTGTGCTCCAGAGTTCAGAAATCTTTGTCCTTGTCTAAACTTTGCACTGCAGGCCTTTGTTTATGAGCTGTCTGAGGGGAGCTGGGACTCAATGGAGCATTGTTCAATAAATAATCAAAGCCAGACACCACCAGAGGTTTCTTTATTTATTTTTATTTTTTCCCCCCCATAGGAGACAGTATATAAAAACTCCTGATGGGTTGGAACACGGTGTCTTCCTCCACAGAATGTAATTTAAACTCATCAAATTAATCACCGCCGACATCCCAGCACTTGAAGCAATTTGTAACATCACACACCAAACATAAAGTTGCTTTGTAAGCTGGGACCTTGCTGTGATTTAGCTGCTGGTTGTGCTGCAGAAAAGCTGTAATTAACTGCTGTCAGTGTGATCTATAAGTGGCACTTTGCTTCGTGTTTAATAGGAAAGAATTAAACAGGCCTTTCTGGGCCTGTTGAAGAGTCAGTTTTGGGTGATGTCTCCCTTTATCCCACTTCCAGAGCAAGGTGGGAGTGTGGCTGACTTGGAAGAGCTCAGGGTTGATGCAGCAGAGCTTCAGCTTTGACTCCTACCTGTGGAAAAGCCAGAGGGGATTGTCCTGCTCCATAATCCCTTGGTTTCCTCTGCTCACTGACACTTGGTTTTACCATCACTGAAAACATTGTTGGCCAAGGCAGGGTTACCTGGAAGGGACTTCACAACAAACTCCCTGGAAATGTTAAAAACCTGAGTAGTTGAGGCACTTTCTGACTTGTTTTAATGGGTCATTTTTTTGATCAAAAGCTGGACTTGATCTCAGAGATCTTTCCCAGCCTTGCTGATTTTCTGGTTCTCTGAAGGAAATCCAGCCTCTGATCTTTCTACTCCTCTTACTGAGAAGTGCAGGTGGGGACAAACCCATTTGCTCTTCTCATTGCGGGCAATTCCCAATTTTTTTTTACTGAAATATGTCTTTTTTTGAATCAAAGCACAAAGCTGCAGCCTCAGCCCTGTGTTTTCTGTGCTTCCCTGAGCCAGGTACCCACTGCCCAAATCCCTCTCAGCCTCCTCACCAGCTCCTCTGTTTGAAAAAAAGCCTGGAGATAAAGTGGGAACATCCCTTGGGATATGAGAAGAGTGAGATCAGAAATGAAATGCTCCATAAATCCCCGTTATCTGCCCAGCTGGATGGGACTTGAAGGAACCACAAAGACAAGGACAAATCTTCACCTCTTGCTTGGTCTAAACTCCTTTTCATCAGTCCAGAGGCGTGTCTGTAAATCCACCTGACAGATAAAACCTGCAGCTTTGGGCTGTGATTTTTCATTAAATAACCTCTTTCAAGGATGTGTGGGACTCCCAAGGTTAAAGTGGGAGACGGAATGAAATAGCTGGTTAAAAAAAACAGCTAAAAAATGGGATGTTCAGTGGTCAAACCCACATGTTGGGATCCCTTGTTGGGATCACTCTCCTGGGAGAGTGAATTTGTGGCAGGTTTTGGATGGGAAAACTTCAGTCAAGCCTGGAAGTGCCTCTTGTGCTCCACCAAAAGCCCTTTGATGGTTTAACAGCAGTGCTCTGGAGAGCTCCAGATCTCCGGGATATCATTCCATCCCCGGAGGGGGGAAGGGGGAAAACGAGCCCTAAACCAAAGCATTGAGGAAGCCACAGGAAGGAGGCTCTGTGGTTGACAGAGATCCCACTTCCCAGCCCAGCCTGGGTGTACTGGAGCAGAAAGCCTGGCTGGGAGGGCAGGAGGGCAGGAGGCCACCAGCACAGGGCTGGTTTGGGAGGTGCTGAGAGCTTTAATCACAGGAACATCAGGATGGACCGAGGACATGAAGAGCAAGTTGCCAAATGGGGTTTCCAAGCCCTTTAAGGGAAAGCCAGGGCAGGTTCCCAGCACACCTCACTCAGCCCCGAGCACCACGGGCTGGGAGCTGCATTTCCAGAGGGACTGTGCAGCTCCAAGGATTTCAGCTCTGGGTCCTCCCAAATGAGTAGAAAATCAGGCCTAATGATGGAAACTTTTCTAAGCAACCTGATACTCCAGAGCCTCCTAAACACAGAAGTGGAGGGATAATAATGGTAATAAAATCAGAGCCCTTCTAAAGGCACGATCCAAACTGTTCCCAGCCCCAGCCAGTCTGGGCTGCCTGCTGCTCACCCTGGGTGACTGCAAATCCTTTGGATGGGGAGAGTTACCTGGAAAATACCTTTTTGGGTTGTTTTTTTTTTGTGCTGGTCATTTGAAACACTTGCAAAGAAATGTGAGGTTTTCCCGGGGGGGTTGCACACCCCAAATTCCAGATGAGTTGCTCCAATAAAAAGAGACACTTCAGGAGAGGAGGGAACTAAGGTCAGTTGAGGTGGGACAGAATCATATCAGAGGATCACAGAGTTATTTGGCTTGAAAGGGACCTTAAAATCATCCAGTCCTACCCCCTGCCATGGGCAGGGACATCTTCCACTATCCCAGCTTGCTCCAACCTGGTCTTGGACACTTCCAGGGAATGGGGCAGTCCCATCTGAGGGCTCTCCATAAACCCCATAATGCCTAAAGCTCGGGAGAAATGGCTTTTTCAGAGCAAAAGGAGCCTCCAAGAAGCCCTTTCATGCTTCTCTACCTCCTCCAGGCTTGTCTGTTTAACTGATCCATCCGTATTAAGTGTTTGGAGGTGCCCAGGGTCCCACAGCAGACCCTCCTTTACCTTCTCACCGAGGAAAGCAGAGGAAGGGAAGGAAGAGAAGAGATTGTGGGAGACAACAGCAGGGGGAAGGGAAAGCAGGTCCTTTGCCCAATGTTTTCTCAGGTGGAAGGAAGGTTCAGGCTGTTTTAGCCAAGGACATCAAAGGCAGGGAGACCCTCCCCAGGCTGCTGGGCTGGCTGGGTTTGGCTGGGCTTGGCTCAGAGCTCAGGAGTGACTCAGAGTGACAGGCAGCAGTGTTTGTGTGTGTGATCCAGGATGGGAAGGAGCCTTTGTCTGAGAACTTTTGCAACTCCCTGGGTGAGTTCAGCCCAGCGAGGTCAGTGGGCAAAACATCTCTGAGGCAGGTGAAGAAACCCCCCTGACTTTGAAACTCTGGGGTTTGGGAACACTGGGGTGGGGCTGCTGTGTCTGTGCTCAGCTCTGCTCCACCCCTGGAGTGCTGTGTCCAGTTCTGGGCCCTCAGCTCAGGAAGGACATGGAGGGGCTGACAGAACCCCCCACTTGCCCACTAGAACCCCTGGGAGCCCCCTCTGATCCCCCTGCACGGCTCAGCAGGGCTCCTCCACCAGCAGGGAAGAGAAACAGTGACCCAAGAGACCCTGTGCTTGTCCCTGTGTCCCTGTGTCCCTTTGTCCCTGTGCCCCCGTGTCCCTTTTTCCCTGTGTCCCCATGTCCCTGTGTCCCTGTGTCCCCATGTCCCTGTGTCCCTTTGTCCCCGTGTCCCTGTGTCCCTGTGTCCCTGTGCCCCCTTGTCCCCGTGTCCCTGTGTCCCTGTGTCCCTGTGTCCCCATGTCCCTTTGTCCCTGTGTCCCCGTGTCCCTGTATCCCCGTGTCCCTTTGTCCCTGTGTCCCTGTGTCCCCATGTCCCTGTGTCCCTGTGTCCCTGTATCCCCGTGTCCCTGTGTCCCCGTGTCCCTGTGTCCCTGTGTCCCCGTGTCCCTTTGTCCCTGTGTCCCCGTGTCCCTGTGTCCCTGTGTCCCTGTATCCCCGTGTCCCTGTATCCCCGTGTCCCTGTGTCCCCGTGTCCCCGTATCCCTGTGTCCCTGTGTCCCCATGTCCCTGTGTCCCCATGTCCCTGTGTCCCTGTGTCCCCATGTCCCTGTGTCCCTGTGTCCCCATGTCCCTGTATCCCTGTGTCCCTGTGTCCCCATGTCCCTGTGTCCCTGTGTCCCCATGTCCCTGTGTCCGAGGGACAGGGAGCGAAGGCACTGGGAGGGAGAGGAGGAATTCCTACGTGTGGGGCTGTGATTTGGGGCCCTTGGGAGCCTCGTGGGCTAATGAAGAGAACAGCTTGTCCTGGAAAATGGGAAGCTGGGGTGGGACTGCTGGCTCTGGGCGACCTGATCTGCCCATTGTCCCACCCGCAGCTCCTGGGGGCACCGGCACTGTTTACACAACGGGGCCACCACTTCCAGAGGGCTCCTGCCGATCATCCAACACAAATAACCCGGCGATGGAACAAGCCCTGGCTCCAGGGCTGAGCTCCCAAGCACCTGCCCTGCTGGTGACTCCAGGCCAGCTTGATTGCAGCAGAGTGAACGCAGCAAAACCCCAAAGGAATCAACTTTTTTTGTCCTAAATATAAAGCCGAAATATCCAGTAATTCTAAACCACATCAGCCCTTCAGGCTGCATCCTGCTGAAAATGCAAACAGTCGAACCAGACACCCAAACCTTGCAAGAATCCAAGCAGCAGCAGCAGCAGCAGTGAGTCCCTGGCTCTCTGCCACCACTTTATTACTTATTCCTTATTTTTCTATAGCCCTTGGCATGGCGAGAAGTCCTCCTTTAATTATGAACAGGAATGAAGAAGCCACAGGAGGAAATCATCCAGCTCTGGAGCCGGATAGCTGGAGCTGCACTGATTACACGGGGGGCTCTTATCAAAGCTGACACAGAGCAGGAGTGGGAGCCACAGGCTGTGCGTGGGAGAGAGCCCAGAGAGGACGGAAGAGCTGAGGAATCCTGCTCGGCTCAGTCCTCCCCGGGCAGCTCTCTGCTCCTCCTTTCCCTCTCCCTCTCCCTCTCTCTCCCCCTGCACTGAGGAAATGGGAGAAAAGCAAAGACAGGTCCCAAGAGAGGGAGGAATGAGATAAATGTGGCACCTTTTTGCTTCTCCTTTCAACACGTCAGAGGGGGAGGAGAAGGCTCGGTTTGACACAGAGGTGAGCTCTGGGTGATGAGGCTGTTTGTGGAGCCAGGAGAAAACTCCTGAAGCCATTGAAGGCTCTCCCAGGAAGGGAATAACCACTGTGTGTTTGTCTGAGGGTCTCATCCAGAGCCACCTCAGCTTCTGCCACTGATGGATCCTCCACACCCCATCCCTGGAAGTGCCCCAAGGCCAGCTTGGAGCAACCTGGGATGGTGGAAGGTGGAAGGGTGGGCTGAAATGGGCTTTAAGGTCCCTCCCAGCCCAAACCATCCCAGGATTCCATGTTTGGATGGCACATGGAGCTGCTCCCAGCACTCCCCAGGAGCCCAGGACAAGTCTGCTGGGACTCACCAAGGAGTCTCCAAAGAGCTGCAGGAGCAGAGGCCACAAACCTGATGTTTTAAACTGTTCCTCCACCACCACCGTGCTGGGAGACCATGGGAAGGTTCCTGCTGCTGGTTTGGAGCCATTCCCTCTGCATTTTTGGGAGCAGAGGCCATGCCTGTGTCTGTCCCCTTCCAGCCCTGCCACTGCTCAGAGCCACTGCACTGCCCCAAAACAGCCTAACCAAGAGGGTGTTGGCCTAATGACCCTCAGACTGCACCAAAACAGGGATAACGTGGATCCATCACTCCCCAAATGTTGCCCCATCTCTGCAGATTTAAACCCTCGCCTGGGGATTCTCAGCATCCCCTTTATTTTATGGGGTTCTTGATTATCAAAAAGAAGCCTGCTGAGCTTCATTGCCTTGTTTTCCCCCTCATTTCCCACTCTGGCTCGTTTTTTCAACCAAAACCCACGGAAGGCCCATCAACAATCGTGTCAGAGCTGCAGGCACCTCCCAACTCTGGACATTTTTTTTCCCCAAAAGCCCCAGACCCCCTCTGGGCTGTGTGAGGCCAAACCCTGTGCAGGGCTGGGGAACGTGGAGCTTTCATTGCCTCCAACCCAGAAAGGAGCAGAAAGACAGAACTGGGGTTTTTATGGTGCCCAAAGGGGATTCAGATCAAGGGGTTTGGATGAGCTTCCTCCTCTTCCTTTGCTCCAACTGCTCCTTTCTTCAAACAAAGGAGATCATTTCCCAGCGATTTGGGGGATGAGGGGGAGCCAAATTCTTGGTGGTTTCCCTCAGTCAGTTCCCTCTGCCCAGAGCTGTGTTTGGTGACATTCCAGCACTAAAAAAGGGAATCACAGCAGATCCTGCTGGGAGCAGCTGCTCCCAAGCCATACCTGGGGGTTACACCTGCTCAGGGGGAACATCAGGTCATGGGATGGAACAGAAACCCAGGGAGGAGAAAATCCTCCTGAAATTTAAAGTGCTGGCGGATTTGGGATGAATCACCTGCTTAACAGAGGATTTCAGCAGCTCAGCTCTCCCTCCAAATCACTAAAAATACATTAATTCCCTTATTTCCCCCCCTTCATCCCTCTTATCTTTAGTGGGAGATAAGGCAAGGACAGGCAGAGATTCCCCTGTTGCCAGCAGAGACAAACCAGAAGCAGAGCAAGGATGAATTTCCATCACACATCCCAACACTTCCAGCTCTGGCACAACCCTGGGATGGAGGAAATCAGCCTTCACTTCTAAAAATACCCAGAAACATTTTGTCCAGAGGTTTAAAAACACCCTGCTCACCTCTGAGCTGCCCTGGCTCTGGATATGAAGGGCAGAGGTTATATTTAGGGTTATATTTAGGGCATTCCTGCATGGACAAGGTTATTTTTTTTTTTTGGCTTCTTCAGGAGATTCCTGATAATGGATTAATTTTATCAAGGAAAACTCTCAAGGTCTCAGTGGAAAGACCAGAATGTCCTTAAATTCCTGTGCCAAACACAGGCCTGGGTGGGGAAAAAAAAAAGGGAATAATGGCAACGTGAAAAGAGACTCTCCCCTAACAGGTGGAAACCCGGGCAAATGATCTTCCAGACCTGACCCTGCAAACACCCACATGTGGGCTTAATTTTAAGCATGACTGGTTCCTGAAAGTCTGGGATTTAAGGGATTACTCGTGCTTCAAATTGAAGCCACATGGATGGATCCGTGGAGCTGGAGCTCCCAACTGGCTGGGTGTGAATTGGCCACTTGGAGCTTTATCTCGTAATAAACACCAAAATAATCTTATTAACAGTGGCTGGGGGGTTGTGCAGCACCTCAGACACAGATCCCTGCAATTAGCTGGGGCTGTCATTATTATTAAAGGAGCATTTCAGCTCTGCTGGTCCATCCTCATCCTCTCCCTGCACCTCTGGAGTGTCTCTGAAGTTTCGGTTTTTTTCAGGATCTGCTTCAGCCAAGGGGCAGAAACGAAGTCTCACCACGTTTTATTCCCCTTCCCTGAAAGGGTTTTCCTTTAAACCCTCCCACTGTGTCCCTTCCATTGTTTTTGTGTAACATCAGTGATGCCACTGGGCCGCCTTTGGGGCTGGGAATGATAATTCCAGGCAAGATTAAGAACAACTTTCTTCTCCCAGTTCAGGGAGGAGAATATTGGCGGAAAATAATCCCCCTCTCAACCCCCAGTTATTAAAAATGAGTCTCAATTTGAAGCATGTTCTCTTTTAAACCCTTTCCTGGCTTAAAAACTGCATATTCTTTATCTTTATTCACGTCTGAGCCCTCCTTAAAAATCCTCCTACGTGTCTTCAGCAATATCTTGCAATAACGAGTCTAATTATGAAATTTTATTTTTTTTTTACTCTCAGAGCTATTTTTTTTTTTTCCTCAGCCATGAAAATTGGAATAGTTACAACCCAAGGCCACTGAGCAAGAGCTGCAACCCCTGCCCTGGATGGATGGGGGTGGGAGCAGCAGCATCCTCTCCCAGCAGCTCATCCCCGACTGCTCCTCTGCAGAAACCAGGGATAGAAACTGGGCACTGGAATAAAATCAGGGAGTGGCATCACCTGCCCTGAACTCTCGTTTTTAAGTTTAGCTGCAGTTTAACTGTTTCTGGAGAAAGCTCCTTCCCTCTGGAGTGAAATGTGTTGGAGCAGATCAGTGTCCTTTAGTTTTTCCCCGTTCCAGAGTGGGATTTATCAGCAGGATCCTTGTCACCAGCACAGCCTCCAAATT
The DNA here is from genome assembly GCF_003945595.2 of Pipra filicauda. Classification (NCBI taxonomy): domain Eukaryota; kingdom Metazoa; phylum Chordata; class Aves; order Passeriformes; family Pipridae; genus Pipra; species Pipra filicauda. The sequence continues at coordinate 304,809 of NW_024104673.1, read as the reverse complement.
AAAATGTTCCATCCTGCCTCATTTAAGCCAGGGAAAGGGGAGCCTGTTTTTCTTGCAGCTTTCTTGTTCAGCCACTAAACAAATTTACTGAGCTCTGGATTTGTCCTGCTCAACTTTATTATGAACATCAACTTTCCAGGGAGCAGAGACTCGGCCCCTCTGGAAGGTGCTCCGAGGGCTGGAGTCCCTCTGGAGCCAGGCTGGGAGAGCTGGGGGGGTTCCCCTGGAGAAGAGAAGGATCCAGGGAGACCTGAGAGCCCCTTCCAGGGCCTAAAGGGGCTCCAGGAGAGCTGGAGAGGGACTGGGGACAAGGGATGGAGGGACAGGACACAGGGAATGGTTCCCAGTGCCAGAGAACACTTTAGATGGGATGTTGGGAAGGAATTCCTCCTTGTGAGGGTGGGGAGAGGTTGGGATGGAATTCCCAGAGAAGCTGTGGCTGCCTCAAGATCCCTGGAAGTGTCCAAGGCCAGCTTGGAGCACCCTGGGCTAGTGGGAGGTGTCCCTGCCCATGGCAGGGGGTGAGACTGGATGGGCTTTAAAATCCCTTCTAACTCAAATCCTTCTGGGATTCCAGGATTCTCTCCAGCACCGTTGGAGGCTTTTCCCATTTCTCCTCCTCTTGGCCCACGAGCTGCCTTCTCCCAGCAAGGGGGGGTTGCAGTGGCCTGGGGCATGGAGGAGGGGATGGCAGAGGATGTGGAACATTTCAGAGGGGACAGGTTGGATGTTCTTCTTCCTTGAGAGAATTTCAGGAGCTGCAGCAGCAGCTGGGGCTGAATCCAAGCCCTGGACTGCAGCCTGTGGATCAAATGCTCCCTCTGCCTTTCCCTGACATTCAGGTGACACAGAAAGAACCACAGCAGCAGCTCAGGTGTCATCTTTTTTACCTCTTAGGGCTTTTTTTAATCCTTCTTTATGACCTACCTGATGGGATGAAGTCACCAAGTTCATCTTTTTCTCCAGACTTATTTTCCGGGGGCAAGTTCCCCATAAAGCAGGATCTTAGGGAGGGGGTGGTTGGTCCTTCATCCTGGAGACGTGCCCTGCCCAGCCCAGCTGTGTTCTCAGCAACATGGCCTCAATGCTTGTGGCTGCTGCCTGTTCTAGAACAGATGGATTGGTCACATCATCTGACCAGGGGATGTTTAGGATTGTTCGGAGGCAGCGCTGATGGAAGCGTTCCAGGAGTCGCAGGTGGTGGCGGTGGATGACCCAGGATTGGATCCATATAAGAGAGTAGACACAGCACTATGGCTCTGTAAACACTGATCTTGGTGCTTTTCTTCAGGTGTTTATTACACCATACTCTTTTATGGAGTTTTCCCAAAGCTCTCGATGCCTTTGCTAACCTGTTGTCCATCTCTCCATCAATCTTACCATCCCAGGGAATTAAACTGCTGGACTGATTTAAGCTCTGATTGGCCAATGGTCATATGGGGATGATGGAAGATTTCCTGAGGTGCAGGTTGGTGGAGAACTTCTGTCTTCTCTAAGCTGACTTCCAGCCCAAAGAGCTCAGCAGCCTCAGCAAGGCAGGATGTTAAACGCTGCAGAGCTGCTTCTGTGTGGGCAACAAGGGCGGCGTCATCAGCATAAAGCAGCTCCTGGACAAGATGGTTTAAGGTCTTGGTGTGGGCCTTCAGTCACCTCAGGTTGAAAGGCTTCCATGGAATGTAGATCCCATCTTGCTTTACGGGGAACTTGCCACCGGCTGCCGCAAGAGAGGAGCCCCAAAGAGGAGATACAAGGACTCCCTGAAACAACATCTCAGCCTTGGCCACATTGATCAACATCACTGCTCTGCTCTGGCCTCCAGCCGGGGGGTCTGGAGACACCCCATCTCTAACGCTGCTGATGCCTTTGAGAACGCAGCAGGGTGACTCTGGAGGAGAAAAGGCAAGGCAGAAAGAGTCGTGTCTTGCAGAATTTACCATCCAAGGAGTCTTTCTGCTCTGCCTTTTGCAACCAGACTTCTCGTATTGGCCTTTTTAGCCCCCCAACGTGCTTGTGACAAACATGGGTAGAGCCCTCCCCAAATCTTCATTCGTGAAGCCCGGCCATGATGATGATGATGATATTTTCCAGGGGGTTGGGGAGTGCTGGGAAAGCTCCCACGGAGCTGCTCTGCGAGGTTTGGAGCTCGGATTGAAGCTCTCAGTGAGTCCCCACGATGGATTCTGAGCAGCCCAGCCCTGCTGGTCGTGCCTAACGAGCTGATCTGGGCCCTGCAGCCCCTGCCTTGTGTGCTGAGGGGTTTATGTAACGTGGGAGAATAGGGGAACCCAGTGTGCGAGGAGGGAAAATTGCTTATTCCATAATGACCTGGGACAGAGAGGGATAATTAGGGTTTCTTTTCTCTTTAATTAGAAAATGGCAAACATAGATTAATCAATTACAAATGCCTCTTTATCCCGCGGTGCACTGCAATTAACAGTACTTAAATGTGTTAACAAAGTAGGAGGCCCGCATTTGTAAAGCAACTTCTTGCTGCTTTTTCTTTCCCCCCCGGTTTCCCTGACTGTGTCTGAGCCCTTTCCATCCTCCCTTCCTCTGTGCAGAGGTTTAACCCTCCCAGATGAGGGTTTTTAAACCGTTGTAAATCATTACACAGCCTTAGCAAAACCAAAAAAAAAAGAAAAAAAAAGCCCTTTTGGCCGGGCTTGGAGGGGGAATGAAGCAGGGGAAGCCGTGGGCATTCTCCGGGGTCGCACACGACAATGGCAGAGGAAAATCCAGGAAATACAATAACTCGATTCATGGCTCGTTTCTTACGCCGCTGCCAAAAGCGTGATTAAGTCGCAAAGGGTTCGATCAGGGACACGCAGGGTAACAAAACCCTCCTCTCCATTGACAGGGCGCTATTTTCAGGGAACATCCAGTGCCCTGTCCCGGCCTCGGCAGCGCCGGACAAAAGTAGGGGAGGACGGGCCGGGGAGGGAGAGGGGAAGCCCGGGGTGAGGGAGGGAGGGAGGGAGGGAGCTGCTGCATTCAGGGGGACGAAGAAGGGCCCGGGAGGGAGGGAGGGAAGGCAGGGTGGTCCAGCGGCAGGAGCATCCCGGCTCACCTGGAGCCGCTCCTGTGTGTCCGGGCACTGCTGCCATCTATTGGGAGCGAGCGGCTCCAGCCCTCTCCAGAGCCGGATTTGGGAAGAGGGTGGGAGCGGGGAGGTGTCACCGCGCCCCGGAGCATCGGCAGCCTCGGGCGGGGAGGGTTGTGGGGCTGCTACGCGCGGCGCTTCCAGAGCATCAGGGAATGGGTTGGGTTGGGAGAACCTTAAATCGTCCAATCCCTCCCGTTCGGGCCTGCCCTGATCCCAGGATGGGCAGGGGAGAATCCCGCAGGAACCGCCGCGTTAGACTGGGATGGCTTCGGAGGGAAGGGTGATCAGGAATTCGGGGGTGGGGGTAGGGCAGGACATCCTGGAATCCCGGGGTGGTTTGGGTTGGAAGGGCTTTAAAATCATCCCATTCCACCCCCTGCCATGGGCAGGGACACCTTCGCCAGCCCAGGTGGCTCCAACCTGGCCTTGGACACTTGCAGGGATCTTGGAGCAGCCACAGCTTCTTACATCTTTCCTTGAGTCATTGGGAATTGTGTGGGAGCCCCAAATCGCCCTCCCGGACCCCCAAGTGCTGGTGACACAGCCCAGGCTGAGACACTGCCTGGTGATGCTCAGTTTTGGGGTGGAAGAGGTCAGGTTTAGGTGAGACACTGGGGAAAAATTATTCCCTGTGGGTGGGGGGGCCCTGCCCACGGCAATGACTTTGGGATTGCTAAGGGATTTTGGGATTGCTGAGGCAGCTGGAGCTTCCCAGAGCACTGAGGGGGAAGGAGAGCAGAAATTGGGATGCCAAAGGGCTGTTCCTGCTTTGGAAGAACTGGGAATGCAGCAATTAAATAGGCCAGGCTTGGAATGGGGCTCTGGGGTTCTGTTGATGCCTCTGGGAATGGGTTTGGATCCCCTGGTGCCCAGTTGGGGGTCAGGCTCCATCTTATTCCCGTTCCATCTCTGCATCAGTTCTCTGCTCTGGAGAAGGAGGACAGGGGAAAAGCTCGTGGGACGTCATTCATGGAGTAAATTGAGCATCAGAGGGAGGAAATATTCCCTGTTCACCCAGCTTGTTCCCTGTGTGGTGAAGATGAACCATCAGCTGGGCTTGTGATTATCCTCTTGGAAATAAAAAGGCAAACTGAGGCAACAGATGAGTGCAAGTAGGGGAAAATCACATTTTAGTGCGTGTTCAGCAGGAACATGTGCTCACCATATCCTATAGCTTAGGTGTGTTCCAGCAGCTGCTTAGTGTGCATTTATATAATAACTTAATTGGAAGTGGGCTCTGCTTGGGGAGATTAACTTTGCAGTGTTGAATGCCTCAATTTTTTGGAAACCTCTTCAGTGCAGGGACTGCTGGTCAGGCCTTTTTTGGTTAAAACAAGCTGACAGAATCTCTTGAAGACTCATTTTAAAAGCTCTCATATGAGAAGGGCTGGATCTGCCCAGCACAACCTGGCTTTTTTTCTGACTGGGGGCACTGGGAATTTCCTTGCAGGCTTTTAAAAATCTGTGTTTCTTAAACAGGAAACGTTTACTAAAGAAGTAACTCGCAACTAACAAACATAAATAGACTCGCACATAGCTCGAGTTCCAGCTTTGTCCCCTTTGTTTATCAGGAATTTGTCAGACAACTGTCTTGGGCTCTAATATATCCCACGGAGGCCTGGGGCAGCTCCATCATAGATTGCAAGGAAAAAAAACTTGATGGGAGGCACAAATTCCCAGCCTGGGCTGGGGCTCCTCGTTTCTGATCATTTTGTGGGATAACCTGTGGAAGTGAGTGTGTGAACTGGGAGGGGAGGGGTGACCCAGGGAGCACCTGGAGAGTCACCCTGGGGGTGATCACTGGGATCACTGGTGCAATTCCCACCAAAACCAGGCAGGGAATGTGACTGTGGAGATTTTACACCGTTTAATCAGGGTGGGGATGGTCAGAGGTGCCCACAGGTGGGTTACTGCTGGTGACAGCCCCCCACTCCACCCTCCCAGCCCCTTTCCCTGGACCTACCCAGCAGGTGAATCCACCCCGGGGGTGGATTTGGGAAGGGAGCAGGGCTGCCTGGACGCTGGGGCAGCCTTTGCAGGCAGAGCCGTGTAACAAGTGCAGCCTCTATTCAGCCACTTTAATGAGGAAGCCGAGGCTCCAAAGCTCCGGGCAGGGGGATGGGAAGGCAGGGGCAGGGCTGGCCAGTCCTTCGGGTCAGCAACAGAAATGGATTTAACCGTTAGACACGACATGATATAATTGATACATGTGCTCCCCCCTGCCCCTCCCCGGTTCCCAGTTGGTCCCCAGGCTGCTGATTCACTCCCAGTGCCCGTGTCCAGCTGATGCTCCAGAAAGTCCCCCGTGTGAATCCAACCCCAAAATAGCTCCGCTCCCCCACTTCGGGGCCAAACTGCCCTTTGATTCCTTCGTTCTAAATCCTGATTTTAGCCTCTGCAAAGCCAAAGGGGTCCTGGGGGCTCCGGGTGGAAAAGGGCTGCTGAGAAGCCAATTTAAGCAGCCCCAGCACAGCCAGGGCACGACCCAGCCCTGCTGGAGGCAGGGGAGGCTTCCCAGAGCCCAGAGCTGTCCCAGGCTATTCCTGGTGTCCCTCTGTATATTTAGCTGGGATTCTGTGCCTCTATTAGGGCCTTTCCCTGCTCCTCAGCACCAGGGGAGCTGAACAACTCGGTGTTCTTTGCATCCTTGCCCAAATTTGCCCTGTTGTTCCCGGGAAGCCGTGCTGGGGAGCGCGGGGAATGATGTTGCAGATTTTGCTGCCTGCTGGCACTGTACCCGAAAATAACCAAAACTCCTGGCTATTTTTAGTGCCAGAGCATTCTCAGAAGCTTCCTGCCTTGATTTCCCTGCCTCCCCCTGCTTATTGTTCACTGCTTTGGGCTGTGCTGTCATTCCAGGAGTGGCCCCCAAGCCTCACCTGCCCCAGAGAGGAAAAAAAAAAAACTCAGTTTCTGTGATATGAACTCCTTAATTTCATTTTTGTGGCCATACCTCTTCTAGCCAGCTATTAAGTGCTGTTAATTAGCCAACCTCCATCCTAGGAGATATTTGCTACCCCACATCCAGGCCTTGGCAAGCCCGGATTGGAAATTTTTCTTTGGCAAGTGGAAATTTTTCTTTGGGAAAGACCTAAGCAATTTTTTCAGGGATTGTTCCAGCCCCTTTTCTCTCTCTCACGAGCTCGGCCTGGTAAGCAGGAGGCTTTCAGCATCACTCTGAAATCCCTGGGAATAATACCTGCTGCTACCTGTCCTGAGCCATGGGAAGAGCTGAGAAGTCAGGAATTCCTGGTGTGAGATTGTCAGGAGCTCTGCAGGGCGGGATCAGCTGTTTGGTGGGTGTGACAGCGGCCACTGAGGAGCAGGTCCCTCGATTTGGGGGGCACTGGCCAGCAGCCAAATTGTCCTGGAGCCCCACTGAGAGTTCCCTGCAGCATCTGAGGCACCAAAGCTTTGCCACGTGGCTCCTGCAGTGAAGGACGGGGTTTATTTTGGGGGAGGAGAGCAGGAATTTCCAAACAAAGTGGCCAAAACCTGAGTGGAACTGGAAGAGCGAGCACAAAATGATGCTGCAACCCCTCCTGTCTCCCTAAGCCAGGTTGGGTTCCAGTTTTCTCAGGCTTTGTCCAGCCCTGGCTTAAATATCACGAGGGACTCAAATTACTGCTGGGGCTCGTCCAGCCAGGTCTGAACTGTTGAGGCCTGACCTGAGGGATTAGTGCTGTGTCCAAGGGTCCTGAGCAGCCCTGGCTGGAGGCACCCCCAGCTCCCCTGGCTGGGAAGGCAGCTGGCAGGAAACAGGCCCCTTCCTCGGGGTAGGAATCAGTATTTCCTTGAGCCCAGGGATTAACAAAGCCTGGTTTCCCACAGATTCGTGCCTTGGGGGCAATTGTTCAGCACAGTTGAGGCTTTTCCCACAACTGGGGGTGTTTGACATTCCCAGTTCTTCCCCCCTGGTGGCCAGTGAGGGGTGGTGGGGTGATGTGGGCTTTGAGTGGAGTGGGTTTAGGGTTGTCTTCTAACAATTTGGCTTTTGGCAAAGGGCTTGGGGAACTCTGAGGCATTTGGGACCCCAGCAAATGCAGCTGAAGGTGCCCAGAGAACTCAAACCATCAGAAATGTGCACAGCTCGTGTTTGTATAGATGTCACCTTGTTACCTCTGGCTAAACCCACTAAGAATGGACTTAAAAACCATGGCAGGCTTCACAAACTCAGCTGGGTTTTAGTTCACTTGGTGGTTTGAAGGTCGGGGGGGTTTGGGATGTTTTGTGGGCTGGGATTTTTTATTTTGTGTGGAGCCCAGCCTGGAATTTTTGACTGAAAAACCAGGCAAGATTAAATTCTGCTAATCTTGAAAAGAGGACTGGGAGAATTATCCTGACTTGCTTAGGACAGGCAGAGCAGGACCCAAGTTCTGGTTTTTGGGTTCTGATCTGGCTGAGGTGCCAATTTATTGCTATTGGACCCACTTGTGGATCAGGCCTTAAAGTCTCTGTATCAGTTTCCGGATAAAAGATCTCCAGAAGATCTCCAGAAGATCTCCTTTATTGTGTTTAAAATTCAAACTGGGAGCTGACACAACGGAGTTTCCCAAACAACAGCCCCTTGGTGTTTAGGTGGCTGTGACATCCAGCTCTGGCTCAACCAGAAACCTGCAGCCAAATCTTCCAGGGGCTTGAACTGGGTCAAATTCCCAGTTCACACGAGGCCTCTGAGCTGCTGACTCTTGGGGCTGATCACCAGATCAGTGGCAATTAGAACAGACAATCAATCCCTGTTTAGTTTCCATTTGATGCAGCAGCAAATCTGGGAGACAAATCTTAATTTAGGACTACAAAGGGAGATAAAACAGCCATGCAAATCGCTTGTCCTGGTTGGTGATGGCTCTATTTTCCTGCAGCTGCTTCAGAGGGAGCTGCTGGGAAGAATTAAATGGAGCTTTGGGATGCTGTGACCCCCTGGAATTATCCAGGGCTGGTGGAAGGTGTCCCTGCCCATGGCAGGGGGGGCCCTGGGTGGTCTTTAAAATCCCTTCTAGCCCAAACCACGATTGCTGCTGTGAGAGAACCGTTGCTCTTCTCCCTTTCCCTTTGCAAGCTCCCTAAAAATCACCTGTTTGCCCCGATGTGGTTTGAGTATCCGAAACTCTGCTCTGTAAAATCTGCTTTTCTCCTGCTTTCGGTGAAAAAGGCAAAAGCCTGGTTTAGAAATGTGGACCCTGGAGCTGTCAGGAAACAGCTGGAGGTGAAATTTCCCTGGCAAACACAGAAAGTCTCCTTGGATGTAGAGGACAGCTCGGAGTTGCTGCTTCATTGTCACCCCCAGTGTCCTTTATCCTTTTTGTTTGATCCACTCCCTGCATCCCAGTTTCTTTCTTTCACTCCCATCCCCAGACCTCCCTTGGCTGGCTGCTTTGATGACACCCTCTCCTGCTTCTTTTCCTAATGAATGGATGGGAAAAGGTCTTCTGACTAAGCTAAAAAAACAGGTTTTTTAACTGGTGAGAGAGCTCGGAGCAGCTGGCAGATATTTCTGCAAGCCCTTTTCCTCTTCTATTTTAAGTTCAGTTTGGATCAAAAAAGAGGGTGCAGGGAGAGGGGAGGGGAAAAAAAGAAAAAAAGAAAGGGAAGAAATGAGCTTGGAAAGCACGATTGGATCAAAAAGGAAGAAAAAAAGGAAGACTTGAGCTTGGAAATTCAGGGCTCCCTGCTGCTGCTTCCCTGCTCCTCTGAGGAAGGAGGGAGGTGTGAGGTGCACCTGGAACTGAACCTGAGGAAGGAGGTGGGAAGGGGAGGGCTGGAGGTGCTGGTTTGCTTCTCTCCAAACCTTCCTGGATGTGGGGTTCATCATCCTCCCCCTCGGAGGCCAATCCACAGGGAACTCCCCCCCCAATTCCCCAGGATTCCCCTTCCTGAGCCTGCCCGGGGTCTGGCACCCGGAGCGGGGCTGGGAACAGGCAGTTCCAGGCTCTTCCCCCTTGGATTTCCCCTCCCAGCTGAACCGGGAGGGACAAACCCCCTGCTCAGCCCCAGCCCTGGCCCCTCCCCTGGGTTTGGGTCTCCAGAGGACTCCTCAGGGGTCCCACTTGGCAGGGGAAGCATCACCTGTCCAGGCTGGGAGAGGTGGGAGCTGCTGCCTTTCCTTCAGGCAGAGTCATAATAAATCCCGAATTTTCCAGAGCAACGAAGCACAAATGGGGTGGTTGAGTTCATGGGGGGGATGATGAGGGGGGGGTGTCTTTTCTTCTGAGCAACCTGGGCTGGTGGAAGGTGTAGAACAAGATGATCCTCGAGGTCCCTCCGTGATCCTATTCTGGGATTTTCTGGGATTAGCAGGAGCCCTAAAAGGAGGAGAATGGCTGTATTACTGTCAGAGAAACATGGAAAACTTCCCTGCTTCTCTTCTCCTAAAAACACTCTGTTTTCCTGGGACAAACAGGTCCCACCCAGGGGTGTTTGGGGTGGGGACTGGGACAAGAAGGTCCCAGTGACAGCCCAAAATCCAGGAGCTACAAAGATTCCCAGGGACCTTCAGCCTCTGCAGTTCTGGGGTTCCACCAGATCTGAGACTTGAGCTTTCCCAGTTCCTTCTCTATATTTTAATGATGCTCCACTCACTCACCCCTCACTGTGCTAATTTAGGCCTTGGCAATTAAGTTTTTCCCTGACAATGATCTTTCTACCTTCTGAAAAAAATCACAGGCAAAGAAGGATTCTCATGTCAAAGGGTTTTTTTGTCCAGCACAGTGCCCAGAATTTTTATTATACCAACCTTAGGACCTGTGGCTCGTTACTTTAATAGAAATTAAAAAAAAAAAAAAAACACAACAAACACAAATTGCCACTCTTGCAAAACAAATTCCAGTAACTATTGGCTAGAAAAGTTCGAAGGGACTTTCTCAAGAGTGGAGTGAGGAGGCTGCCATGTCATTCCCTGGTTGGTTTTTGTTTTAATTTAATTTTTTTTTTAATTTAAAGAGCTGCTGTGCAAAGTGAAAGGCATAATCCTGCCTGATTCCTGCTTGCCTCACTCACCCCTAGTGCTCGGGGAAGGAGCCGAGCAGGGAGGAAAGATCTTCCCAAGGATCCTTCCACACTCCATAAAAAACGGGAAAAAAAAGCAAATTCATGATTCATGAAGGCTCTGGCCATAGATCTTGCAAAGAAATGCTTGGCAGCTTGAGAGAATAGCTGGGTTTATTTTAACCTTTAAGAATGACACCAATTTCACAGCTGTTAATGCTCTGTGGCTCCTCCGCTTTCCAATGCAAATTGCACACCAAGGGCTGCTGCATCTTGATGAGGGGGGAGGCAGAATCTCCATATTAATGTGCCAATATCTTTGTTCTGAAGTGTTTAATTTTATGCTTTAATGAGGGATCCTCTCCCCTGTTCAAGGCAAGCCTTTGCAAGAAACTATTTGGATAATTTGCTGGTGTCATCCGGCTCTGGAGCGGGGCAGGGAGAGGCTGGCTGGGATTTTGGGGGTGTCTCCGGGGTACAAACTGCTGGGAGGGGAGTCCCTGAGGAAGGGTCTTACCCAGAGCCCCTCAAAATTGGGTTTGGGATTGACTCCTGCCAGGGATTTTGGATGGGTTTGGGATTAACTCAGAATTGGGTTTGGGATTGACTCCTGCCAGGGATTGTGGATGGGTTTGAAATTCACTCAAAATTGGTTTTGGGATTGACTCCTGCCAGGGATTTTGGGTGGGTTTGGGATTAGCTCAGAATTGGTTTTGGGATTGACTCCTGCACGGGATTTTGGATGGGATTGGGGTTAACTCAAAATCGGGTTTGGGATTGACTCCTGCCAGGGATTTGGGGTGGGCTGCTGGGAAGGAGGTGGGATGGGTGCCCAACCCCTCTGAAATTCCGGGGCTCCTCCTCCCTCTCTTCATCCCTTCCAGCCTCTCTGGGCTCTGTTTGCTCTCCCTTCAGGTGACCAGCTCTGTCCCTGCACACAACCCGTGCCTCCAAATCCCTCCCTCAGCAGCAGCTATGACTTGGCAAAGCCCATTTCCCTCTGGAAAGGCAACTTTCCCACCCCCAAGGGCCACATCCTGCCTCTGCACCTCCCCTCTGGGGCTGGGCCTGGGGCTGGAACATCCACCTGCTGCAGGGAGGGATCAAAAACCCTCCTTGTCAGGTCCAGATCCAGCCCAAGCCAGTGCTCCCTGTGTTTGGACAGAGTGCAGCAAAGCTTTCAGCAATGCCTTGAAAGGGCTCTTTCCCCTTCCACAGAGGAGTGTTTTCACTGCCTGAGGTACCAGGAGTTGAGTGCTGAAAGTTCTTTATGTGTCTCGTCCGTGAATGCACATTTGGTTTGAATCAAAATCCCATTGGAACAGGCACTGGGATTTAGAGCACGGGATTACAAGTAATTCTGGGTTATTATTAGCAATCACTTTTCATCAGGCATTGCCTTTACAAGATCCAGAACAGTCCCAGCAGAAAGAGACTAAAATATACCATTCCTTTGATTGAAAAAAATGGAATTGTGCGAAGTGAATCAATCGTGGAGTGTAATAATATGAGAAAACCTTTAACTGGCCTTCATTTCTGTTGTAAATGAATTCAAACACCACAGAAGATAATAGTTCATGGAATCCTTAAGGTTGGAAAAGCCCTCAATTGAGTCCAACCTGTGAGTGATCCCCACCTTGAGCCACGTCCAGTCCTTCCTTGGACACATCCAAAGGTGGGACTCCACCACCTCCAGGGCAGCCCTTTCCAAGGCCTGACAGCCCTTTCCTGGAAGAAATTCCTCCTGATGTGCAACCTGACCCTCCCCTGGCAGAGTCTGAGGCTTTTTTCCCCTTTTCCAACCGACAGTTGCCACCTTATATTGAGCATTAACCAACTGCACCTTCCCCCCACAGCAGCTGGGGCACAATCAAACCCAGCCTGACTTTCTGCACATGAAGCAGAGATATTAAATCCCTTTAATAATAAGATTTTTCAGCAGGTTTTTGTTGCTGCTGTTGCCAGGTTTATGGAGCCTGTAGCCAGATCCAAGTGGCTCTGTCGGGGCAGACACCCGGGTAACTCTTAAATTGCATCCTGCCTTTTGGAACAAGTTCTGACATCACTGCCCCGGTGCAGCCGGGGTTATTCAGCTGGGCTAAGCAAATTAAAAGGTTCTGCTTTGCCTCTCCCTTACTCTGCTTTTTGTACTGGCAGTGTAATTGAGGCAGCTCCTGCTCCCCAGCCCCGGGAGGGGGGAGCTGCATCCCGAGGCAGCGTGTGGTGCCGCACGGGAGCCATGGCGGAGGGGAAGGGGGGATGGAAGCCGTGGTTTCACTAATGTGCACCTGCTGAGGAGCTGCTCCAGCGGGGCCTGCGGGGGCTGGACGGGGGCCAAGGCCTCGAGACAGCTCGGTTTGATCCCTGGCAAACCGTGGAATGTTTCCCAGGAGGCTTAAAACACCTTCCATCGGCAGCGAGGAGGGGCCGTGCTCCGAGCCCTCGATGAGACCTGAGACCGGAGAGGGAGTGGATTCCCCGTTCCTGGAGTGCCCAAGGCCAGGTTGGGTGGGCCTTGGAGCAACCTGGGTTAGTGGAAGGTGTCCCTGCCCACGGGGGGTGGGACTGGATGGGCTTTAAGGTCAGCTATGAATGGTTACAGGTTCCACCCCCAGGCTTTTCCCACTCAAACTGAAAGAGAGTTGGATTAAATGGGATATGGGGAAGGAATTCTTCCCTGTGCAGGTGGGGAGGCCCTGGCACGGGTTGCCCAGAGAAGCTGTGGCTGCCCCATCCCTGGAAGTGTCCAAGGCCAGCTTGGAGCAACCTGGGCTGGTGGAAGGTGTCCCTGCCCATGGCAGGGGGTGGGGCTGGACAGGCTTTAAAATCCCTTCCATCCCAAACCATTCCATGCCCCCCCGTGCCCTGGGGGGATTCTCCAACCAGCCTTTCAGCACGTCCAGAGCCTTGGGGAGCCACGAGGGGAGGGCGGGGGGAGTGTGGACGTGGGGGACAAAGTGTCACCGGGGAGAGGGGCGGGGAGAGAGGAGGGTGGGAGGGAAGGGAGGAGGTTTGGGAGGGAGCAGAGGAGGGTGGAGAGGGAACAGAGGAGGGTGGTTTGCTGGGAGGAGCAGTGGAGGGTGGTTTAAGAAGGAGCAGGGAAGGTGGGTTCAGGAGGGAGCAGAGGGTGGTTTAGGAGGGAGCAGGGGCTGGTTTAGGAAGGAGCAGGGGCTGGTTTTCTGGGAGGAGCAGGGAAGGTTCAGGAGGGAGCAGAGGGTGGTTTAGGAGGGAGCAGGGGCTGGTTTTCTGGGAGGAGCAGGGAAGGTTGGTTCAGGAAGGAGCAGAGAGTGGTTTTCTGGAGCAGAGAGTGGTTTTCTGGGAGGAGCAGGGAAGGTTGGTTCAGGAGGGAGCAGGAGCTGGTTGTCTGGGAGGAGAAGGGAAGATTGGTTTAGGAAGGAGCAGGGAAGGTCTGTTCAGGAGGGAGCAGGGGGTGGTTTTCAGGGAGGAGAAGGGAAGGTGGATTCGGGAGGGAGCAGAGGTTGGTTTTCTGGGAGGAGCAGGGAAGGTGGGTTCAGGAGGGAGCAGGGGTTGGTTTTCTGGGAGGAGCAGGGAAGGTTCAGGAGGGAGCAGAGGGTGGTTTTCGGGGAGGAGCAGCCGGGCCGGGGCAGCGGAGCGTTTCTAACTCTCTCCCGCCGAGGTGCAGTTGCTCACGTCCCTCCGGAGCGCAGCGAATGGAGGGGTCCTGGCTGGGGAAGGGGGGCTGAAAGGTGGGCAGGGATCCAGTTACACAATTGCCCTCGCAGCATTCCCAGCCAGGGAGCAGCTGAGCACAGAGCGGGGCGGGGGGGAGTTATTGACTTTGGGTCCCCCCCCCTTTCTCTTTTTCTTCTTTTCTTCTCCCCCTCTATTTTTTTTATTTTTTATTGAGGTTGGATAAAAATCTTAACACCTTGGGAATAGCCTAACAGTGGTACAATAGCCTGGCCTGTGCAATTTAATAGGGTCTCCTGAATGGGAATGGAAAGAAGGGGATGATTCTCCCAGGGCTAACAGTGCCTTTCTTTTTTCTCTTTCCACGAACCGGCCAGGAAAGAAACCCTCCAGCATTTAACCTGTAAGGGAAGGGAAAAGTCTTCCAGCAGCTTATGCTGAGCTTTTAGTCACAAATACTGAAACTTCTTATTTTTATTTTTATTTTTGGGTTGTGTGGTTTTTTTCTTCTCATCTGGTGAACTCTTTGTGCCCTAGACCGGCGACCACCTGAGATCAGGAGCAAGGAAGATTTTGGGGGGAAAACCTTATCCCATGATGCCTATTCCTGTATCCCTAAACAGTCTTGAAAGCATGACCCTGGAATGGGCAAACCATGATCTTTGGACAGTCCTGATCCCTGTGCTGGTTGTTTCTTTTTCCCTTTAAAACTCAGGTACAGGAGAGAAGCCAAACTCCTCTGGCATCCAACTCCCTACAGCGAGGGCAGGATGGAAGTTTCTGGGGTATTTTACAGTCCTTGTTTCACTCAGGATGCAAAATAAATAATGCAAGTACGCTCTGGAACCAAAGGACTCTGATGGCTCAGGCAGAAATTTGCTTGTACAAGTCTCCTGCCAAATTTGACAGCGGCTCAGCGTGAGTTCCTGCACTCCTGAAATAAGTTTAAAATCGCTGTTTTAAAGCAGTAATAAAAGTTCTGCTTCCACAGGGCCTTTTTTGGAGGTTCAGTAAAGTTTTCCTGGTGTCCCACTATTTGCCTGTGTCCTGATCCAGGACACAGAATCCAGAATCTATCCCACAGTGCCACGTCCCCAAACTCAGCCTCGTCTTACGGTTGACCTCCTGTTGCTGCTGTTTGTAATTAAAACATGCAGCAGGTACAACTCCTAAATAAAAATCAAGTCAATCAGCCCTGGAATAACGATGGAAAGAATAGGGAATGTGCTGGAATAATTGGAGTGTCTCCTTGCACTCGGACTCCCAGCTGGATGCATACGTGCTCAGAGGGCCAGGACAACCTGCTTTGCTTTGCAAACTCCTTTGCAGTTCAGCTGGAAACATTAAAAAAGACAAGTAGGAATGTTCACCTTTGGGGGTGAAGGGGTGGAGGAATCAGAGCTTGGAGTTTGCAATTCAATTGTGTGGAAAATGCAACGTTTCCCCTCCAAATAGGCCTTGGATGGAGCCGTGATTCATCCCCCATTGAAGTCCCTGCCAGAGTTGCTTTTGATTTAATCACAATCAAACCCTCTGGGATTATTCTCACTTGCAAACTGGACTGGATCTATTAAGTAGAGAAACCACAACTCTTTGCGGGGCTGCTGCTGCTTTTTCTTTCATTTTTTTTATTTTTTTTTTATTTTTTTTTCTCGTTTAATGAATTTGGCTCCGTGTCCCAAAGCGGAGCCGAAACCCGAAACCCTCCTGTCTCCGAGAGCTTTCTGACTGTTCTTGGAACATCTGGCACAGCTGTTATTTTGACCCCAAGGCAGGAGCACAACCTCACTCCAGCTCCTATCCCAGTGGAAGCCGACCCCCAGGATGCCAGGGGGAACTGGGGCTGTGCTGCCCAAACTGGGATGGGAGCAGAGGGATGGGGTGGGATCCAGAGTGGTCCCATTTTCCAGGGGAAAAGAAAAAGAGATAGGAGTGAGGTAAAGCAGTGACAGAGCTTTTGGAGCTCCGTGAAGAGCCTCCTCCTGCTCCTCTTTCCATTCTTATGGACTTTGAAATTTAGCTGCCCATAAACCTGAATAAATTCCCGCAGGTTTTGCACCTTCACTTCACTGAAGTGTAGAATTGGTTCATCAAATGGAATTTCCATCCGTGGATGGATCCATGGATCTCCTCAAGCTGGGTTTCCTTGCCTGGCACCTTCCTTCTTTTCCCTTTTTCCTTCTTTTTCCTTTTTTCTCCTTTTTCCTTTTTTTCTCCTTTTTCCTT
Source organism: Pipra filicauda (assembly GCF_003945595.2). NCBI lineage: Eukaryota > Metazoa > Chordata > Aves > Passeriformes > Pipridae > Pipra > Pipra filicauda. The sequence goes on along the minus strand of NW_024104673.1, from coordinate 288,845 downwards.
TTTTTCTCCTTTTTCCATTTTTCCTCCTTTTTCCTTTTTTTCTCCTTTTTCCTCTTCCTCCTTCTTTTTCCTCTTTTTCTTTCCCCCCTTTTTCTTTTTCCTTTCCTTTCTCTTTTTCCTCTTTTTTATCTTTTCCTTTTTTTATGTTTTCCTTTTTTCACGGGCAGGGATATTTTTCCTTCCCCAAAAAAGATCCCGGGGAGAGCAGAGCGAGCCCCAAACACGCTCAAGCTCCAATCTCTCCCCCCCGATCAGCAATACCTGATATCTAAATCTCTTGGCTCATTCTAAGCTGCAGGGACTTGTAACTTTTTATCTCTAAATCTTCCTCCACGAACCTTCCCGATTTCCTTTCAGCTCCAAGGCTTAATACCCCTGCTTGTACTTTCATCCCTCGAACACTGCGAGCTTTAAATTGTCTCTGGGATACAGGATAATCAGTTCTCTGCTGTGTTAATTCTCATTACGTGCCTATTAAAATGAAGATTAAATCAGGCATTAGGGTGCCTCCTCCCGTTATGAAATCTGAAAAACGGGATTGAATCGGGCTGGGTTGGGGGCAGGGGGGGATAGGAAGGGAAAGCACCAAACGCCTAAAAAAAAAATCGTTTCTTGAGCTTCACCGGGAAGGAATAAAAGCGAGAGCGAGGTGTGAATCCACGACTTTATCCAGGGAGTTGTGCAGGTGAGGGGGAGATAAGGAGGCAGCAGCCGAGGACTCGGGTTTTGGGCAGGGAGGGGGGGATTTGCATGTGCCTACGTGAGGTGCAGGGTGTGAGTCCGCGGGCTCAGCCCGGCACACACGTGCTCTGGCAGCAGCGATGCCTCCCCAGCAGCACGAACACACCGGTACCTGCGCTCACCTCGGCGAGGGGGGGGCCTCTTCCAAGGATCCCTGCCAAGCTGCTCGGCTGGGAAAACAGCTCTCCCGCCAGGGCAGGTGCTTTTCTTGCGGGGTGGGGGAACGTTTAGGACCGCGCTGTCATTTCCTCGAGCTCAATTATCCATAGGAAGTCCCCCCCCCCCCCTCCCTCCTTTCCCCACTTCTCCTCCCTTTCCCAGCGCTCCTCCACGAGAAGATTAACTTCTCGGTTATTGTTGCTTTGGCAGGTACTTTTAATTGGCTGGAAAACATCCTTCCTGTGAAGTTGCAGTTTCGTGGGGCTTGAATGAGTCCAGTCCTCCCCTGGCTCTGCCCAGCGCCGCCGATTGGCTCCGCAGCCCGGGGGGGACCGATAAGGGCGGCTATAAAAGCCCTGGGCTGCTCCTGGTCCCCCGACGAGCAGGAGCCAGAGGGGCCACCCGGATCCTGCGGCACATCCAGCGCATCCCGAACATCCCCGAGCTCCGCAGCCTCTCCCCTCTCCCCGGGTCTCTCTCGCTGGGAGCGCGTATCCAGATCCACATCTTCGCTCGAGCCGGAGTGGAAGAGGAGACACACACACACACACACACACAGAGCCACAAAAAAAAAAAAAAACCACCCAAAAAAACCCCCCACACTTAGCGGAAACTTGTCAGAGAATGCTCCTAAAGTCTGGTTTTCTCCTGCTGCTGGCGATCAGTGCATCCGCATCCTACGAAGCCGAGCAGAATGACTCTGTGAGCCCCAGGAAGCCCAGGGTGGCAGCCCAGAACTCAGGTAACACCCAGCAAGGAGGGCTTGGAGCTGAGCCCTCATGTCTTAAACTGTCTCACATTGCTCTGCTGCTAATTTTTCTTCTTTTTTCCTTTTTCTTTTTTCCTTCTTTTTCCTTTTTTTCCTCTTTTCCCTTTTTCCTCTTTTCCCTTTTTCCTTCTTTTCCCTTTTTCCTTCTTTTTCCTTTTTTCTCCTTTTTCCTTTTTTCTCCTTTTTTCTTCTTTTTCCTTTTCCCCCCTTCTTTTTCCTCTCTTTCTTTTTCCTTTCCTTCTTCTTTTTCCTTTTTTATCTTTTCCTTTTCCCCCTTTTTTCTTTTCCCCCTTTTTTCTTTTCCCCCTTTTTTCTTTTCCCCCTTTTTTCCCCTTTTTCCCTCCTTTTTCCCCCCTTTTTCCCCCTTTTTTCCCCTCTTCCCCCCCACCTTTCCCCCCCCCCTTTTTTCCCCTCCCTTTTTTTTCCCGCTTTTCCCCCCCCTTTTTCCCCCTTATAAACTGGTTAAGGCACAAATATTACCGTGAGGGTCTGCCAGGAGGGGTTGGTGCAGAGCTGGAGAAGGAATCTCCCTCAGGAGCTGGGGCAGGGAGCCGGTGTGTGAGGATGCAAAAATCCAACCTCTCTCCTCCTCCCCCAGCTCCTAAATGAGTCCCATGTACTTTTGATTATTATTATTATTATTATTGTCATTATTATTATTTTCCCTGCTTGCATGTACCTCCCTCCCCCCTCCAATCGCAGCCCTACTTTGGTGTTAAATCCCTCGCTTTTTAGGAAGTTGATAAAAATCCGTGGAAACTGGCCTGAACCATTGTTCTGCCAAACATCTGCCCATTCCAAGAGGAGGAGAGAGAGAGAGCTGCGACTTTGGAGAATGCAGTAACCTAGAAACTGTCCCCTGCTCGCCTTTATTTCCCCAAACTGATTGCTATCAGTGAGCTGGGACGGTAAAAATACGATTGTGACATTTAACAAACTTGCTTTTACAATGGAGGCAAAAAAAAATCGCTGGCAAGTCAGCTCTGGATGTCTCCACTTTGATGCTTTAGATAAGTTGGAGACATTGTCTCGAACAATGGGAATTAAAAATCTCTCTTCTACTGTACTGGAAAGATATTAAGGCTCTAATTCAGAGCTCATTAACAGCTGCCTTATTTTAGATCTGCAAGGCTCTGCAGCATTAGAGCAGGGTGATTGCTCGAGTTCCTTTTGTATTTGGTTGCTATAGAAACATGGGGTCTCACTCTTGCACCGTGCCTAAAACAATAAAAGCTTAATTCCTCCTTAAGTCTGCTGCAGAGCAAAGTTAGAATTTGAACCTGTGGCAGCAGAATTGTGGGGGTGACTCGTGCACTGGGGAGGTTGTGAGCTGGGGAGAGGATGAGCTGACCAAATATTTCTCCCTTCAGGCCCACAAGCAAGAATGAGGAGGCGTTAACTGTTTGGGGTTTTTCTTCTAATTATTATTATTTAATATTATTTCTCCTTTTTTTATGTAAAAAAAAAAAAAATCCCAGTTGTAAAGAATCATTTTTAGGCTACAACTCAGCTCTTAATAAGGTGTGTTCTCTTCCACCAAACCCTCACTTTTCCCACACCTCACAGCTCCATGGCTTTGCATTTCTTCCTAAAAGAATGTCTGGTAACACGAGCTGCAAAAGTAATGAATATGCCTTGCCCAGACACATAAGGGGACAGATGTTCATCTCAAAAAAAAAGGTTAATCCCTCCTAATTTCAGGGCAATCATGTGGCAATAGTGCTGATTCATTGTTAAAAGGCATGGGATCTGCACGAGAAAAGCTGGGATGACATGGATACCCTCCTGCTCAGCCTAACTACTGCCTGCAGGATTTTAATTATACATGGTCAGCTCCATTTACCTCAACTTTCTCTGCCCAAATGCCCCTTCTCCTCACGAAATCTTCAGTAAAAAATGACCTTTCTTGGCTGTGCTTGCAAACCACCAGGTCAGGGTTTAGCACCAAGTCCTTTTTAGTGCTAATAATGGACTCACAGGCTAAAATCTGATTTCTTGGTGCTTCAGGCTTCTTAGGGAAGCACAAATACATCCCAAGGAGTGCAAATTTTGTGGCATCTCCTTGGCAATCACCATCACTTCAGTCCTGTTTTCACAAAGCCGTGGGTTTGGGAACTGAGCCCCTGGAGAGGATCTGAGCACCTGGTGCTCTTCCCGGGCTCTTCCTCATTGCTTCTCCTTCTCCAGAGGGAGTTGGAATGAAGGTGGGAATGCCTGGAATCAGGATTCGTTTGGGATGGATCTATCTAGCCAAGGACTCCCAGGTGTTGTCCCTCTTTTAATCCACGTGGGAAGGTGTTGGGAGTTGCATTTTCTGTTCCTCGGTTCGCTGGGTCACACCTTCAGTTCATGGAATCCTGGAATGGTTTGGGTTGGAAGGGACCTCAAAGCTCATCCAGCTCCAATCCCCTGCCATGGGCAGGGACACCTTCCACTAGCCCAGGTTGCTCCAAGCTGGCCTTGGACACTCCCAGGGCTGGCACAGCCACAGCTTCTCCAGGCAACCTCCCCTCCATCTGAGCAAAGAATTTCTTCCCAATATCTGCCCTAATTTTCCCCTCTTTTAGCTTAAAACCCTTCCCCCTTCTCCTATCCCTGTGTGCCCTTATAAAAAGTCGCTCCCCCTCTTTTTATAACCCCCTTTTATGCACTGGAAGGGGCTCTAAAGTCTCCCTGGAGCCTTCCCTTTTCCAGATGGACACTCCCAGCCTGTCCCCGGAGTGGAGGAGCTCCAGCCCTCCGAGCACCTTCCCTTTGGTTTCTCCTCATCCCCTCTCCCCCCAGCCCCCAGGAGCTGCTTATCTGCAGCCCAGCACGGCTCACCCTGGCTCTGGGGGAGGGCTCTGTGGTCCTGGGGGAGGGTTCTGTGGTCCTGGGGAGCCGTGTCCGTGTGCTGATGCTCCCGTGGCTCTCCCTGCAGCAGAGGTGGTTCGGTGCCTCAACGGGGCCCTCCAGGTGGGCTGCGGGGCCTTCGCCTGCCTGGAGAACTCCACGTGTGACACGGACGGGATGTACGACATCTGCAAGTCCTTCCTCTACAGCGCTGCTAAATTCGACACTCAGGTACGGCCCCGGCACGGAGGGGACCGGGAGAAACCCTTGGGATAAAACTTTTCCATGCCCCGGCTCAATAAAGGGCTTTTATGGGGCACCGGAGCACGTGCTGAGCTGAACGGAGGCTTTAACTCCTCCAAAGCTGGGCTTTGGGCAGGCTTAACCCTCCCTGTCTTGCAGCCCTCCACAGACACAGACACAGCCCTCCACAGACACAGCTCCTTGGGGGCTGTTTTCTCTGGGATAAACCCTCGGGAGAAAACCTTTCCATGCGCTCAATAAAGAGCTTTCCAAGTCCTGTGGCATCACGGAGGCTTTAACTCCTCCTTCTAGAGCTGGGCTTTGGGCAGGCTTAACCCTCCCTGTCTTGCAGCCCTTCCTGCTCCTCTCAGCCACGGGATTTTGGCTCCACAGACAAATCCTTGGGGGCTGTTTTCTCTGGGATAAACCCTCGGGAGAAAACCTTTCCATGCGCTCAATAAAGGGCTTTTACAAGTCCTGCAGCACTGGAGCATGTGCTGAGCTGAACAGAGGCTTTAACTCGTCCTTCTAGAGCTGGGCTTTGGGCAGGCTTAACCCTTCCTGTCTTGCAGCCCTTCCTGCTCCTCTCAGCCGTGGGTTTTGGGCTCCACAGACACATCCTTGGGGGCTGTTTTCTCCGGGGCAGTTTCCACACGTTCCCTGCTCCGTGTGAGGACTTGGCAGGGAGGGCTCGCTGGGCTGGAGGGTGAAGTTTCCTCTCCAGGAGGAAATAGAAACGTCCTTCTAGCAAAATAAGTCTTCTGACTGTGTGACCTGGCACGGGGCTGGGGTTTGGGTTGGAAGACTTTGGGGCTGGGAATGCAGGGCCAGCTCAGCCTCTCCAGAGCTGCAGTCGGGATAAATGGGATAATATTGGAGGGCTGCAGCTCTGCCAAGGGCACTTTTCCTTGGAGTTTTCCTCGGAGTTTTCCTCCTAACATGCACACCAGCCCCATGTTCCCTGTGCTCCTGCTCCCAAGGACAAGCTTCAGAGCACTTCAAGCATCTTGAGTGGTGATGAACCAGGGCTGTTAAACCTCTGGTGTCAAATTGATGGTTAAATCAATCCGACCCCCTCCGGGAGGGGGAGCAGAATTGGCCCATCTCTGGTCCTGGCACTTCCAGGTCTCTTCATGCAAAGACTCCCATTGCCTCAATCCTTTGGGAACAGGAGCTGTGGGCTCTGTGCATCCCAACTGCTGTGGGTGGGTGATGTCTCTGCAGTAATTGTGAGGATCAGAGTCCTGGGAAGGGACCTCCAACAGGTCTCTAACTGCAGGGAGGGTCATTAACAGCAGCCAGGCACGGTGGAGCACCCGCAGTACTTCCCTTTCTGTTGGATTCCCTGGAAACCCCTGGAAAAAAATCCCCTTTTTCTCCTTTGCTTGCAGGGAAAAGCTTTTGTGAAGGAAAGCCTGAAGTGCATTGCCAACGGGGTGACGTCCAAGGTGTTCCTGGCCATCCGCAGGTGCTCCACGTTCCAGAGGATGATCTCCGAGGTGCAGGAGGAGTGTTACAGCAAGCTGGACATGTGTGGCATCGCCAAACGGAACCCTGAGGCCATCACAGAGGTCGTGCAGCTCCCAAACCAGTTCTCAAACAGGTATGTGGGGCAAAAATACAGGAATGGGGTGAAAAGAGCAGGGCCGAGCTGACTGAGCTCCTACAATCCCAGTGCAGCTCAGCCCAGCCCTGCTCTCTGCCTTTTCAACTCCTTGGCAAGTTTTGCCAGCCTTCTTCTGCTTCTCTGTTTTGGTAAACACACTTATAAACATCTCCAGAGAATAAAATTAACTGGACATTGGTTACTTCAAAGCCTGGAGCTCGTTTAAGTGTTAATCCTTTGGGTGGGAGGGCAGTGTGACGGTGAGCAGGGCTTTTAAATCCCAAACCAGATCCATTCATTCAGCATCCCTGGAATACTGAGCACTTCATAGGGTAGAAACATAGAATCCTGGAATGGTTTGGGTTGGAAGGGACCTCAAAGCTCATCTCCTTCCACCCCCTGCCATGGGCAGGGACACCTTCCTCTGGACCAGGTTGCTCAGAGCTCCATCCAACCCTTCTCGACCCACTGCAACTTCAGACCCTTCTCCAGACTGCAGCCACCCCCTCCTTGGGTTTATATGGCACTTGGAAAATGAGTCCTTGCCCTCTGCCTTCCCAGGAAAAACCAGGAAAAGCTGAAGGGAACCAGCAAACCTGATCCTCTGTCACCTTATTCCGCCATAACCTGGTGGTTCATATTTCTGGGGATGCTCTGGGCTCCTGAATGGTCTGGTTTAGGGTTGTCTCCAGCCCTGGTCTGGTTTAGGGCTGTCTCCAGCCCTGTTCCCTCTGGTGGCACAGGCTCCCTGCAGGAATGGGCACATCACGGGGCTGGCACCTTGATGTGAGCCCAGAACTGCCCCGTCCCCTCCTGCAAGGACAAGGGACACCTTCAGGGAGTGCTGCAGTCTGCTCAGTCACGCTGCAAGGGCAGGCATTGCTTCCCCTGAAGCCTGGAACAAGCAGTGCTGAGTCTTGTGATCGGGATAAAAGGGATCTTTTGGAGTAAATATGCTCTGGAACTGGAGTGCAAACAGGGTGAGCTGCAGTGGCTGGTCGTGGCAAACCCCTCAGCTCCTCTGGGGTGGCTGCTTGGCTTGGTCTAGAAGCACCTGAAGCCTCCAGACCTATCCTAGGACAGGTCTGCAAGTGATAAACAGATAAACAGATGTTACATCTCTGCCCAGCATGGATTTATCCACAGAATCACAGAATATCCTGAGCTGGAAGGGACAAACAAGGATCACTGAAGTCCTGGTCCTGTTATACAGAACTCTAGTGTAGATATTAAATCAGGAAATGACACTTCTGGGAAGGCAAAACTATACTGGGGGGGAAAGGTAAAAATGATATTTGTGTGTCTTTCCCCTCTTTCCCCGAGGGAAGTTGGAAGGGATTTGCTTTGGTGTTCCCTGAGGGCTGGGACAAGGAGCATTCCCAGGTTGAACTGGTGGGTTGTGGAGTTAAAAGGATGGATTGTAGAGTTAAGTGATGGATTGTAGAGTTAAAGGGGTGGACTGTAGAGTTAAAGGGATGGATTGTAGAGTTAAAATGATGGATTGTAGAGTTAAAGAGCCCTTGGTGGGGCTGGAGGGGGGTTGGGGTGAGCAGGGGACGTGTGGACACTTGGGCAGTGCTGGGGATGTTCCTCCCAGAGGACCAAGCCAGGGCTGGATCCTCTGTCTCCCGAGGAGGAGGGAACTCCTCCCCCACAGCTGCCAGCCCCTGCCAGAGCCAGAGGATATTATGACATGTTGAGTAACAAAAGCAGCAGGATTTCCCAGCTAATAGTTTACACTGAGGGCTCCTAAAGCATCCTGCTTTCCCAGCCCCTGTCCCAACATAGCCACGGAATAAGAATGTGCCACTTGGCCTGGGCTGCTGAGAGGAAGTAGTTAAAGGTCATAGCACCTTCCTGTGATTTAATCTCGTGGCAGGAGCAGCAGGAGAGGAAAGTCCTGCTGCCTCTGCTCACAGCTGAGCTGCTGAAGGCACTGCCAAGCTCTGGGATTGCAGCTCCAGCCATAGGGAGCACCAAGGCTGGCTGGGATCTGCCCCTCCTGTCCCGTTAGGCTGGGACTGATTTAAACTGGAGTGTGGCTCGTTCACCATCCTCTGCTGGGCTCCCTTGAACCCTCAGTCCCAGCCCTGCTGGGCTGTGCTCACACCCAGCCAAAGCCTGGGCCTTTTGTGCTTCAAGTGCAGCACAAACTTTAACCTCAGCTGACCTCCCCTGGCTGCTCCAAAGGCCAGAGCTGAGAGTTGGGAAAGGAGTTTGGATGTGAGCTCTCATTTCCCTCTTCCTTCCCCTCCTCCACCTGCAGGTTATTCTCTTCTCTGCTCCTGTGGAAAAATGTCACGGTGACCTTAAAGGCTTAAAATAAGTTCCCCTACGTCCTTTCAGGCAGCAAATTCGGGATTGCTCCTCTTTTTCCCAATTCTTTTTCCCTGGGAAGGTGTTCCCTGATCCAGCGAGGTGCCAGCTCTGCTGTCCCAGCCCCTGCTCGTGGGGCTGTGCTGGCTCTGCCTTCTCCCCATGGAGGATCATTCCCGGGATCACTGTTCTCATAGGGCTGGGAAAACGGATCAGCACAATTTCCTGGCTCCTCCTGGAGCAAGGAATACGTGCTCGGGGCTGCTGGAAGAGGAAAATGAAGCTTTAGGGAGACAGGCTCGTAGCAGGGGGAAGCACAAGGTCCTCACTTGGGATTTAATGCATGAGAGTGACAACTGTGTGTCCTAAAGGTCTGTCCCGAGGGAATCTGTGCATCTCTCAGGCTTGGAGAGACTGGCTGCTCCCTCTTGTGGTGCCCTGGAAAGGCTGTGCGTGCAGGGGAAGGCAGAGGGACAGGAGGGGATGGAGCCACAGGGATGGATCCGTTCCCAGAAGGATCGTTCTGGCTCAGAGCAGGGCTCGGTTTAGTCTCAGATCCTGGCTGGGGATGGGCAGCACCTGCTGGTAGAAAGAGCGATTATTTTTCTTCCTAAAGCTCTAGAAACTTGGATTCTTTAGTGGAGAGCAAACCACACCCTTAAGCCAATTAGTACAGCCCTTAGCTCCTTGGTTTTACCTTCTTCCCAATCCACCAGGATAACAACAACCCCACTGTGCTCATATCCTCACCTTCCAGAGCTGCAGCAGCGCTGGGTGGATTTGGAACTGGCCTGGCTGATCCTGTGCCACAACGTGGCTTTTTTTTTTGGCTCATCAGAGCCCGGTCAGGCGACTGTGGGAGCAGGTTTAGGACAATTAAATCCGAATTTTGGTGGTTGTGTTCCATCCTTGTGTCGTGGGCACAGCATCTCCACGTCCAGGGGGGTTGTTAGATGCAGTGACAACAGGGTTGGTCTTGGAGTTCTTTTCCAGCCTTAATGACCCTGTGGTGACATGTACATTGTGCACTGTCAGGATGAGGGACTTAAAAACTCTGATTCATAGAATCCCAGAATCAGCTGGGTTGGAAGGGACCTCTGAGATCATCCAGTCCAACCCTTGATCCAACCCCGCTGTGGTTCCCAGCCCATGGCACTGATGCCACATCCAGGCTCTGCTTAAAAACCTCCAGGGATGGAGAATCCCCCCCTTCCCTGGGCAGCCCATTCCAATGGCTGAGCACCCTCTCTGCAAAGAAATTCTTCCTGATATCCAACCTAACCCTCCCCTGGCACAGCTGCAGACCCAGCCCTCTTGTCTTGCTGATGGTTGCCTGGGAAAAGAGACCAACCCCCCCCGGCTCCCCCCTCCTGGCAGGGAGTTGCAGAGAGTGAGGAGGTCTCCCCTGAGCCTCCTCCTGTCCAGGCTGAACAGCCCCAGCTCCCTCAGCCTCTCCTCACAGCACTTGTGCTCCAGTCCCTTCCCCAGCCTCGTTGCCCTTCTCTGGACCTGCTCTCGCAGTTTTGTCTCTTGGGCTGTTTTATCTCTTGGGCTGTTTTATCTCTTGGGCTGTTCTGTTGGTCCTTGCTGGGGTAACGATGGTTCCTCTGGTGCAGATACTACAACAAGCTGGTGAGGAGCCTGCTGGAGTGCGACGAGGAGACCGTGAGCACCATCAAGGACAGCCTGATGGAGAAGATCGGGCCCAACATGGCCAGCCTCTTCCACCTACTGCAGGCCGACCACTGCGCCCAGGGCCACCCCCGCGCCGACTTCTCCAGGAGGAGGCTCTCGGAGCCCCAGAAGCTCAAACTCTACTTCAGGAACCTGCGAGGTGAGGGCTCGGCCCCGGCCCACGGCAAGCGCGGCTCCTCCTCAGCCGAGAGCGCGTGACGGGACGGCCGCCCCGGGGGCCCCCAGGGGATGCCAAGCACTGCTACCAAAGCTCCAGAGCAAATGCCCCCAGCCCAAGCGTGCTGTAGCCAGTCTGAACAGCACCTAGGAAACCTGGGGTTAGGTTTAGTCGTTGATATTTTCTGTCCCCCGACCACCCCCCTTCCGTCAGCCCCCAACAAAACCTCTCCGCGTGGGTCGGCGGTCGGCGTCTCGGCTTCTCCCGCCAGCAAAACGTCTCTTTTTCTTCCCCCCCCCCAAAAAAAAATTATGTCCTAAAAGGTCTTAGTCTTAAGTGGTCAGGCCTTCAGACCCCAAATCTAACCGTACTGTAGTGCTGACGCCACTGGAGTCTGAGGATCTGGCCCCCAGGAGAGGAGCTCGTCCCTCCCGCCCGAGCTTAGGGGACGAGAGATGCACTAAAAACTCGTTGCACACCCCAAAAGGTGTCAGGGGAGTTCGTGTTATGAATCTGTGCTGGCCATGGACGAATATGAATGTCATGTTCCTGGTCTCTTAGTGTCCTGCAGTCCTGATCCTGCCAGCAGAGCTCTGGTAACCCCTGGATTTACCAAACCGGCTGGGGGGGAGTTTGGTGCAAAATGAGTTAAAGCCGCCCCCCCACGCCCCCCAAAATCAGGAAAGGGACGTTTTGTACCCCAGACACGATTCAAAGAGCTGCCAGTCTGAGGCTGAAAGCTGGTCAGAAGGTTCCATAATCTTGCATTGTATTTAAAAGCTAACATCTATGTACTGTATTTAACTGTCTAAAGCTTTAAAAGAAACCTAACAGAAACAAACCCTGTCTTAAGAGTAGAGTATTAAAGGTCTTGCTCTAACTGTGGTATAAATAGTTTTAAAATCTGTCATGTACTGTACATAAATTCCACGAGAGTCTGCTTGAAAGGAGCAGAATATAATAACTTTATTGCCTAAACTTAGTTTTGTAATTTAGCTCTTTCTTTTCTTATTTTATTATTTTTTTTCTTTTTTCCTGGAAACAGTATCTCTGTCGTATTTAAAGAGTTCACATTCTACTCCGTGGCCTTTTTTAATGGAAGAGGGGGAAAAAATGGTTTAGGATGGGAATTGCAGGGCCAGAAATGGCTAAAATGGAGGGGGGAAAAAAACCAAATTAAAACCAAGAGGAGTTCAGGCTGGCCAGTCCTGTCCCCCCAAAGCTGCTGTGAGACCCCCTCAGACCCCAGTGCTGCTGGGGGGGGCTCCTGTAGGAATTATCAGATGCCTTGGGAATTCCCTGGGAACACCAATTGCTGGGAAAGGCAGGAAAAATCCCGAAATCCTCTGAAGCTCCAGCGGTGAAGCTGAGGACACAGGGATCCACATCTGGGAGCTGCCTTTCCTCCCATCCTCCTCCTCCTCAGCAGGCTCTGGGAAGAGGAGCAGAGGGTCCCGTGCTGGGGGTCCCCCAAACCTGCTCCCAAATCACTCTGGGGGAGCCAAAAAAAATCAGGATCAGCCAGGCCAGCTCCAAATCCATCCCCTCAGAGTCCCTCTGCAGGGTGGATGGCTCTTCCTCAGCTACTTAGCCAGCTAATAAAGGAGGGATCTATTTTCCTTTTCGAAACCTTAAAGCAATATAACTTGTTTTTTTTTTTTTTTTTCCGTTTTGTTTTGGTTCCTTTGTTTTTTTTTTTTAAAATAAATAAAAAAAAAAGACAAAAAAAAAAAAACAAACCACGAAGCCTTTAAACAATAACCTGCTGCTAATACATGGAAACCAGATGCAGTGGCAGCGTTTCTGATGTCGCTGCCTTCGTTCGGTGTAGCCCCAAAGTGCTGTCAGAAAATTGGAAGAAGAAAAAAAAAAAAAAAGGAAAAAAAAAGAAAAAAAAAGGTTGCTGACACTCAAGGGTTGTTATTTTAATTTTTTTATTTTGAAGACTCTGAATTGTAGGGCAAGGAAGATGCAATATTGTTCCTTTTTCAGTCAGTCAGGGGTAGAGAGGCCAACGAGAAGAAGTTTTGCAAGGTGAAAAAACCAAAGGCTCCTCGAATATCCCGCCCCTGAAAGTCGGGGGCTGAGCAGGAACTTTGATCCCAGGGTTGTGGGATTCCCACCCCAGGGCATCCCAGCTGGGAGACAGGGAATTCTGCACCAAACCCATGGGAATAGTTACAAAAGAGGTTCTTTACCTGGCTCGGGGCGGGGTCCAAACAACCCCCTGGTGCTTCCCAAAGCCTCTCCCTGCCAGCCCCGCCCTTCCATGGGATGTTCCTCATGGAAAAGTGGCTTCTCCATTCCCAGGAAAGCCCAGAGAAGGCGGATAAAGCCGATTGGGGCCGGGCAAGAGCGTGAGATCCCCCCCAAGCTGATCTTTCCTTGGGGTGGTCCCACCAAAATTCCTCTTTCCCGGCAGCGCTTTAAACTCGTGCCCTCGACAAAGGTGGGAATTCAGCGGGAAAATCCTCCCCCTCCCGGCTGGATTTGCTGGGGTGCCACAGGGAAACCCCCCCTGGGCCCCCCAAACTCTGCTGGGTCCCCAGGGCCAGGTTTTGGGGTCGATTTGAGGCGGCACTTTTGTCCCCCCGAGCAGGCCTGGGGGTCACCTCGCCCCAACTAAGCTGGGCTCAAACTCCCTCCTAAGCAGGGCAGGTGGGAGAGGAGCTTCCCATGCCCTGGGAAAGTTTGGGATGAGGTGGGAAAGCCCCCCCCGGGATGGATTCTCCATCCCAAGTCTGGCGATTTCACTGGTTAATCTTTATTTTTTTTAATTTCGGTTTCGCGGCAAAAGTGATTTTGGGGTTTTTTTTCTTCTCTCGGGGGGGGGGCAGGGGAGGGGCTTCTCTAGAAACGTTTTGCATGAGTCTCCTCGTGATTTGTTTGCACTTTAGAACGTTTTGTGCCATTAATAAATTTGCATTTTATTGTATTTATAATTTAAAGATGCCTAGAAGGGAGAGAGAGACTTTGGGGTTTTTTTTTCGTTTTGTTTTTTTTTTTTGTTTTGTTTTGTTTCGTTCTGGTTTTTTTGCTGAGTACTGGAATAAACAGTGAGCATATCTGGTATATGTCATTATTTATTGTTTAAATTACATTTTTAAAGCTCAGTGTGTTCATATAAGAGGTTATTTGAAACATATCATAGTAACGAGAGAGATGCAAGTTATTTTCTTTGCTTATTTTTATAATTAAAGATGCGTAACATAATGAGGCCTATGTTGGATTTTTCTTCTGCAACGAAATAAAATGTCAAATTTAAGGGGTTTTTAGTGTCTGGGTCTTTCATTACTGACATTATTGTTGACATTATAATTTTTTTTTAAATAGTAAATTCCTATTTTCCTGGTCCTCACCCTTCCTGAGTGGGGAGAGAAGGAGGGAGAGCAGGAGAGGAGGGGTGTGATCCCTGATAGAAAAACGGCTGGGAATGAAATTTGGGAGCAGACTTTTCCCTTCCTACCTGCATAGGTATAATATAAAGATAAATATAATAATATAAAATATAATAAAAATATAATATAAAATATAATATAAAATATAATGTAAAATATAATATAAAATATAATATAAAATATAATATAAAATATAATATAAAGTATAATGTAAAATATAATATAAAATATAATATAAAGTATAATATAAAATATAATGTAAAATATAATGTAAAATATAATATAAAATAATATTAAATAATATAAAAATAATATAAAAATAAAAAGGGGGGAGGAACAAAAAAAAGCCCTTCCACAATAATAATAATAAAGGACAATAATAATAATAAAGGAAAATAATAATAATAAAGGACAATAATAATAATAATAATAAAGGACATTGTCTCCTGCTGTCATGATTCAGTCACTCCTGGTGGGACTTGTGGAAGGAGTTAAAAAAAGAGAAGTGAAGCAGGAGGCTAAAAATATAATCCAAGTGCAAACAAGTTGCCTCAGGGGGGTGGTTCCCACCAGGAAAAGTCTTGGAGGGGGGTGAGAGGCAGAGGGAAAGGCAGCAGGAATGCAAATGGATGCAGGTGTTATAGGTTAGAAATCAGGGGTTCGCAGCCACAGGTATAAAATGTAATATATATATATATTTATTATATGGAGTTCAGGGTGAAGAAGTGGCCAAATTAATCTGGTGGGTTCAGGGGGACTCGATTTAGGCTGGAAATCCTTCTTAACCAGAGAATCCTGGAATGGGCTGGGTTGGAAAGCACCTTGAAGATCATTTAGTTCCAACCCCCTGCCTCGTTCCTGCTCTGCTCAGGGGGGAGGATATTCCACTTCCAAAGTTCAGCAGCACGAGGCCCTCACAAAATACGACTTTTTCCAACAAATCCACCTTTCCAAGCCCTTCCTTTCTCCCTCCCAGTGCACAAACCCGGATTTCACTGGTTCCTGCCCCCCAAAAGAGGCCAAAATCGGTGTTAAAAGGAGCATCAGGGAGATTTTGCTGCGACCCCCCCTTGTCTCAGCCACGGAGAGGCTGCAGAACCTTGGGCAGAAAATACCTGGGAGAGACACAGGAGTTTTATTCCAGACACCAGCTGGAAAAACCAGTCAAACCTGTATGAGCTCATGTGGGGGGAATGTCATTATTTTCACACAGACAGGATTTTTTTTTTTCCTCTTTTTTTTTTTTTTTCTTCTTTTTTTTCCCCCCCTTTTTGGTTTTTATTTTGAAGCAGAACGAAACTCAGGGATAACCCAGGATGATCCTTGTTCCCTGCCCCTTCCCAATTCCCCCCTCCAGCCTTTCCCCTGCTCTGGATGGGCTGATTTGAGCCCGAACACCCCAACCCAAACTGGCCCTACTGGTTATTTAGAGCAAAAAAAAAAATCATTTTTATGGAGAATACTGTTCCCTGTGGAGTAAACCCCACTTGCTTCCATCGGGTTTCCTTCAGGGCTATTTTTCAGCTGCAGGCTCGGAGGGTTTTGTGCTGCAAAAACAAATCCCTGGATGGGCTGTTTTGGCTTGGAGGGACCCACCAGCTCCATAAAATCATCAACCATCCCCAGCCTGGGGCCCAAACTCCAGCAGGCCCAAATTCAGCTTTCCCATGGGGAATTCTGAGTGTCCCATCCAGCAGAAAAAGAGCCATTTATTTCGCTACTTATTTATTTTGCTAGTTATTTATTTTGCTATCTATTGTGCTGTTTATTTTGCTAGTTATTTATTTTGGTCGCTGTGCCGATAATTAAACCTGGAAGCTTTTTCCAGGACTAAATAAATAAATAAATAAATAAATAAATAAATAAATAGATAGATAGATAGATAGATAGATAGATAGATAAATAAATAAATAAATAAATAAATAAAAAGCCCATTTTTTCCATTTTCTGAGCTGTTGTTGTGAGGCTGAAGTGCCTCCCATGTTGTTCCTTAGGATTTCCTTCTCCTGGCTGGCCACGATTTCCGTGGGGATGAGGTGTCCAGGTTTCCGTGGGGATGAGGTGTCCAGGTTTCCATGGGGATGAGGTGTCCAGGTTTCCGTGGGGATGAGGTGTCCAGGTTTCCTTGGGGATGAGGTGTCCAGGTTTCCTTGGGGATGAGGTGTCCAGGTTTCCGTGGGGATGAGGTGTCTGGCTGCGGGATGGAGTTCACATTGGAGGTGAATTATCTGGGAAAGGTGCCTTGGATCCCTCCCGAGTCGTGCCTTTATTCCTGCAGGCCTGGAGAGGAGCAGGACCCCCCTCCCAGGGCGCTCCTGGAGAAACCACAGGCGTGGAAAACGCTCGGCGGGGGGGTCGGAATGAGGTGGTCCTGGGGGTGCCTTCCAGCCCAAACCACTCCAGAATTCCATGAAAACCAAAAAGCTCCATCTGAACCAGCAGAGGAGAGCACAGATGTTTCCTTGGGTTTGTTATGTTTGGTGTGACCCCAGGTTTCCACCAGCATCACTCAGCTCCCTGCCCCAAGAACCTTCCCGTCGGATCCTACCCTGCATCCATGGGATATTTATTCCCCTCCGGCCCGAGGGGAATCTTTCCTTCCTCTGGGCAAAGCCAACTGCTGTCAGGAGGAAGGAAGGAGGAGGCTGAGGGTCCTGGATGAGATTCCAGTCACCTCCTGGAGAGGTGGAGCTGCCAGGGCTGAGTCAGACACATCCCAACGACGCAGGAGCGTTTTCCTCCTCGTCACTGGGAAGGTGGGAATGGTCATCCCAGCCCTGATCCCACTGACACAGGACAGCAGGAATGGCCATCCCAGCCCTGATCCCACTGACACAGGATAACAGGAATGGTCATCCCAGCCCTGATCCCACTGACACAGGATAACAGGAATGGTCATCCCAGCCCTCATCCCACTGACACAGGAATGGTCATCCCAGCCCTGATCCCACTGACACAGGATAACAGGAATGGCCATCCCAGCCCTGATCCCACTGACACAGGAATGGCCATCCCAGCCCTCATCCCACTGACACAGGACAGCAGGAATAGCAAATAACCCTCTGCTCAGATATTTCTGCTGGAAAAAGCTCATACATTTTCCTTATATCCTGCATTTCCAGGAATTTGCTCAGCAGACACCAACAAAAGCCTGGGAGCAGCACATCCCGTGGTGTGTCCAGGCTCTGGCAAGACACACAGGAGTTTTTTTCAGCACCCCCTGATGGGCCTGATATGGTTGGATGAATAATACAGTGATGTTTCCAAATTCCAAGTGCTCTGGCTGCCTGTCACAGCCCCTCACTGAGGCTGGAAATGTTGTTTTAATGCTGTAATATTCTCTCACATCACATTCATTGCCCCCAAGCGCCTCAAATGAAGCAAACCAACAATCCCAGCTTTAGGCCACCTTCAACACCCCAGCTCAGCTCAGATGGGAGCTCCCAAAATATCCTGGGAGAAGCCAAACTGAGCCAAACTAGGGATGGATTTGGTTGAAGGGAATAAAACACAGAGATGCTCTTCGGTGAAGAATTTTGGCCTCCCAGCTCAGCTGCAACTTGATTTCAAGACAATTATTGTTGAAATGTCCCGACTTTGGGATCCGGGCGCTGTGGCAAAGGACGGAGCTGGAGCTCAGCGTTCATTCCTGCAGAATTCCCACCTGGCCGGGCCGCTGGGAACGGGGTTAGAGCTTCGTCAGCCCCGGCCCGGCATCGCTCCGCAGGATTTCTCAGGCAGCTCCGGGGCTGCCAGGAAGTGATTAAGAAAGCAAAGGAAACAAAAGCGAGTCAAAGAGCCCCGACCCCGCTCCCCCTCTTCCCCCTCGGCGATTACTCAGGGTCCCCTTGGAAGCCGCTCTTGCGTCAAAGGATGGCACCTAAAAAGGAGGGATCGCCTGGATTCCAGCCCGGATTCCAGGAATCGCCTCGACTCCAGCCCGGATTCCAGGCAGGGAGGGTTGGGGGTGATTTGGGGCACAGCCTCTGCCCGCCCTTGAGAGCTTTGCTCGGTCACCGGGACCCCAGTGCAGCCCCAGAGCTGGCACTGGGATGGCACCGGGCAGCCACAAACACAAAGCCGGGCCAGAACTTCCCCCCCAAAAAAAATCTTGGGACGTTTCAAAGCTCATCCTGACCCACATCCGCCAAAAAACACCCTCAACCCTCCCAAAAAAAACCCCTCCAGTGTCACAAAAACTCCGCGTTTCAGAGCAACGAGGCAACCCAAGGGTTGGTTTCTCCCAACCGTCCCAAAAAGCCGGCGGGATTATCCGCTCCCCGCCCTGCTCGGCTCCTCCCGGGAGGCTCCGCTGTGTTCTCAGCTGGTCCCTTCGCCCCCGGGCCGGGGCACAGCCCGACATCACCCCGGGCTGTCCCCCCCCGGCTCCCACTGCTGCTGGCAGAGCTCTAAAGATAGATCCCAGCAGAGATTATCGGCCCCGGCTGTATTAATAGGAGGCAGCTGCTCTTGAAAGAGCCTTTTAAATAAAGAAAGAAACTTCGGTGTATTTTTAAAAGCCTTTTAAGTGAGCAGAGCTCCCCCTCCTCTGCTCTGGCACACACACACACACTCCAAGCACCCAGGGCATGGCTTGGCCCTGGAGGGTCCCTTTTTGGCACCTGCTGGCTCAAGGGCTGCTCTGCCCTCTGTCAGGGGCCAGGACACTGCTCTGCCCCTTCTCCATCCCCAAGGGACAGTGGGAGCAGTTCTGAGGAAGGGGAAGGGGTGTTCCAACCCCCCTGGGTGCTGCTGGGCCAGCTTACAGCAGTGATCTCCCCCCCACCCCCCCCTAAAAAAAAAAAAAAGCCACAGGCAGAGCTGCTTTCAAGGAATCACAGAATATCCTGAGCTGGATCCACAGGGATCAGCAAATCCAACTCCTGGCCCTGCACAGACATCCCAACAACCCCACCCTGTCCCTGCCCAAACTCTCCTGGAGCTCTGGCAGCCTCAGGGCCGTGACCAACCCCTGGGGAGCCTGGGCAGTGCCAGGAAAACACAGAGAGGTGCCCAGAGTAGCTCTGGGCAGAGCAAACCCATCCCTGGGGGCCCGTGGGGTTGTTCTGGGGTCTCCCACGCTCTGACACCCCCCAGACCCCCAGCCCTGTGGTGGGAGCAGGGTGGCAGGAGCCAGCTGTGCAGCTGCTGATCCCCACATCTGGGCACCCTGGCACAGGCAGGGCCTGCTGGGAGGGGTCCTCTTTGGTGGGGGCAGGAGGAGGATCCCACCCTGGTACCCCTGGCACCCTCTGCTCAGAAACATCATCTCCCTCGTGGCTGAAAAATGGAGTGAAAGCTTAGCTGGGCTGCTCAGCTTGGCAATGAACCCTCCAGCACAGCTTGGGCTCCTCCTGGCACTGCTCAGGCCTGGGGGTACCCCCTAAATCCCATTTTTATGGGCAGTGAGTGTCCACGTGGCACCTGGGGCAAAAGGGGCTGGATTTGGGAACAGTGTGCTGCCCTGGCCCTGCAGAGGTGCTGGGATGAGCATGGAATCTCTCACTGGGTTGGGTGGGAAGGGACTTTAGAGATCATTTAGTTCCAAACCCCCTGCCACGGGCAGGGACACCTCCCACTAGCCCGGGTTGTTCCAACCTGGCCTTGGGCACTTCCAGAGATCCAGGGGCAGCCACAGCTTCTCTGGGAAACCTGTGCCAGCCCCTCCCCACCCTCCCAGGGAGGAATTTCTTCCCAATATCCCATCTAAACCAGCACGTGGAGTCACAGAATGGTTTGGGTTGCACGGACATTAAAACTCATCCAGCCGTGGGCAGGGACCATCTTCCACTATCCCAGGTTGCTCCAAACACCATCCAACGTGACCTTGGACACTTCCAGGGATGGGGCACCTGTGCCAGGGCCTCCCCCTGCGAGTGAAGAACACCCAGGTGCCCGTGGTTGTTCACAAGAGGTGCCCAAGTTGTGTTTTTACTTCCAAACCCCAACCTGGGGCAAAATCTCTTGCTGTGCCATGAAAATCAGCCAGGGCAAATCCCATGGGAGAGCAAGAAGGGTTATTCCCTGTGGGAATAGAGGGTGCAAATGCTGGGATTTGTGCCCGTGGAAGGAATGATGGAATCTCATCCGTGTCCCTCTGGGACAGGGAGACACAGCCCCAGTTTGGGACTGGAATTGGGATAATCCCGCTCTCCCGGGCACCAGGGGCACGTTCCTAACCCTTAACACACTCCAGCCACACACTTGTGCTCTGAAGGAGGTTATTCCTCTTGGAAGCCCTTCAGCTGGAAGCGGAAAATCCCGGCTCAGCAGGAGTTTTTAGGGTTTTTGGTGGTTTTTTTTTTTTTTTTTAAGTTTTTAATGAAACCTCCAAAAAAAAAGGACGTCACAACCCCCAGCACCAAAAAGGGGCTGCTCTGGGTGAGAAGCAACTCCAGCTGCTCCTGCACGTCTCCCAGCCCCGCTCAGGAAGTTGCTCACAGCCAGTTTATGTGTTTTAAGGGTGGGGAGGTTGACAAATAGGAAATTTAGGACATGTCAGAGCTGATAACACATGATGCACTTCCCCCCCTGCCCTGTGAATTATTCGGGGCTGGCTTTTATTTTGAGCCTTGTCGTGCCTGGGATTGCAACGTGGGGGCAGCCACAGATGACATCAGAGAGGCAGAAAATTCAGCAATTCTGGGGTTTTAGAGCTTATTTAAGGCAGATATTTTAAGTTACGTTCTCGGGCCGGCGTCCAAGAGATCTTTTTTTCTTCAAATCTAAATAAACGTCTCCCGTTTAAAAAAAAACCAAAACAAAACAAAACAAAGCAAAGCCCAAACCCAAAGCAGAAATTAAACCCCAGCATGTGTACCAGGGTTTTCCCAGTAAAAACCAGGAACACAGAATGACTTGGGCAGAGCTGGATCCCTGAAAACCACGGAGCAGCTGCCAGAGGGATGCACGGAGAGAAAGGGCTGCAGGAGGAGCTCCTTTTTTTTTTTTAAGTGAGAATGTTGCAGTTTGGGGGTCAGAGAGGTGGAACTGAGGGGTGGGGGGGGGCTTTTTAAAAGTCTTTGGAAAGGTTTTATGGGACTTTTTCCAAGAGATCCCTTTTAAATCCCCCTCCCCTGTGCAGCTCGGGGGGTGATGGGGGATTTTACACCCCCCTGGAGGTTGTGGGGGCACAGCTGGGCCACACACCCTTTGCTTCCCCAGCATCCAACAGGCACAGACCAAATTCCCCCTTCCCTGAGGAGCATTTCCATCCCAAACACGGAATCCCACAATGGTTTGGGTTGGAAGGGATCTTAAACATCATTTAATTCCACCCCCTGCCATGGGTAGGGACACCTCCCACTGTCCCAGGTTGCTCCAACCTGGCCTTGGACACTTCCAGGGATCCAGGGGCAGCCACAGCTCCTCTGGGAATTCCATCCCAGGGCCTCCCCATCCTCTGAGTGGGGCAGAACCAGATTTTTCCCATATATATGAGTTTGGGATGCTCCAACCCTGCCAGGGGGACAGACGGCAGCCCCTTATCCCGCTGGGAATGTCTGGGAGCTGCAGGGGGGGGCTGGAAAGGCACCTCCAGCTCTCAGCTCCCTGCGGCGGGTTCTGCTGGATGGTTTATTCCCAATTAATTTTGTTTCCAGCAGCTCTTGTGCCACCTGCTGACTGAAGGCTCCCACCACACCCAGCACCCCCCAGTACACCTCAACACAGCCCAGTACAGCCCAGCACAGCCCAGTTCAGTCCAGTACAGCCCAGCACTGCCCAGTACACCCCAGCACTGCCCAGTACACCCCAGCGCTGTCCAGTACACCCCAGTACAGCCCAGCACAGCCCAGTACATCCCAACACAGCCCCGCATAGCCCAGCACACCTCAGCACACCCCAGTAAACCCCAGTACACCCCAGCACAGCCCCGCACAGCCCAGTACATCCCAACACAGCCCAGTACATCCCAACACAGCCCAGTACAGCCCAACACAGCCCAACACTGCCCAGTACAGCCCTGTATATCCCAGTACATCCCAGTACACCCCAGTACACCCAGCACAGCCTAACACTGTCCAGTACAGCCCAACACAGCCCAGTACACCTCAACACAGCCCAGCACAGCCCAGCACAGCCCAGTATAGCCCAGTACACCCCAGCACAGCCCAGTACAGCCCAGTACACCCCAGCACAGCCCAGTACAGCCCAGCACAGCCCAGTACAGCCCAGCACAGCCCAGCACAGCCCAGTACCCTCCAGTACACCCCAGCACACCCCAGTACAGCCCAGTACAGCCCAGCACAGCCCAGTACCCCCGAGTACACCCCAGTACAGCCCAGTACACCCCAGTACACCCCAGCACACCCCAGTACAGCCCAGTACAGTGATGCTGCAAGATGCACAGAGTTAGAAACTCGACCACCCGCTGCAAACGCACTGGATTCCCTCCTTCCCATGGGAACAGGGCGGGAAGGAGCAGGGATGCTCCTCCAGCTGCCTCCTTAAAACAGTGACAGACAAGCCCAGAGAACGCGATTTTCTGAGTCCCGATGCCCTCCATCTGCCAGCGCCGGGGGACACGGAATTATTCTTGACGTTTCGCCAAAATAATCCCGTCTAAAAATAACTCCTCTGCTCCAAAGGCACCCGGAGCACTTTTAACCCCGAGCAGTATTTTTGTCTCCCGGCTGTGACACAGCAAAGCCCTAAAAATCAGCGGTTCCTGCCCGCCCACTGCTCTGGAACCGCGGGGCTGTGGGAGCGCAGAGAGGGGGATTTTTTCACCCTTTCAGTCCTCGGGTTTGGAGCTCGGAGGAGGAGCGGAGCTGCACATCTCGGCTGTCCAAGCAGAGGGCACTGCTGGCTCAGGATTCGAGCCGGGGCTCAGGGGTTTAAGTCAGTCCTAAAGTCCTGCTGGCACAGCAACCCTCTGCCTTAGTAGATATCGCTGCAGCAGCAGCTGAGAAACAGAAACCACCTTTCCACTTAATCCCCCCGGTTGCAACAGGTCCCCAGAATACCAGGAGTAATTAAAAATGGTGGTAAATCCCAGCTGAAGAGAACAGTGACACAGAGCACCAGGGAAGGGCTGGCTTGGCTCAAAATGGATAAAATGGGGGGGAAAGGAGATAAATAGAGATAAATCGAGGCTAGAAGGTGCCAACCTGCCCCACTTTGGGGGGTTCAGCCTTGTGACGCTACTCCTTGCACTTGTCCCATCCCCATGTCCTTCCACCCTGCCCACCCCGGGCAGGGATGTGGCTCCATCCCAAAGTCACAAAGAGGGTTCTCCATGAAAACTTCCTAAAGTTTAATTTCACGTTTTCATATTTTTATATTTCCATCCGGCGGGTTCTGAAAGAAAGCACCTTTCCCTGTTTTCCCACCCCCTTCCCCCTCATGATTATTAGAAAGCCTTGGAGAGGGAATCTGCTCCCCTCACCCTCCTGCACTTCACTCTCTGCCACCAATTCCATTTTCTCTGCCTTTTGTTTTGTTCCGCTGATGAAAAAGGACAGAAAGCAGCCGGGGGAAAAGCAGAGGATGTAGAAAACCCTTTTAAGTTCAGCTTCAGCTGCATCAAAGCACTCACGAACTCCTTAGAGGTGTCTGTACGTGTGCTCCGTGCTTGCAACACCTCCTGCGTCCACCTCGCTCATTACTCCCTTTATTTCCATTATATCCCAATTATTCCCGGAGTAAATATTCTCATTATTTGAGCCCTTTAAAAACACCTTAAGAACAAAACCTCCCGGCAGGACAGGAGCGCTGGAGGGGGAGGGGGGTTGGCTGCCCCATCATGCCCCTGGCAGGCAGAGTCGGGTTTCCAGGGCTTCGGATGCTCCTCCGACATCTCATCGGGATCTTGATGCATCCCAGAAATCAGATACCCGCAGAAATCCCGCCGTTCAGCCCCGCCGGTGGCTGGGAGCAGCTTTCTCCTGCTTTCCCCTAACCCGGTTAGGAGGAGCAATAACGTCCCTGCGGAGCCGTAACCGCATTAACTCCCGATGGTGGCTCGCGATGGATCCTCCCCGTCTCCTTCCCGGGAATTCCCCAGGGGCAGCTCCCCCCCGACGTGTCCATGCCCAGCCCCGCAGGAAGGGCCTGAGCCCTCCTGGATGTCTGGGAAAGCTCCCGGACACAGGGCAGGGAGCAGAGCTGGGGCTCCGGGCAGCAGGGGTTGGCAGGGGAGAAGCCGTGGGGGCGATTTAGGAGCCTCATCCCAACCTCTGGATGCTTCCGAGGCTGCTCTGCCAGCAGGGGAGGGCTGGGTGAGACCCAGGATGGTCACTGATCTGAATTAATGATTTAATTTTATTTAGTAATAATTTTATTAATTCATCAATAATTTTATTAGTCACTACCTGTTATATATTGATATATTATTATATATCATCGTATTGTTGTATTTTATTCTTATATTAAAAAATAAAATAGAATTAATACAATATTTGCTACGTTATGCATAGTGCTAAATATATAATAATTAATGATAAATGTCAAAGACAGAAAATAATCAATTAAAGTTAATAAACTGAATTAATCCTGCTAAAATCCGTTTCCCTTCACTCTCCCACTCAACCCACCCCGCGCTGCTCCCTCCGCAGGTCCTGAGAGCCAAATCCAGCCTCGCCATTAATCTCGGAGTCATTAGGGGAGGATAAAGGTACTTACCCCAATTCCTTCCTGCTCGTCTCGATCCCAGCCAAGCATTTCGCGTCGGCGCCGCCGCCTCCCGCCAGCGACGAGGTGTAAAGTTACCGCCTGTTTGCTCCTGCCTTTCGGTGCTTCCAGCCCCCAGCGAGCCGTTTAGACGTGGCAATGAATCGAGCCGGGAATTGGGAAGGCGCTGGGCGGGTGGGACACAGCCCCGGGCTGGTAACTTAATTGTACAAAAACACCCTAAGTAACCAGAACTAATAATATATAGAAAAATAATATAAGTAACATGCCAAAATAAAATAAAATAAAATAATAATAATTATAAATAATAATAGCCCTCAAACAGCCCAATTAACACCTTAGTCCTTTTTGAAGGACTTCACTTGAAGTGAAGGAAAACTTGAATTCCAGTGCTGCGATTCCTGACCCTGTGCTGGAAAGTCCTCCTGGCGTTTACTCCTTCGTTTGGGGCTCAATTTTTAGCACTTGGGGGAGAAAGGAAACCCCCAACCCGGACTTTGAAGGGTTTTTATCGGGTAGGATCATTTCAGGCCGTGGTTTGTCCGGGAGGGAACTGCCCGGGAAGGGCTGGGTGGGCAGGAGGCTCCAGCCCGGGCTGGTTCTATGAGCTGCAGCGTCTCTCCTCTGCTGGATCAGGAATTTGGGGGTCTGGGAAGCAAGTGCAACAACCCAAAAAAGGCAAAAAAAGCCATCTGAGAGGAGAGTGGGTGCTCTGCACAGGGCAGAACCCCGGGAGCAGGGCCTGGGCTTTGCCCCCCCCCCCGAAGGGATCCAGCAGATGCTGAAGGGATGTTGCACCACGAGCCCACAAATTCAACCCCTCCCGCTGCCAAACCCTCCGAGGGAGGTGGGCTCGGGGTTTCCCACGTTGTGTTCAGTCGTAATTCCCACTTTACGCTGGAGAACAGGGATCGTGGGATCATGGAAAGGGACCTTAAAGGCCGCCCCGTGTGCAGGGATGTCCCGTGGGGGTGAGTGCACGTGGGGGTGAAATCAGGGAGCACAGGGGCTGGGAATGAAGCCGGGTGTTCCGCAGGAATTAGGGCCGACCTGGGGGGATCTGAAGCACAGAATCACAGAGTCACTGAGCTTGGAAAAAACCTCTGAGACCATCGAGTCCAACCTGTGACCCGACCCCACCTCGTCCCCCAGACCATGGCACTGATGCCACATCCAGGCTCTGCTTAAACCCCTCCAGGGACGGGCACTCCCCCCCTCCCCGGGCAGCCCATTCCAAGGGCTGATCTCCCCCTTTGGAACGAGTTTCTTCCTAAAAGCGGCGCTTCTGGGCCCTTTTGTGGCCGAGCCACTGTATTTATTTTCCCTGCCGTCCCAGCCCCTCACTTCCTCGCCTGCATTTGGGTGGTTTATTTATTCAGCC
Organism: Pipra filicauda; assembly: GCF_003945595.2. Lineage (NCBI taxonomy): Eukaryota > Metazoa > Chordata > Aves > Passeriformes > Pipridae > Pipra > Pipra filicauda. The sequence goes on along the minus strand of NW_024104673.1, from coordinate 262,916 downwards.
CCCCCTCCCAGCCCGGTTTGGCCGTTCCGGTGCTGCGGGAGATACCGACCCAGCCCAGACACAAACGAGCCCTGGCTCTGTCAGGGCTGTCAGCAAACACCAGCGCCTGAGGCCGGCCAGGAATTTTAATTGAAATCGCCGGTCCCTGGGCTCAGATAAGGCCCGGCATCGCCCCACGGGGGACCGCGAGCCCACCCCGCTCCCCAGACTCCCGCGGGGTGCCCTGGCCCCGCTCCGTGCCCTGGCACGGGGTTGCCGGCTCGGTGCCCGCCCGAGGCAGCACTGGGACATCCTGGGAGGGAACTGGGAGGGAACTGGGGCCCGGAGCTGTCCCCGAGTAGCGAGGGCTCCTCCAGCATCCCCCCCCCCCACCGCCCGCAGGAGCTTGGTGGTCTGCGCTCCTTATCAGCCCTTATCTCCCGAAGCCGCTCGCTAATGTGACCTTAATGGAGCTAAATCGACTCGATTTGTTTTATTGCGGCTTAGCCCAAACCCCAACAGCCCTTTCCAACCCCCCGAACCCCCCCCTTCCCTCTTCCCTTGTTTTGGAAACACGGAGGGAAGGGGCTGCTCCTTCCTCGGAGCTCGGGGGGGGCAGCGTGTGGGGAGCCGGAGCATCCCGGGCTGCAGGGAGAGCCCTCCGGGGGACTGTCCCTCCTTTCCCTTCTCCCTGCGACCCCCGGGGACCCCCCCGAGCCCGGTGGGCCGGCGGGGGCCGGGGGTGGTGCCCGGTCCGGCGGCTGCGGGAGGGTCCGAGGCGGGAGCGGGGCTGGGAGCGCTCGGTGGCTCCGGCACCCCCGCGGCCCCCCGGCCCCGGGAGATGCTGCCCACCCCCTTCTCGGTGAAGGACATCCTCAACCTGGAGCGGCCGGAGGCTGCCGGGGGCCCCCGCGCCCCCTCCGGACCCCGCAGCCCCCGCAGCCCCGACGGGGAGGACGAGCCGCCGACGCGTGAGTGACCCTCGGGGCCGGGGGGGCGGCGGGGCGGGGGGGACTCCCCTAAAGAGAGGGACAGAGAGACCGGGAGGACCCCACAGAGCTGCTTTCGTTCCCCTGGAGCGGAAAACCGAGAGCAGCGGAGCCGCTCGTTACATCCTCGCACGCCCCTTCCCGCCGCTCCCGGTGGTCCCCGCCGCGGGCCACGGCCAGTTTCCTCATTTTCCCCCTTTTTTCCCCTTTTTTTCCCTGTGATATGTTTGGGGGGGGGGGGGTTGTTCAGGGTATTTTCGGGGCATCCCGGTGAGCCCCGGCCCCCCAGCGCATCCCCCGTGCACTCCCGGAGCTCCGGCTGCCCCGGGAGAACGGAGCGGCCCGGGAGGTGGATGCAGCTGGGAGGGGGTGGATATAGGACAGAACCGGGGCTTTTTCTGCCCCAAAATCGCCCACCGTCACCGTTTCCGACGACAAACCCCCCTCCGTGTCGATGCTCCGTAGATCGTCCCCGCTGGGGACGCCGAGGCGCTCCCGGGGATGCTCCAGAGCGGTCCCCGAGGGGGAATCGGGCGTGTCCCCCCTTCTCCCCGCTGCCAAAATCCCGCAAAGCTTCCTTCGCTCGTGTTTCCCCAATTCCCGGCGGCCGCGGAGCGGAGGAACGGCGAAACCAGTAGGAGCAGAGCGCGAGCACTGGGCGGCACTGGGATCCAGCGGGAGAGAGCGGGAGGGGGCGAGAGGAGCCCGGGGTGGGCTCTGCCCGCTCCGCACCTGCATTCGGAGCCCTCCGACCCCCCATTTCCCCGCAGAATCCCCTGGAATTCCCGGAGGAATGCTGGGAATTGCCTGCCGGGGAACCCGAGCGCATCCCAAGAGCCGGGAAGTGGCTGCCGGGAATGCTCCCGGTTGCTCGCGTGCCGCGCGAAATCCCGGCAAATCCAAAAAAAAAACCGAACCAGCGACTCCTTGGAGTCTTCTCCCAGAGCCAACAGTTTTTCCTCCTTCGTTCCCAGCCCCTCCGGTTTTTTTTTGTTCTGCTGGAATTCGCAGGGATGTGGGATCCCCCTTTCCTGGGTTCTGGAGGTCTGGTTTCCATCCCTCCCGTGCCCCACTTTCCCTGTGCCCCTCAGGCTGGAGCTGCCCAGGGTGGCACTCCCAAAATACCCCAGGAATCCTTAGGAGGCACCAAAAGCAGCCGCTATCCACAATTAATAGAACAGCCTAATTCTATCCAAAAAAAAAAAGGGGGGGGCGGGAATATCACAGGAAAGGTCATGTTAATTTATCAACTATCAGCCTTAAATTTATTAATTTATCAGTTTATCAACTATCAGCCTTAATTTATCAAATATCAGCCTTAAACTTATTAATTTATCAACTATCAGCCTTGTATTTATTAACTTATCAATTTATTGATTTACCAACTATCGGCCTTAAATTTACCGACTACCAACCTTCAGATTATTAATTTCTTAATTTATCAACTGTCAGCCTTAAATTTATTAACTTATCAATTTATTGATTTATCAACTGTCAGCCTTAAATTTATCGACTACCAGCCTTCAATTTATGAATTTATTAATTTATAAACTCTCAGCCTTCGATTTATTAACTTCTTAATTTATCAACTATCAGCCTTAAATTTATGGACTATCAGCCTCAAATTTGTTAATTTATCAGCTTATTGACTATCAGCCCTAAATTTATTAATTTATCAATTTATCAGTTTATCAACTATCAGCCTTAAATTTATTAACTTATCAATTTATTGATTTATCAACTACCAGCCTTAAATTTGTTAGTTTATCAGTTTATCAACCATCAGCCTTAAATTTACCGGCCATCAAGCTTTAATTTATTGATTTATTAATTTATCCCCTGTATCAGCCCCGTTTCATCTTATTCCCGAGGGATGCCGTTCCCGGTGGAATGGGAAGGGGGATGGATTTGGGGCTCACTTTTTTGCTTCTCTGCAGGGAAATGTTGGCTCGCCCCTCCCTTGGAGGGGGAGGAGGAGAAGAAAAGCCCCCCGTGCCCCCCTCCCAGGCCGCGGCAGAGGAGGAAGCCGCGCGTCCTGTTCTCCCAGGCGCAGGTTTTCCAGCTGGAGCAGCGATTCCAGCGGCAGAAATACCTGTCGGCGCCGGAGCGGGAGGAGCTGGCGCGGCTGCTCCAGCTCAGCCCCACGCAGGTGAAGATCTGGTTCCAGAACCGGCGCTACAAGAGCAAGAGGCAGCGCCAGGACAAATCCCTGGAATTGGCCGCCCACCCCCCGCCCCCCCCGCGCAGGGTGGCGGTGCCAGTGCTGGTCAGGGATGGCAAACCCTGCCTGGGGGGCTCCCGGCCTTACCCGGCCTTTGCCAGCCTGCCTGCCGGCCCTTATTCCTGCCGATCCTGCTACGGCTCCTGCGGGGCTGGATTTGGGGGGGGTTATCCCGGGGGGCCCCCCGGTGCCGCCCCCGGGAGCGGGGGAATGGCCAGCGCTGCCCGGCTCCCACCCCCGGCCCTCGGGGGGGGACCCAGGGCTGGCAGGTGGAGGTGAGGACGATCCAGGAGCCAAATCCAAGGGATTCCCGCCAGCCCGGGCAGCGGGACGACTCCAGCACCCTTTCAGCGGAGGGAAAAGCTTGGGAAAAGCTCCCTGGAAAAGCTTGGGAAAAGCTCCCTGGAAAAGCTCAGGAGAAGCTCCCTGGAAAAGCCTGGGAGAGAAGGGGACGCTGCCACCCCAGCACTGAGACTTTGGGGAGCCAAGGACTCTGTTATTTATTATTAAACACAAGGACTTGGAGTCTGGCCCCTCCCAGCTCCCAGAGGATTTGCTCCTCCGGGATTTGCTCCATCAGGAGGGTGTGAACACCGGATTTCTTCCTAAGGACAACTGGAAAACACACACCACTGTGGTTTTTTGTGGACAGCATTGAACGGTTTGACTTCCTCTAATCTTTTGAAATATATTTCTGATTTATATGTCTTAATATCTCCCAGCACAGGTGTCCATTTCTGTCTTTATTATTATTATTATTATTATTATTATTATTGATTATTATTATTATTATTATTATTATTATTATTATTATTATTATTATTGATTATTTGCAAATAAAACCCCAATTGGTAAAATGGTGTTTTCACTCTCGCCTTCCCCTCACTTTGTATTTGGAATTTTTCCATCCGTGGTTTTGGCACCTGAGCATCAAAAACCTAGCTCACAGGAAAAAAATTAAACTCTAATTAAATGCTAATAATTAATGCAGAAAGATAATCACCTTGTGGTCCAAGCTCAGGGAGCTCCCAAGGTTTAACCCCCTCCAAGATTTATCCCTCTCCAAGGTTTATCCCTCTCCTTAACTCCTGACAAATGTTTTCAGCTCTCCTGGTTTTTCTTTACTGCTAAAATGGGTTTGTAGGTACGTTATGGGGCAGTTCCCAGGATCCCACTGGGGGTTGGTGTCACCTGAATTATCCCAACCCCATCCCTGAGCAACCAAGAGGTCCAGGATTCCTAAATCAGGATCCAGCATCAAATGCCTTGATTATATTTATGTATTGATTATATTTGTATAATATTCCTTATATATTATTATATTATATATAATATAATATATAATATTTTATATATTATTATAATGTATATTTACATGTCTATCCCTATTTAATAAATTTATTAATAAATAGGGATAGACATTTATTAAATACATTTAATAAATGTTGCTGATTATATATTGATATTAATAAATATTAATAGATATATTTATTAATAAATGTATTTATTAAATGCAGGAGAGCTGGATGTCCCAGTGACACAGAGTCACCACCACACAGGACAGGGGAAATCTCCCCCTCTCCATCCCTGTCCCTTTTCCAGGCTGTTCCCCCCTCTTCCCACCTCATTCCCAAGGGCTTCTTATCCTCCCCAAAAGACTTGCAGGAGGCAATTAAGCTTTTATCTGTGATCCCACTCAGCCCCATCACTTCCCAAATGGGACATCCCTGACACCCAGCTCAAACCAGAAAATCCCTCTGGGGGAGATAACTCCTCTTCCTGCTGCTCCGAGGCTTCGGAGCACGCGGAGCCCCTGGAAACGCCTGGATCCTGCCCCTTCTCCTCCCCTCCATCCATCCACACTCACTCAGGGATATCTGGGGCTCGGGGCTCCGGCCCAGGGGAAGATTCCACGGGGTCCTTGCGCTGGGAATTGCTGCTGGCACCGGGAAAAGCCTTGGCAAACAGCAGCATCCCAGTGCGGGGGCTGAGAGGTTTTCCTCGGAGCTTCAGCAGCAGAACGAGGCAAAGCACAGGAAACTCCCCCAAATCAACACAGAAATCCAGGAAGGAAATCGTTTCCCTTGCCAGCTCAGGATGAAAAGGGTTGGAAATGGGAATTATGAGTGCAGGGGGAGTGTTTGGACAGCACGTGGTGGGATGGTCGGGGCTGTCCTGTGCAGGGCCAGGAGCTGGACTCCAGGATCCTTTTGGATCCAACTGAACAACTCCAGACGTTCTGGGAAGGCACCATTGATTCCCCTATTGTGGTTTGGGAAGTGATCAACTGGAATTAAATGATCCCTCGGGAAGGGAAGGAGTTGCCCGTGGGAAGAGAAGCCCTTCTGCTGGGTCTGGAGCCCGGAATGGTCGTGGATGGACACTGGGCTGAGCCCCTGTGGGTGCAGGGGAAGGGGCTCTGTGGTGGGAAAACTGTCTCCCAAATCCAGCAGGGACCCTTTGGAACGCCCCCCACCCTCCAGCAGCACCTTCCCCAACCCCTAATTCGCTCTCCAGAACCAAATTTTGGGGGTTGGAGAGTCACAATAAAACCCTCGGGCTGCAATTCCTGCATAAATCTTCCCAAATTCCCGTTCTCTGACTGAATTATTGAAGCTGCTGAGGTTTTCCGAGCACGCAGTGGATACAGGGGGATATTTTCCAGGCCAGCAGGTTAAAGAAGGAGGGGGAAAAAAGGGCGGGATAAAGCAGAGTTTGGGACAGAGTTTGCACAACCTGCTCCAGGCTTTGGGCTGCTGTAACCAAACACCCTCCTGTAAAATCAACAAAGTCCTCGGGGGACTGCAGGGAAATCTATTGTTTCCCTTTTTAAGGTTAAAAAAAAAAAAAAAACACGCCCAGGCTTTTCAGCTGAGGGGAAAAGCTGGGTTTGGGCAAGTTTTGGGAATAAAAGGGTTGACCAGTGCTCTTTGCACCAGCAGAAGGATTCTGGAGTCACCAGAGCTATGGGAGGTCCTGATTTATTGAGATATATTGATATATTCCAAACAGAAACTCTGGAAGAACAGCTACAAATAAAGTAGATCCTGAGGAAAATAATCTGTTTTAACACTCGTGGGTTTTCTTGGATTTGGGAAGGTTTTGCCCCTTTTGGGTGCCCAAGGTCTTGCAGGATGGTGTGTAAAGGTCCTGAAGCTTCCTCATCCCACAGCTGGGCAAGGAATTAGGCTGAGCTTTAGGCTTAAACCTTCGTGTGAACCCTCAGCCCTTTTCCATGGGAGGATTTGCCTCTGGAGCTGCTCCCCCTCTGTGTTCCATCTTCTTCTTCAGCTCTGCAAAGTGGGTGAAAAGCTCTTTGATGTTTTCCCCCTGTTCTCCAACACACTGGAAATGCATCAGAGGGAAGAAAAAAACCCCCAAATAAACTAAAAAACCACCCAGCCCTTTCAGTTCTTCACTTTTCCCAAAAGTTTTCCCAAAGAGCTCAGGGATAGAAATCATTCCCATAAGGAGGAGGGAGCAGAGCTCTGTCTCTCTCCTCTCCCAAAAAAACCTCAGTCTGGAAGCGTTTTGATCCCAAAACTCCCATCCTTCTCCTGGTCCTAAAAGCCAGGGGGTGATCTGCCAGCAGGGAAGGGATCCCTGGGGAAGGATCCGCGTGCGGAGCAAGAGGGAGAAGCCCAGAGCCAAAAATGCGCCGGGAGCCAAGAGCCGAGGGAAGGGCGTAGACAGCGCCGGGGCTCTCCAATCAGCCCCGGGAGGCTTGGCTGCCGCCGGGATAAATCCAGAGCCGGGAGGGTGGGAAGGCAGCGGAGCTCCGGGCAGGGCCAGCGGGAGGAGGAGAAGGAGAAGGAGGAGGAGGAGGAGGAGGAGGATGAGCGCCGGGGCGCTCCCGGGAAGGAGGCAGAGCTCCCCCAGCAGCGCCCCGGCAGCGATGAGCCGGAGCCCCCCGGCCCCCCAGCAGCCCAGCCCGGCCTCCTCCAGGCCCAGGACATCCTTCCTCATCCAAGACATCCTCTGGGATGGGGCGGAGCGCGGAGCGCGGCTGGACAGGGGCAGGAGCAGAGGCTTTGGCAGCGCCGGGAATGGGGAGAGCGGAGCGGCCCCGGCCGACGGGAGGGAGGGCGGCTCCGACCCCGGGAACCACCCCGGGAGCCCCCATCCCACGGGAGCATCCCACGGCACAGGCACAGCCCGGGAAGAGGACACAGGTGAGGGCTGCGAGCTCCTGCTGGAGCCGGCGGGCTGGGAATGGGGCAGGGAATGGATCGGGAATGGCTGGGCTGGGATTAGGGAATGGATCGGGAATGGATCAGGAATGTCTCTGATGAGGTCAGGGAATGGATCGGGAATGGATCAGGAATGTCTGTGCTGGGGTCAGGGAATGGATCAGGGAATGGATCAGGAATGTCTCTGATGAGGTCAGGGAATGGATCAGGGAATGTCTGTGCTGGGGTCAGGAATGGATGGGGAATGGATCAGGGATTAGATCAGGAATGTCTGTGCTGGGATCAGGGAATGGATCAGGAATGGCTGTGCCTGGCTCAGCCCAGGGACAGGATCCAGCCCCGGCTGCTGGATCAGACACACTTGGATCAAACCCCCGGAACTTCCCAGCCCCGGCAGGGGCAGAGGAGGGGATTTAGGGACTGTGTGAAAACCTTTCTCCGGGTACCTCAAACAACTCCAAGGTCTGAACCTGCCTACAACGATGTTTAAAAACTCCCAGTTGATACATTTCTACAATCCCTTGGGAAACAAATTCCCCTTTGATGCAGAAGATCTCAGGAAAGGCGGAATGCAGATCCCAACATCCCAAAACACGAGTTTTTGTGCCTGGTGTCCCTGTCCCTGCTGCAGCACGAGCCCATCCAGGGCTGGGGGGGGGGGGGTGGACTCAGCCTTTCCCTGAGCTAAAACAGCCAAAAAAGCAATTTTGAACTCCCTGGTGAGCAGATCCTGCTCCCTCCAACAGCCCCTGCCAGGGGAATCTTGGCTTTGCATCTCAATTCTATTAAAAGAAGTTCCTACATAAAAGCAAGTTCAGAGACAGCCCCTGGGCTGATTAATCGAAACCCAAAAATCACTAAAAGCCACCCCAAATCTCCCAGGAAGTGTAAATGAGCCCAGCCCTGGCATTCCAGGGGGACAACCAGGATTTACACCAGCTGGGAGCTGTTGTTTCCACCTCGAGCGTTGTATTCACACCTTGAGAAAATACACTTTAAAAAAATCACTAAAGGCAAACGGAAATTGGCTCGTTTCCATCCTGACACTGCACAGAAAGGAATGAACTGCCCAAATAAAGCGAGTTGAGAAGCTTCAGGAGCTCCAGGTGACACTTCCCAGGAGCTCTGGGCCGTGACTCCGGTGATCCATCGGTGCCACGAGGGATAATCCAGAGGCAAACACTGGGATCCAGGGCCAGCTCTGCAGTTTGAGGTGGAAAGCCAGGCCTGAAGGTTTCAGACTACCCTAAAATTTCTTGGAGTTGTGGGATGGAAAAGGAAGGGATTGATTTTCAGTGGTTTCCACCTGCAGCCTGCTCCGAGCTGCTCTGATCCCCCGCTCCTGAGCCATCCTCTGGAGCCTGAGGACTTTCTTTGGGATTCTTTGGGAATCAGGCTCTGATCCCCCGCTCCTGAGCCATCCTCTGGAACCTGAGGATTGGTTCTCTTTGGGAATTAGGATTTTCCTATGGGCACGGGAGGATATTTAAAAAAAAAATGCCTAAAAATGTGAATTCTGCATTAAAAATCTCAAGAGCCTTTGACACCACACGGGACACAACAGAACCTTGGGGGCTTGGGGAGAACTTCCACCAGCACTGAAATGTAACATTCCAGGGATATTATTGCCTTCTATCCTTGTCCTACTCCTTGTCCTACTCCTTGTCCTACTCCTTGTCCTACTCCTGGTCCTACTCCTGGTCCTATCCCTATCCTATCCCTGTCCTTCCCCTATCCCTGTCTTTTTCCTATCACTGTCCTTTCCCTATCCCTGTCCTTCCCCTATCCCTATCCTTTTCCTATCCCTATCCTTCCCCTATCCCTATCCTTTTCCTATCCTTATCCTTTCCCTATCCCTTTCCTTTCCCTATCCTTATCCTTATCCTCATCCTCATCCTCATCCTCATCCTCATCCTCATCCTCATCCTCATCCTCATCCTCATCCTCATCCTCATCCTCATCCTTTCCCTGTCCCTGTCCTTTCCCTATCCTTATCCTTTTCCTCTCCTATCCTGTCCCATCCCATTCCTACCCCTACCCTATCCCGTCCCACCCATCCCTCGAATCTCTGGGATGAACCCCTCTGATCCAGGAACACAAACCCCTCCCTTTCCCGTGACTCCCAAACCCCCCACACTGAACAAAGCCATCAAATCCACCAAAACATTCCCGGGACAACACGAACCTTCTGCTCTGCAGGATTTTGGGGTTAACTCTCCGGGATTTTGGGGGTAACTCTGCGGGATTTTGAGGTTAACTCTCCGGGATTTTGGGGTTAACTCTCTGAGATTTTGGGGGTAACTCTGGGGATTTTGGGGGTAACTCTGTGGGATTTTGGGGGTAACTCTGTGGGATTTTGGGGTTAACTCTCTGGGATTTTGGGGTTAACTCTGCGGGATTTTGGGGTTAACTCTGCGGGATTTTGGGGGTAACTCTGCGGGATTTTGGGGGTAACTCTCTCTTCTCTCCACAGATGCCCCTGTGCAGAGTTACCTGGCGGGGTGTGACCCCCCCCTGCCCGCCTCCCCTCGCCCCCCCAAGCCCCCCAAGCGCTCCCGGGCCGCCTTCTCTCACAGCCAGGTCATCGAGCTGGAGAGGAAATTCAGCCACCAGAAATACCTGTCGGCCCCCGAGAGAGCCCACCTGGCCCGGAACCTGCAGCTCACCGAGACGCAGGTGAAGATCTGGTTCCAGAACCGCAGGTACAAGACCAAGAGGAAACAGGTGACGGCGGAGCTGGCGCGCTCGGACACTGCCCTGGCCGGGCACAAGGGGCACCCGGAGCTGCCGGGGGCATCGCTGCTCGCCCTCAGGGCCACCTGGCCCTACCTGCCCTGCCTCTACTACCTGCACGGCTGGAGCCCCTCCTGGTAGCAACAGCTTTTTTTTCTTTCTTTTTTTCCCCCCCTTTTTTTTTTTTTTTTTTTTTTTAAAGCAGAAAACGTCGTTTTTTTTTTGCTTTAAATCCCGGGCGCGGCGTCTCCCCTTTCTAAGTGCTAATTAGGGGAGGGATTCGCAGTAACGACCTCGGTGTCTTCTGCACGAACCTCTTGCCGCTGGCGGTAAAATAACCACCAAAAAAAGAAAAAAAAAAAAAAAAAAAAAAAGCCCAAGACTTTTAAGTGTTTGAGCATTAAATCAAAGCACAACATTAAATTTAATTCTAAATTCAATTAAATTGTTTTATTGCAACGCTCTGGGCTCGCCCAGCTGTGGCTGCCCCATCCCTGGAAATGTCCAAGGCCGGCTTGGAGCAACCTGGGCTAGTGGAAGGTGTCCCTGCCCTTTCTAGTGCTAATTAGGGGAGGGACTCGCAGTAACGATCTCGGTGTCTTCTGCACGAACCTCTTGCCGCTGACAGTAAAATAACCATCAAAAAAAGAAGCCAAAACCAGCCCAGGACTTTGACTGTTTGAGCATTAAATTCATCTTATTTTATTGCAGCTGAGCCTGCCCCATCCCTGGAAGTGCCCAAGGCCAGCTCAGAGCAACCCGGGCTAGTGGGAGGTGTCCCTGCCCCTGGCAGGGGGTGGAACGGGATGGTTTAAGGCCCCTTTCCAAGCCGAACCGTTCCAGGATTCCCCAATCTGCAGCTTTCAGGAGCAGAAAGGGCTGGTCCAGCCCCAGAGACACCAACTGTCCCTCTCTGCCCCCTTTGCAAACCACCTCCCTTTGCCCCTTGCTCGGGGCAAAAAGCAAACTGCTGGCACTGAGCTGGCATGGCACGGGCTGGACGAGCTAAAAACTAGGCTTAAAAATTAGTAAAAAGGCCAAAAATCTCATTTCTGCCATTAATAGCATTAATACTACTGAGCTTAGAGCTCCACAGCCCCCGCCCGGGGCAATACACGTGTTTTTGGGGCAGAATTCGGCTTCTTTGTGCCACACAAAGGGCCTGATGCTGCTGGGGCAGCCGGATTTTTTGGGGGGCACGAGGTTGGGCCGGGGCTGGGGCGGGTTGTCCCCACCCAAAGCCGCCCCTGTGCCCACGGTGCCAAGGCTGTTGGTGGCTCAGGAGCCGTGAGAAGGCCGAGCAGGGACAGGGACAATGGGGCACTGACAGATGAGTTTTGCATATCCGGGTGTTGGCCCTGCTGGAACATTCCCTGTTTAAAGCAGCAGCAGCAGCAGCTGCAGGAGTTCAGCTCTCCCAGCAGAGAATTCCCTGGGGTTTAAAGCCCCTTCCCACCCAAAGCATTCCAGGGTTCTGTGGGATCAAGATTCAAGATAATGATCCTACAAGTCATTTTTTGGTGCATAAACTCCTGCAAGTCATTTTTTGGTGCATAAACTCCTACAAGTCATTTTTTGATGAATAAACTCCTGCAAGTCATTTTTGGCTGAATAAACTCCTACAAGTCATTTTTTGATGAATAAACTCCTACAAGTCATTTTTGGCTGAATAAACTCCTACAAGTCATTTTTTGGTGGACAAACTCCTGCAAGTCGTTTTTTAGGGAGCGAACTCTTCTTTGCAATTAGCAAAACAGCAACGATTTTTATTTATTTATTTTTTTTAATAACTAATCATCCTTAAAACTCCTCTAATTCCACGGGGAAAAAAAATGTAGAAATAAAGGAGGTTTCCAAGAGAGGAGACACATCAACTCTTTTTTTTTTTTTTTTCTGAGCTGGGTTCCACCCCAAAAAAAAAAAAAAAAAAATAAAAAAAGCAGAGCTCTGCTGGAACAAATTGAACCCTCTGAAATAAAAATACGAGGAGGTTTCTTCCCCTGTGAACCTCCCAAAACGTTCCTGTGGTGCCTCTTTTTTTCCAAGAGGGGAATTAATAATCTCAGGGCCCCGACTCCCTCCTGCAGCGGGGAAATACAGAAAGATATCCCTTGGATTTGTCCCTTTACACAGGTTTTTTTTAAGAAATCTCTTGGATTTGTCCCTTTTCACAGGTTTTTTTTTTTGGGGAGGGAACTGCTCTGGATCTCGCAGCTCCCACAGCAAAGGCAAAGCTGCTCCAAAGGCAAATTCCAGGGAAGGGAGTTCAGGGAGAGGAGAACACACGGACTGGAGCCCTTTGCAGGAGATATGAATTTTCTCCCGCTATCAAAAGCTTCTCTCTGAGTTTGGAGGACACTCAGTGGCTTCTTAATTGTCTCAAAGTAACTCTTAATATCTCCAGATAACATTTTTTCCTCCCAGATGCTGCCTGGGTTTTTAGGGGGGAAGGACATCTCCCCTCCACTGTTGCAATGTTTCAAACCCTGCTCCTTTATCCACTTTCCCCACTCCTTGGAACAACAAAAAGCTCTTTATGGCCTCAAAGCCGGACACAACCTCCCCCCCGAGAGCACCTCCCGCGGAATTCCCACCTCCAGACCCTCGGGATGCCGCTTAAATCCGTGATATTTGCACTAAATCCACTGGAAAACAGCTCTGAGCATCCCCTGGAGAGGGATCCCCGTGTCCTTTGCACGGACAGGGATGGGAACCTCACACTGGGAAAGACTCAGCTGGGCTGGGAAAACGAGATAGAAACTCTGAAAATGAGATATAAACGCTGAAAACTAGATAGAAACTGCAAATTAGATATAAACCGAATTTCTTGGATGCTTCTTTGGGAAAATGCTTGTGGCAGAGCTCTTTTTTTCTCCCCCCTTGCTGACAGTTTCCAAGCAGCCAAAAAATCCTCCTCGTGCTCTGGATCCCAAACTTCGCTGCTCCAGTGCAAATAGTTGCTATTTTTGTACATATTTTTTTGATACTGTTTTATCTGATGCTGGTTTATGACCTTCTGGAATAAAGAGAGCAGAATCTTTGCTAAAAAATCCCGGCTGCCTCCGTGGGTTTTTGTCTCTGTGGGGTTTGGGGTTTTTCTTTTCTGAACATCCCACCACAAGTCATGTGAGGGGGAGAGTTTGGTGTCAAATATTCCCCCCCAAAAGCACCATCTCAGGTGGTTCTGCAGGTGGAAAACCATCATCCAGCCCTAATTTTAGGTGCTCAGCCCCCAAATCCTGCCCCAATCCCATTCCAATCCTATTTCCCAGGATGCAGGCGGGTATTTCCCAAAAGGAAGAGTTTAGAATTGAAGGATTTTCTTTATCACCCCCAATTTAAGCACAATCCCAGTGCCCCCAAGGGTTTTGCACCACAAGAAGCTGTCCCAGTTTTTCCTGCCCCTGCCTTCCAATCCCAAAATCCCAGTCAGGGCCATCTGGGCTCTTTGGGATCATAGTAAGGGAATTTATTCTGGGAGCTGTTGGTGTGAACATTCCCCCTTGGACAGAGGGGGAGAGGGACTGACCTTGGTCCCAGCTGCCCACCCAAACACTCCCATCCCTTCTTTCTCCTGGCAGCTCTTCCCAAATGGAAAAGGAGCTGCAATCACTGCCACCATGCCCAGTTTATATTTATATTATATTTTATATAGTGTACAATATCATAAATATATATAACAAATATTGTATATTATATAAATATTATACATTATATATAAATATTTTATATAAAAATATTATTGTATATAAATAGTAAAATATAAAATATTATATAAAAATATTATTGCGTATAAATAGTAAAATATAAAATATTATTATATAAAAATATTATAATGAAAATATTATAATAAAAATATTATAATAAAATATTATAATAAAAATATTATATATGATATTAATGTTATATATAATATAAATATTATGTATAATATTAATATTATATGGTATGAATATTTTATATTTACATTCTATTTATTTATATTATAAATTACTACTATAATGATTAAATAATTTTAATACACGATTAATATAATTATTATAACTATAGTTGTTAATCATTACAATAAATAAGCAAATCCCGCGGGGGGGGAGTGCCGGGGGAATTAATCAATCACCCATAAAAAACACAATATCCCCTTGATTAATGGAGAAGGGGAGAAGAAAATGCCCGCGGCGAGTTTTAATCGGAATTAACGAGGCAGAACCGGGGAATGTCCGTCAATTAGTGTCGCGCTCCGCCGCCAACGCATCCATCAGGATTAAAGAGTGTCCACAACGCCGCTCGCTGCCAAATCGCTGCTTTAGAGCTCGAGAAGAAAGGGGAAAAAAAATAAAAGAGAGGGGAAAAAAAAAATAAAAGAGAGAAAAAGAAGGCTGAGTGCGGATAATGTAACTGTTGACTAACATTTGCACGCAATAAACCGCATTCTTGGCAAGGAAAGGGCGGGTTCGGAGCCAAGGAAAAGCTTCTACTTGACCCTACAGGAGGTTTGAAGCTGCGAGCAGTGGGAAAGAGCGGCGGGGAGTTAAAGGAGGGGGGTGGGAAAGGCGAGGACACCCCCCGTGCCCGCGGGGAAGGGAGGGGAGGATTCCCGGGGAGAAAAGCGGGAAAACTCAGCGAGGAGAATCTTTTGGGTGCTCCCCGAGGAGAGGGGTGAGTGAAGCTGTTAGGACACCCCATCCCTGGAAGCTGGAATTATATTATAATTCCATATATTGATATATAATGTATATAAAATATATCTCTATATAAAATATATCTGTATATAAAATATACCTGTATATAAAATATATCTGCATATAAAATATATCTGCATATAAAATATATCTGCATATAAAATATATCTGTATATAAAATATATCTGTATATAAAATATACCTGTATATAAAATATATCTGTATATAAAATATATCTGCATATAAAATATCTGTTTCAGTGGAAGTTGTCCCTGCCCACGGAATGAGGTGAAGAGTTCAGAATTCAAACGTTTTGGCTAAAAATCCCTTTTTTTTTTTTGCCCACCTTGGCCGAGCCCCGGGGGTCCCGTTTTCCACAGGGAGAGTTGAATCCCTCTGATCCTCCTGCTGCCCGGGGGAGTTGGGCTCTCCCTCTGCCCCCAGAGCTGGCAGGGACAGCAAGGACACGCGGGAGGCTCCCGGGACATTCCCGCTGGATGCTGCGGGAGCAAGGGAGGACCAGCAGAGGCAGCGGGGGAGGATGCTCACAGCACTGCAGTTGTTGTTTTTTTCCCAGTGCTGTTCCCACTGAGGGCTTTTCCCAGCACCGATTTTAGGATTTCCAAGAGGCACCGGCCTTGCACGGGCTCCCCCAGCAATTCCTTCCATCCAGAGCCTTTTGGGACAAGCACAGTCCCAGAAAAGCAGGTGGGGGAACCTCAGAGTAGGGTCTGTCCCCCCTCAACCCCCCTGTCCACCCTCTGGAGCCCTGCCTGCCCATCCTGAGCCTCCCAGAGGGACATTCCAAGGTTTTTAAGAGTGTTTCCAACACCGCTGGATTTTACACCCTGTGCAGGGAACAGTCTGGGTCACCCAAACATGGCAGGGATGATCAGGGACCTCGGGGAAGGGGAAAGGGATCCTGTCCTGAGGGAGGGATTCCATCCTGAGGAAGGGACTTTTCCTGGGGAAGGGATCCCATCCTGAGGAAGGGACCTTTTCCTGGGGAAGGGATCCCATCCTGAGAAAGGGACATTATCCTGAGGAAGGGATTCCATCCTGAGGAAGGGACCTTTTCCTGAGGAAGGGATGCCATCCTGAGGGACACTGTCTTGGGGAAGGGACATTGTCCAGAGGAAGGAATTCCATCCTGAGAAAGGGATCCCATCCTGAGAAAGGGACATTATCCCGAGGAAGTGACCCTATCCTGAGAAAGGGATCCTGTCCTGAGGAAGGGTTCCCATCCTGAGAAAGGGACCTTTTCCTGAGGAAGGAATCCCATCCTGAGGGATGTGTGAGTGTCCCTTCCCCTGTCATGGGGAAGGGACACTGTCCTGGGGAAGGGATTCCATCCTGAGAAAGGGACCTTCTCCTGGAGAAGGGATCCCATCCTGAGGAAGGAACACTCCTGAGAAAGGGACACTGTCCTGGGGAAGGGATCCCATCCTGAAAAAGGGATCCCATCCTGAGGAAGGGACATTATCCTGAGGAAGGGACCCTATCCTGAGGAAGGAACACTGTCCTAAGGAAGAGACCTTGTCCTGGGGAAGGGATCCCATCCAGGGAAAGAACCCTGGAAGTGACCCTGTCCTGCAGAGCCCCTGCTCCTGAGAGGAGGGAAAATCAGGGATCTGGGCTCTCTGGAAAAGCCTCCCAGGGTACTTTTCCACCATCCTTGGGCCTCCCAGCCCAGCCCAGCCCCGGGGTCCTGCTCGGAGCAGCCCGGGAAGTGAAGGGATCAGCACAAGTCCCTCTGCAAACACAGCCTGGGTGGAGCTCCCGGGGCTCGTCGCCACTCCCGGGAGAACAAATGGCTCCGTCCCCGGGAAAAGGCCCCGGCTGAGCTCTCCCAAATCCATCCTTCATCCTCCCGGGGGACGGCAGCGCTCCTGGAGCGGGGATGGGGAGGGTTTTTTACTATAGAACTCCTTTCTAACACATAATATATAATTTCTTTATTTGTTTATTTATTATAAAATTCCTTTTTAACATACATTATTATATATCATTTATTTATTTATAGAACTCCTTTTTAACATATCATATATAATTTCTTTGTTTATTTATTTATTTATAATAAAATTAATTTTTAACATACCTTATTATATATTATTTATTTATTTATTGAACTCATTTTTTACATATAATATATCATTTATTTATTTATTATAAAACTCATTTTTAATATACAGTATTAATTTTTTTTTATTTCTTTATAGAACTCATTTTTAACATATTATATATCATTTATTTATTTATTTATTATTATTATAGATCTGCAGCCCTGAGAAGGTTTTTGGAGGGTTCAGCCTCCTCCCAGCAACCAAAAATTGATTTTTATCGTGCAAATCCAAGCAGGTGAAAAGGAAAACGGGAGGAAATCCCGGCTTTCCTCTTCCCACCAAAAATATTCCCGTTGAGGCCTCTGAGCCGGGGTGAGAGAAGCAAAACCAAACGATGCTCTGAGCGTGGAGATGGCGCATTGAGAGGGGGAATTTCCTTAATTCCAGCCCCCGAAAGGCCCCAAATTGGCCCCGTTTGGGGCTGGAATTCCATCCAGCTCCTCCCCAGCCAGGGCTTGGCCACCCCACCCCGCTCCGGAGCAGCTTTTACACCTGCAGAAAACACTTACCTGTTCCCCAAACACATCGACGGGCTGGTGAAAGGAATTAAATCCCGTGGCTGAACGTAAATGTTTTTATTGCTTTTGCGGCCAATTGTGGGGAGAATCGAGACCCGAGGGGGGGGAAGGTGGGGCCGGAAAACCTTCCCCTGCCCGGGCTGTGCCGTGTCCGCCAAGGCAAACAAGGCAGCTCAGCGAAAATTTGGGGAGGGGAAAGAGGTGAGATGTTTGTCTTTATGTCCGTTCCCCTTTTAGAGCAGGGCCAATATTTGAGGAGAAACAAAAGATAACGA
The DNA here is from genome assembly GCF_003945595.2 of Pipra filicauda. Lineage (NCBI taxonomy): Eukaryota > Metazoa > Chordata > Aves > Passeriformes > Pipridae > Pipra > Pipra filicauda. The sequence continues at coordinate 245,209 of NW_024104673.1, read as the reverse complement.
TCGGATGCGGCGAACAAACACGGCCCGGATCCTGGATTAGCCCAAGGGCTCGGAAATCCCAGCTCCGGGCTTTTGGCACAGCTCCCCCGGCAGCGATGAGCCCGGACCCCCCCCTCGGCCCCCCAACAGCCCATCCCGACCTCCTCCAGGCCCAGGACATCCTTCCTCATCCAAGACATCCTCTGGGATGGGGCAGGAGCAGAGGCTTTGGCAGCGCCGGGAATGGGGAGAGCGGAGCGGCCCCGGCCGACGGGAGGGAGGGCGGCTCCGACCCCGGGAATGACCCCGGGAGCCCCCATCCCACGGGAGCATCCCACGGCACAGGCACAGCCCGGGAAGCCGACACAGGTAAGGGCTGCGAGCTCCTGCTGGAGCCGGCGGGCTGGGAATGGGGCAGGGAATGGATTGGGAATGGCTGGGCTGGGATTAGGGAATGGATCGGGAATGGATCAGGAATGTCTGTGTTGGGCTCAGGAATGGATCAGGGAATGGATCAGGAATGTCTGTGTTGGGGTCAGGGAATGGATTAGGAATGTCTGTGCTGGGATTAGGGAATGGATCAGGAATGTCTGTGCTGGGGTCAGGGAATGGATTGGGAATGGATCAGGAATGTCTGTGTTGGGGTCAGGGAATGGATCAGGGAATGGATCAGGAATGCTGTGCTGGGATTAGGGAATAGACCAAGGAATGGATCAGGAATGTCTGTGCTGGGACCAGGGAGTGGATCAGGAATGGATCAGGGAATGGATCAGGAATGACTGTGCTGGGACCAGGGAGTGGATCAGGGAATGGATCAGGAATGTCTGTGCTGGGATTAGGGAATGGATCAGGAATGTCTGTGCTGGGGTCAGGGAATGGATCAGGAATGACTGTGTTGGGGTCAGGGAATGGATCAGGAATGTCTGTGCTGGGACCAGGGAGTGGATCAGGAATGACTGTGCTGGGGTCAGGGAATGGATCAGGAATGCCACATCCCACCCTGGGGGCACCTGCTGGAGCTGCTCTTTGCCTGGAGAATTTCTTGGATCCCTGGAAATGTCCAAGGCCAGGCTGGAGCACCCTGGGATGGTGGATGGTGTCCCAGCCCATGGGATCATCTTTAAGGTCCTTTCCGACCCAAACCATCCCAGCATTCCACAATTTCTCCCTCCAAGCTCTGAGATACCACAGTTACTACTTAATTCTTCCCCCTCTTCTTCTGCTTGTCTGGTTCACTTACAGATCTCCCAGGAACAAACTCCAGGTGGGAATTTTGTCCTCCAGACCTTCACTGCAGGAAATGCTGCAAGTTTAAGGAGTCGCCAGGGTCTGTCCCATAAATAAATCACATTAAAAACACACCCCCATCACACAGATATTTACACAACAATCTGTCCTGGTTCCAGAGGAACCATTAATGTCAATCAGAAAATTTGGGATTTGTTCCCAGGGCAGAGCCACCACCCAGCCCCGAGGGGACAGAGGTGTCTCAGCTCTTGGAAGTGCCACAAGGCCAAGGGGTGGCACCTCCAGCAGCTCATTCCTCCTCCTGGGGAGCCACCCCAAAAGTTTCACAGAACCAGGAGCAAGTTTCCCAGGATGAGGAGCCATCCCAAAATTTTCAGACAATGAGGAGCCATCCCCAAAGTTTCCCAGGATCAGGATTCCTCATTTTGACTCTTCCCAGCATCATCAGCAGGATCTTCCAGGTCCTTTTCCTCTCTAATCCCTCTTTTTTCCTCCTTCCCACCTCTAATAATCCTGGCAGAACATCTTGGCGCTGCCTGAGAAATCAAGTAGACTTTGGAGAGACCAAAAAAAGACCAAACTTGGGCCAAAAAATAACCCCCAAAAAGATGAGGAATTCCTGCTCATGCACCTGCTCCAGCCTCAGGAATTCTGTGGTCCAACCAGGCTGCTCAGGCCCCAAAAATCCCTGGGATGAACCAGGAATATTTCCCACCTGGAGCTGAAACAATCCCCCCACAATGGAAGTTTTATGATTTTGATGCTTTGGTTAAAATTCCCATTTTTTATCCCCTTTAGAGCCCACCTTGGCCAAGCCCTGGGGAGTCCCATTTGCCACAGGGAGAGGTTTATCCCTCAGATTATCGGGATGCTGCTCAGCCCATTTCCCAGGGAACTGTTCCTCCCTCAGAACTGAAACTGCACCAAGAAACGTGGGTTTTTTCCTTTTTATTCAGGTCTTCTGGGGTTTTCCCTTCCAATTCTGCAGCAGAACAAGTGAAACCTCAGCAACTGCAGCTCCCCAGGGCCTCCACTTCATCCAAGGAGGGGTGGGAGGAAGAAAACCTGCAATTTGGGAATTTGCTGCACGAGCCCCAGTCTGTGGGTTGGGTTTGGAAATCCCAGCAGCAATTCCTCGCCAAGAGGATCCCGTTCCAAAACTCTCCAGCGGCTCCTAGAGGAGGGTGAACCCTTTCAGGAGAGTTGGCAGCTCCTGCCAGGCTGGAAAACCCCTCCCAGAAGGATTTTCCTCCTCCAGTGATGACGGGAAAGGGTTGGAGGAGCTGAGCCTGCCAAGTGCTCCGGCGACACTAGAAGGCACCATTCCCTCAGGGATCAGCCTGGCAGGGCCTTCCCCGCCCTCAGCTCCCGAGGAAAACCCCCCAAACACGAGCCCACCAGCACAAAAATCGGCATATTTTATTTCCTTGAGCTCCAGTGATAACAACTGTAGCAGCATCTCACAAAAGAACTCCTGCATTGTTTTAAATACACATTTAAGAGAACACTTTTTTTTTTTTCCAACCCAAAAAAAACCCCCAAACAATACAACTGAAGAACTGCAAAGTTCCTCCTCCTCCCCTTAAATAACGAGTGATGTGCGTTTCTTGCAGAGGAAGCAGCAGAACATGTTTCACAGACCAGGCTAAAAAATCAAACTTCAGGCTCAAAGCTCGGCTTTCAAATGCAAACTAGGAGAGAGGAGGGGCTTTGGGAAGGGGGATCCAGCATCAAGAAGTGTTTCCTGCTGGAGGGAAGAGACCTCTGCAGTTATTCCCCCAGCTGGGCTGGTTTTATGGGAGAGCCAGAAATCCAGGGAGAGCCTGATAAATGTCCAAGTGCTCCTTTATCCACTCCCAGCTCGAGGAAGAGCAAATTCCCAAGAAAAGCTGGGTTTTGATTATTAAATCCCCTCCCAGCTCAAGGAAGAGCAAACTTCCAAGACAACCCGGGATTTAATTAATAGTTATTTGTTGATAATTATTAATTATTGGTGCTCAGCACTCCAGAGGTTCCCCTGCTCTCCCCTCTCCAAGGAGATGCTCAGCTGGCCAAAAACTCAACCAACATCCTGACTTCTCCACAGGCAAATCCAGGCTCCAAGCAGGAGATGAGGCTCTCCCAGAACCCCGAAGGGGAAGGCAGGAATATGAAAGCAGCAGCCAGAGGAAGGGGGTGATGCAGGAGGCACCACTCCAAGTCTGGCTCCTGCACTGGCACTAAAAGCTGCCACCACCCCCCAGGATGCTACAATTTGCCTCTTCAGCATTAAAGTGACCCCAAAATTTCACCTCCCTGGAAACACTCAGTGCAAAACCAGCTGAACTTTGCCACTTTTAAGACACAGGGTGAGTTTGACACAGTGATTAGTTCCTTTAAAGACAAAAGAATTAAAGCATCGCTCGTTTCCCCACGAGGTTCGTTTACACAAGGCACAGAGAGGAGCTCTTGGATTCACCTTCTCCAAAAAAAAAAAAAACCCAGAGCAAAGGGATTAGATGGGATTAGTGTCATCCTAAGGTGGGACATTCCAGGGACACATCCCAGCCCTAAAGCTGCTCCCAAAGCCACATCCCAGGGTGCAGAGCAGGGCAAGTCCCAGGGAGGGGTGGGGATGGACCAGCTGGTGCCCTGGAACTTCTGGTTGCACATCCAGGCTCCTCAAATCCCTCCTGGATCACCCAGGGGGCTAAAAGGGGGGGATTTGGGGTGGGGAGAGCCCTTCCCAGGAGGAGCAGGGCACACAGAGAGGCTGCCACCCTGCCCCAAAGCCCAGCATTCCCACAGCAGGAAAACCAAACCCAGGGCACGAGGAACCTCCCCAGGGTGGGAATTTTGCTTCCACAGGGTGGATTTTCCTCCCCCCAGGGTGGATTTTTTGCCCCAGAGTGGATTTTTTGCCTCCCTGGGGCGGATTTTTCTCCCCCCAGGGTGGGTTTTTTCTCCCTCCTCAACAGAGCTCCTTGTCAAACACAAGCTGGGAGGTGGCTTTGGTTCTTCCCTAAGGCTTTCCCAAGGTTTCTGCTGCTGGTTTGGGAGCTGCCAGGATGTGACCCCTGCGACTCAGGGGCCAAACTGTAAACAGAAGCTCCAGGTGCCCCCCCTTTTCCTGGGAGCAGAGCAGCTCCAGGGACCCACTGGGAGCCCAGGTCGCTCCTGGCAGCAGGATCAGGGCTTTAGGGAGAAAACTGGGAATAAATTAAGGGAGGATGAAGGTTGCTCAGCTGTCACACGCCATAAAAATGTACCTTTAAAAATAAGAGAGTCTGCAAAATAAGTACTTTAAAAAAATCTACATCTTAAAGAGTCTCCTTGTAAAAAAATGGAAAGGAGTTTTCCCCTTTTTCCACCCCCCCCCCCAACAAAGTGACCAGGGATTTCGGGGTGCTCCCCAAAATTCCTTCTCCCCCCCATCCCAACAAGGGGCCACCAAGTACCTGACACCCAGGTGAGAATCCAGGTCACCATTTGGGGGTTAAATGCTGTAAAATTAAAGCCAATCTGGCTATAAAAATAAATGCTTTTGTGTCTTCCTCCCACGGGATGGAAGAACTCAGCCCTTTTTAAACAGCTTCACATCCAGCTGTAATAGCACTTTTAGAAAACAACCCAAATGCTTCCATAGAAAAATAAAGGATAAACATTATCCACCTCTTTTATATTTCTATAAAAGTTAAGTTCTGTGACAGGATATTCTGCTTCTTTGCTGTAAAAAAAACCAAAAAAACAACAAAACCCCAAAAAAAAAAACCCAAACAACCCACCCAGCTTAGGTTTTGTCCAACCTAAGGAAAGGAGGAAACTACACCTTCAATCTTATCCAGAAGAAAAAAAAAAAATAGCAGTTGGCAAGTTGGCTCCTCCGAAAATAAAGTTATTAAATATATATATATATATTATTAGAAGTCTTTATAAACTTTTTGTTTAAAGCCAGGAGGACCCAGGGCCTCCCCTGGAGGAGGATGTCGGGGTGGGAATCCTCCAGAAACATGTTCCTCAGTGGGATGTGTGCCCCAGAGCTGGCTGGGGGGGGTGGAGGTGACACACACAGAGGGGACCCACAGAGGGGCCGCTGAGGCTCCTGCCCAACCCTCACAAGGATGTTCTTTTCTCCAGCTTGTGCTTTGTGAGGAAGTACTTGAAGAACTCGTACACCGACCACGCGATGGCCGTCGAGGGCATCTGGTAGATGACCCGAGCTTGGACCCCCCTGAAGAAGCCAGTCAGGGCATCTGGCTGGTAGATGGCCCGAGCTTGGACCCCCCTGAAGAAGCCAGGCAGCCCCCCCAGCTGGTAGACGGTCCTGAAGGCGTTCAGCATGCCCGAGAGGTGCCCGCTGATGTTGAGGGAGCTCAGGGCCGTGTTCTCCTGCGTGTTCAGGAGGGTTTTGCAGACGTCCAGCGGGGTGGTGGCGGCGGCGGCCACGGCGCCCGCCACGGCCCCCGCCACGATGTGGGAGCGGGGGTTGTACTCGCGGCGGGGGTTGATGTGCTCCTGCATGAACTCGTAGGTGATGAAGTGGATGGCCTGGAAGGGCACGTTCATGGTCAGCTGGGTGGTGTAGCTGCGGTAGAAGGCCCCGAAGCCCTCGGTCCTCTGCACGGTCCTCACGCAGGACAGCACCGACTTGTAGGGCGAGTTGAACATCTGCATCCGCTGCTTCACCACTGGGGAGGCACCGGGAGGGGAGAGAGGGCTGTGAGCTCCAGCACAGCTGGGCTGGTCAGCTCAGCACCCACACTGAGCCCTGCTCCAGCCACAGCCACCCAGAGCCAACTTCACCTTCCAAATCCAGACTGAGCCACCCAGAGCCAACTTCGCCTTCCAAATCCAGACTGAGCCACCGGGACCCAACAGCTCCTTCCACACCCCCCAGACTGAGCCACCAGACCCAACATCTCCTTCCACACCCCCCAAACTGAGCCACTCAGACCCAACTTCACCTTCCAAATCCAGACTGAGCCACCCAGACCCAACCTCACCTTCCAAATCCAGACTGAGCCACCCAGAGCCAACCTCGCCTTCCACACCCAGACTGAGCCACCCAGAGCCAACCTCCCCTGCCATGGCCAAACTGAGCCACCCAGAGGCAACATCTCCTTCCACATCCAAATTGAGCCACCCAGAGCCAACCTCGCCTTCCAAATCCAGACTGAGCCACCCAGAGCCAACATCTCCTTCCACACCCCCCAAACTGAGCCACCCAGAGCCAACCTCCCCTTTCAAGCCCACCCAGACCCAACCAAGTCCCCCGAGCCCAAACTCCAGACCCAACTTCACCTTCCACATCCAAACTGAGTCACCCAGAGCCAACCTGCCTTTCCAAGCCCAAACTCCCGACCCAACCTCCCCTTCCAAGCCCAAACTGAGCCCCCCAAACTTCCCAGTGCCCCCAAAAGACTCATCACAGGGAGGGAAGCAGGTCAGAGCTCTGCGCTCCCATGGGCTAATGAACTCCTCTCCTCCAGCTTAATTAATGACCTTTTAGTTCTAGCTTAACTAATGACTCTTTAGTCCTAGAAAAGTGAATTAATCACTGTCCCTCACCTGGGAAGTGGAACAGACCCACCTCCAGCCCCACTGACTGGAGCAGCTTCCACTGACTCAAGCAAAAGGCCAACTAATTTAATTCACTTCATCAGGGCATAATTAAAAGGATTTGACACACCAGAGATTTCTCCCCTCAGAAAAACCTGACTCTGGGCCAGCTCAGGAGTGCAGTGAGGAGCTGCAGGCCAGAGAATTGTCATTTTAGCTGCATTTTACACCGAGGGGCCTCATTTCACTGAGTTCAAAACTATTTAATTATAAGTCAGTTTTAATGAAGTGTTAAAAGGAGAACTTAAATAAAATTAATTTCTGATAGAGAATAATGGGAATAAATTAAGTAGTTTGTTTAAGCTAGCTAAAAGGATAACTTAAATAAAATTAATTTCTGATAGAGAATAATGGGAATAAGTTAAGTAGTTTGTTTAAGCCAACTGAACATCTTTTAAATTGATCCATGGTTATTTAGTCTAACATTGTCCAAAATTCTTTCTTTTGCACTTGTTCCTTGTTTACCTTTCTATATCTAACAAATGTTTATCTGACAGTCTTTTTTGACAGGTTAAATGTTTTTAATGTTAGTGCTAAATTTGAGAAGATGCTCATTGCACATTATTTGAAGTTTTGTGCATTTTACTACATGTCCCCTGATTGACATCCTGTGTTCAAGGAGTAATTAGTCAGAGTTTCTCCCAAACCTCGTTTTCCAATTTAAAACCAAAAAAAAAAGGGGAATTTGTCACCACAAATGCTAAGTTATGATGAGTTTGCTCCAGGGCAGCCAATCCTAAGGTATGTTTATAAAGAAACACCAATTATAAAGCAACATTTATGTTACACCGAGGAGTATAAACGTCAGAAATCTGCTGCAACAACCCCCCTGTGCTGTTCTATCCCTCTCCTGCCTTGCTGCTTGGAACCAGAGCGGGTATTTTTGATGAGTGCCCCCGGGGGGAGCAGCCCTGCCCCTCCCAGGGCTTACCTTCGGCGGGATTCATCACGGCGTCGTGGAGCAGCGTGGCCACGCTCCCGGCTATCCCTGCGGGGCAAGAGCAGCCTTGAGAAAGGCAAACAGGAGCCAGGGCTTGCCCGGGCACTGCCACCCGTGGAGGCAGCTGGGGGAGCACCCAGGGACACTGCAGTGACTCCCAGGGCAGCAAAAGCCACCCAGGGACACCAGGATGCACTCACAGCCACCATTCCCAACGACTCCCAGGGGTTTGTCCACGCCACAACCCCCCCCCCCCCAAAATGACTGAGACATGAGCAATGTTTGCAACCACCCCAGCACATCCATAATTAGGTGTTTTCAGCCCTTTACTCAGCCCTTTACTTTCCAAACACTAATTGCCCACATTCTGCCAAGTCCAACCAGCCATGAACGATCCCGCACTTGGCTCCAGGAAGGGCCTCTCCAGCCACACCTTCCCCTTTGATCTGGGTTCCCACCTCGAATTCTCTCTTGCCCAAATGACTTTTGGTCATTTCTCATTAACCCAGAGCTCCAGTTTTCCTGCTGGTACCAAAAAGCCTGTAGCTACTTGAAAGGCAAACATGGGAAAGGTATTCCTGGCAAAAAAGCAGCAAGAAGAAGGATGTTTTACTCCCTGAACTGAGTGAAGTGAGTCCATGGCAGATTCCTGCTCTCACACCACGTCAGGTCTCCTGCACAAACCTTTTTCTAACACCCTGGTTGTTCATTTAAAGGGTTTCTGCTGTTGCAGAGTTATTTCTGGGCTGAAAAGCAAAATATTCCCGATAAAAGCCAAATTGAGCACACAGAGGATGAAGGAGGGCACTTCATGCTGGAGCTCCCAGGGACAGATGGAACAACCTGAGCTCCAAACCTCCCAGAGGTTGGAGTGATGCCTTCAACACAAGGTTATACCTTTAGGGGACACCTTCAGAGGCTGGACCTGATGCTCCTGAAGGCCTTTTCCAACTTTAATGGTTCTGTGACAACACAGAATCAGCACAACTGCACCTGAACACCTCTTGTCCTCTGCACTGAGGACTCGTGCTGGGATATTTGGAGGTTAAAGAGCAGTGCAGGAACCTAAACCAGCCTGAATTTGGAGGGCAAACACGAGTGCCATGAGGTCAGGAAGGGCTTCTCTACTCCACTGCTGACACCCAGCCCAGCCTCCTCTACCCTCTGGAAGAGAGACCTGCCAAGCACTGCCCAGTGCCAGGACAGGCCAGGGGTGGCAGAGGAACAAGGTGACCACCAAGAAGGGCTCAACCCCGGGGGCAGGTGCCACCTCTTTGCCTCCTGCCTCCTCCCAGGGGGATTATTTGGCTGCCTGGAGCAGACATTCCAGGAGCAGAGCACAGGGAAGGCGGGAAGCAAGCGATAAAACCACAAGTGGGGTGGGGGTGGTTTTTTTTGGGGTGACAAATCCCCCAAAATACCATTGGCCAGGTGGCTGTTTCCTCCCTGCTGGAGAGTGTCACTGAGGGACTTTTTCATTTTCTCATAGCAGGCAAAGTACATGGCGTGGGCAGGGCCAGCCCCCAGCATGGTGACATTAATCCCACGTAAAGGCCTCCAGAGCCCCTCAGTGAGGACAATCTTCTTCAGAGCTTCGTACACGCTCCTGTACTGGGCTTTGGGGTCCGGCTGCAAGCTCTGCATCCTTGTCTGCAACAAAGCACACGGAGGGAGAGGCCTTGGTTACCCAGCTTTTCACTCAACAAGCACAAAATCCACGAGTTCACAGGATCACAGAATAAGCTGGGTTGGAAGGGACCTCTAAGATCATCCAGTCCAACCCTTGATCCAACCCCGCCGTGGTTCCCAGCCCATGGCACTGATGCCACATCCAGTCTCTGCTTAAAAACCTCCAGGGATGGAGAATCCCCCCCTTCCCTGGGCAGCCCATTCCAATGGCTGAGCACCCTCTCTGCAAAGAAATCCTTCCTAATCTCCAACCTAACCCTCCCCTGGCACAGCTGCAGACCCAGCCCTCTTGTCTTGCTGATGGTTGCCTGGGAAAAGAGACCAACCCCCCCCGGCTCCCCCCTCCTGTCAGGGAGTTGCAGAGAGTGAGGAGGTCTCCCCTGAGCCTCCTCTTCTCCAGGCTGAGCCCCCCCAGCTCCCTCAGCCTCTCCTCACAGCACTTGTGCTCCAGTCCCTTCCCCAGCCTTGTTGCTCTTCTCTGGACCTGCTCCAGCCCCTCAATATCCTTCCTGAAAGACTTCCAAGAGCTTTAGAGGGCTGGGTTCGGTCCCCACACCGAGGCCAGATCGAATCCATTGCGACACCAGAGGAGGGAAGTGTAACCTCTGCTCTTGTTTATCCATGGAAAGTCCAAGGAATTAAGCTGGTGTGTGGTTGTTCCAAGTGAAGAAATACAGTTAGGTCTGTAATTGTCTCTTGCTTAACAACACCCCTGACTCTGCCCCAGCTTGTCTGGCCTGCAGTTGCTCAGCAGCTTGTGACGCTCCGTTGGGCAACAGGGTTCCTAGAAGGGCAACCTGAGGGAACTGGGAAGGCACAGGAACCCCCCCAGGAGGAGGGAAGGCAGAGCCAGAGGGTGACACTGTCCCCAAGAGGTCTGGAGGGCCCTTCACCCTGTTTGCCCCCCCAGCTCCTGGTGCTCTGCACCCACCAAGTGCCGCTGCCCGTCAGCCTTCAGTGGGTTTTTCTCCCAGGGATTTTTAGGCCAGCTGAGCTCCTGGCACCCAAACCCACTGCCATCACTTCCTTATCCAATTTTCCCACAGGAAAATGCCTTTCAGCTCATTCCAGGGCTCTGCAGACTGATGCCATCACACCTCTGAGCCCTGGAGGTGACAATGACTTTGCAGGGCACAGACCCAGTGAGCTCCCTCCCAGCAGGGACGGGAGAGACACTGGTGAAGCTTGAACCTCCACAGCCATCCCAGCAAATCCTGACACTGGGATGCCCCCAAATCCTTCCCACCTGCAGCACTGGAAGGGGCTGCCCGGGGAGGAGGTGGAGTCTCCATCCCTGGAGGTGCCCAAGGAAGGACTGGACGTGGCACTCGGATGGGGCACGGGTTGGACTGGATGCTCTGGGAGGGCTTTTGTGGCTGATCCACCCCCGACCCACCGAAACCAGATGAAGGGATACACAGCCCTTGGTGCAGCCTCACGCCTGGAAACACAAACACTGGGCTCCTGGGAAAGCCACAGCCCTGGGAAACGGGTGCTGAGCAACCCCGTGCAGTGGATGCTTTTCCAAGGGGAAGCTCCAGAACTGCAGCAGAAGGTGACAGGGAGGATCCCTTCCTTGGGGGACACAGCCCTCCAAGCTCATCAAGGCCCTCTGGTAATTAGCTGCAGCTCAGCTTCCAAGGCAGAAGTCAATAAAAGCATTTTCAGGTTTGAAGTCTCGACTCTCTAAAACCACCCAAGGCACCAGAAACCACAAAGCACTTTCACACACACTCTGGGTTAGACCAAGGAAGGGATCAGAGCCGAGTTCAGGACTTTAACCCGGGATAATAAACCCAAGGTGGCTTTACACGAGGCCAAGCCAAGCAAATCACTGGATCTGCAGCAAATACTCAGCAAAACAAAAAGAAAAATCCCCCAGGAATTCTCTGCAAAGGGACCTTGGCTCAGCAGCCAGCAGAATTCCAGACTCCAGCAGCAGCTGGCACTGCTGAAAGGCATCACCCCACACCAGGGAATTTGGCAGCCTCCAGCAAAGCTTCCTGTTCCACAGCCCTCCGTGCCCTGGAATGGGGCTGAAAATAAACCCACAGGCTCCCCAAAACCCCTCCTGGGAAGGCAGCAAGGACCTGCATTAGCTGGGAATTTAAAACCAGGTTTTAAACCTGTCACAGAGCAACCCCCTCCTGGGTTTTATGCACCTTCCCCTCCTGGGTTCCTGCACCTTCCCAGGCCACGGATGCTCCTCGGGAAGGGCTGGATTTTTGTGGTGCCCCGGAGAAAACCCTGCTGTCAGCGTGACTCAGCAGGAGCCACCTCTGCCAAGCTGCTTCCACCTGGCATTTGGGCTCCAGTTTTCATTTCTCTGCCAGTTTGAACTTGAAGGCATCGCCCTGACCCAGCAGATCCCAGTCTCAGCCCAGTCTGCCACTGGGATGCCTGGGAAGCAGCAAACACCGTTTCTATTTGGGTGTTGGTGGGAACTAACCCCAAGTATTTCCACCCTCACTGAGGGCCCAGTTTCTCCCACTTCACCCCAGGAGCTCCCATGACAGCACAGGACCCTCCTGAACCTGTTAAAACCCCACAGAGCCACAGGAAAATCAATTTACAGACCCCCTGTGCCCCAGCCTGGTCGGGAGCAGGGCAGGTTTCCATGGAGCAGGGATGTAAAGTGGGGAGGCTTCCCTCACATCAACACACCAATTTAATTTTTTTTGGGTGATCTGAGCCACCCTAAAGGGGTTTTCAAAACTCACACCATAGCCCAGAGTAACCCACACAGGCTGCAGTTTGAATCACCACCAGCACAGCCTGCTCTGCAGCTGGGCCTGTGGAGAAACCAGGACAGACAGCCCAAGGAATAACCAAAACCAGGACAGACAGCCCAAGGAATAACCAAAACCAGGACAGACAGCCCAAGGAATAACCAAAACCAGGACTAACAGCCCAAGGAACAACCCAAACCAGGAGTAACAGCCCAAGGAACAACCAAAACCAGGACAGACAGCCCAAGGAACAACCAAAACCAGGACTAACAGCCCAAGGAACAACCAAAACCAGGACAGACAGCCCAAGGAACAACCAAAACCAGGACTAACAGCCCAAGGAATAACCCAAACCAGGATTTAATAGGCAAGCAGCCCAAAGAGTAGCCAAACCCAGGATTAAACAGGATGAATAGCCCAAGGAGCAAGCAAAACCAGGACTAAGAGCCCAAGGAATAACCAAAACCAGGATTCAACAGGACAGACAGCCCAAGAAGTAACTAAAACCAGGATTTAATAGGCAGAGAGCCTAAAGAGTAGCCAAAACCAGGATTCAACAGGACAGGCAGCCCAAAGAATAACCAAAAATCAGGATTTAACGAGCAAGCAGCCCAAAGAGTAGCCAAAAAAACCCAAAATTAAATAGGACAAACAGCCCAAAGGCTGCAGTGTCTCAGGTGTGGAGGCTGGAGATGTGCCCTGAGCAGGGCAGCCCTCACCCCCCCCCAGCTCCTCCTGTCACCTATCTGCAGCCAACAAGCTGCTCTGGGAGCCTCACCCCCCTGATAAGCAGCCAAGAAATACTTCTCCACCTACTTCAATTAATCCTCGTTGCATAAGGCAGGAGCTCACAGGCCCTGCTAGTCCTGGTTCCAAAGCTTGGGCATAAAAAAAAACCTCTGTCACCCAAAGTGCCAGGCTGGGGCTATTTTGGTAATTCCTCAAGCAGCTCCACAGCCCCCTCAAACAGGTGACCTGCTGCTTGTGGGCGAGCTCAGCTCCCTGGATGACCTTTTTGGGAATATCCAGGGTGGTTTTCTCCCCACAGTTGTTTCCCCACCACGGTCAGGGCTGGATTTTGCAGCTCCTGCCCAGGAGGGTCACTGCTTGGACGTGGCACTGGACAAACACACCCAGACTTCACTTGGCTTTGTTTTTCTTTCTTTTTTTCTCCTTTTTTTTTTTTTTCTTCCTCATGAACACAAAAGCTTCCCCCCCCCCCTGAGTTCACGTGACACAACCAGCCCTGAGAACCCAATATGCCTTCACCAGGAAACCAGCAGCCTTTCTGCAGCAGCTCCTGCCAGCTGGAGAAGCCACACTCAAGCTCTGAATCCCCATTTTCAGGGGGTTGATCCGCTGGAACAGCTCCCAGGTGAGCTCATGGCAGCCAGTTGTGTCTGGAAAAACCCGTGGCAGGGTCAGTCACATGCTCAGCCGTGACTTTCCAGCATCTCCAGAGGAGGGGGGGGCTGCTCTCTGGACACTGCATGGCTGCAGAACCTGCCAACCACCTATATAAATAATAAACAACAGGCTGAAGAAAACACAGTCAACAGTCCCAGGTCGCTGGTGGGCTCCCGGAGCTCAGGGAAGGCAGGAAGCTCCGAAGCCTGATGCCCATTATAAATCCTCAACCCATCCCTCACCAAAAAGCCCTGAACTCGTCCCTCCTTTCCCTCTTGGCATACAGGGGTATAGAGGGAGATGTTTTCCCGCTTCACCCTGTGGGACGCACAGAACCTCCTGTGCCTCGCGGGACAACACAAAACCACAGGACAAATCAGCTTGCAGACCTCCTGGGGCCCAGCTGGGCCAGGAGCAGGTCAGGTTCTCCTGGAGAAGGCGCCTTTGCCCCCAGTGCCACTGCAAGAAGTGAGGTTCCAGCCCTGCAACACCTCCATCTTCTCCCTGCGCTCTCTCCCATCACCAATTATTCCCCAGGGGAGGAAAACTTCCTTCACATCCTCCAGGGATGTTTTCACAGCCTGTGGGAACTCAGCTCCAGCAGATAAATCACCCAGTGGCTTCGGGGGGAGGCTCCAGGGCATCCCTCCACCCAATCCCTTCGGGCGCCCTCGACACGCTGAGCTCCCTCCAGTAAATTTGGAGATGGATCCGCCTTCCCAGGACCGGTCCAAGCAAAACAAGCCCCAGCACTGTGAGAAACACCACCAGCACCCATCTAAAATCCCCAATCCGTGCCAGTGTGGCAACCCCAGCAGTGTTGGGGGGGGAAGACAGAGGATAACAGGGGTGGGTGAGGATGGAGCTCCAGGGGGGCTTTACATGAGGGTAAAAAAAAATACCATTTATCATTCAATGTTTTAGCTAACGATGGAAAACGGGGTAAATTTAGATGACATGCTGGGGAGACATTCCTCCCTGTGAGGGTGGGCAGGGGCTGGTATGGAATTCTGTCTGGGACGTGTCCAAGGCCACCTGGATAAGTGGACGTGTCCCTGCCCATGGCAGGGCGTGGAAATGGGATGGTTTAAGGTCCCTTACCGCCCAAACCACTCCGGGATTCCACGACCTCGGAAGTTGTGCAAGTGTCTGACGCAACACCCCCCCAAATTCCAGCGTTTCCAGTTTCTCTTTCAGAGGCAATGACTCGCTGGACCCAAAACCTTCCCTTCCCAGCAGGCTCTCCCCAGGTGCATGAAACGCCTCTTTCTGCAACATCCAACAACCCCCCAACCTCCTCCAGCCCCTGCTCTGCCATTCCCAAGCCCAGGAATTGTTTTCCACGAGGAAGGAGCTTTCCTGGAGGGTGGCACAGCTCTCCTGGGGAAGTGGAGGAGCTGCTTTTACTCCCATCACAAACAGAAAAACCCATCTGGGGTCACAAAAAACAAAATAAAACAAAAAAAAGCCCTTTTTCAGGGTCAGATCTCCCCCTTTTCCCACAGCAGTGGGAGCAGGACTCGAGCCTGGAGCTCGGGATTTCAGTGCCTCACACACATGGAGTGGCCTTGGCCGGGCTCCACGGGAGTTTTCCCGCAGCCCAGAGCACTTTATCTGCTCCCAAACACTCCAAGGCACTTTGCTGAGCTGGATTATTCCCAGCCCAGGGAATTCACAGCCCAGTGCAATCATCAGGGCTTGGCTTTTCCTCCAAAGCACCTCCTGCTTCGGGAAACGGGGACAACCACTTTCGTTTTCTCCCTCCCCTTTCCCCCGCAGAGGAAATGCCCTCGAACAGCTCCATAATTCCTCAAGCAGCTCCACAATTCCTCAAGCAGCCCCACAACTCCTCAAGCAGCCCCACAATTCAGGAGGGATGGGGCAGAAAACCCCAGGTTGGTTTGTGTGAAGAGCTGGTGCCACACTCAGGTGTGTCCCCCTGTCACATCCCAGGGGTAACAACCCAAATTTACCATCCAGGTCCAGCAGGGCCAGACCCAGAGGGATAACACAGCAAAAAAACAGGGAATATTTTCCTTTGAGTGCTTATCCCTGCACACTGGAACACCTGCAGCACCCCAAAGCCAAGGCAATTCCTCTCCTCTTTCTACTCTTTCAGGGATCTCTGCATGGAAAAGAGGAGGAATTAGAGCATCTTCTTTCCTGCTGAACACAGAGGATCCATCCACACCACCAATACAGCATATAGGGGGGTTGGGTTTTCCCAGTTTTTCCTCTTTTTTAAGGGCCCAGAGCAGCAAGCTGGCAGGGCAGAGGGAGGGAATCCCTTCCTGCTGCTTCCTCCCACTCTGGGAAGCCTTCCCTTGCAGACTCATCCACACCAGAACCCACCCAGCAGCCCCTTCACAAGCCCTGACCCCAACAAAGCCACCCCTGCTGTGACACAAAGCGGGGTTTGTGCCACCCCACAGCCACCCTGGTGTGGCCACACCACCCTGTCCCACCAGCTGGGCTGGAATTCCAACACTGTGGGAGGGAGAAGCTGCCCAGGGGGCTCCTGACCCAGGCCAAGAGGGAACTGGTGGCATCTCCCACGCCAGGGAGCAGCGCTGGGGCTTCACCTTTGCACCCCTGGGTGTGCAAAGCTCGGGATGGATCCAGGGGGAGGGCACAGCTCCAGTCCCACGGGATATTTTGGGGGGCACAGCTCCAGTCCCACGGGATGTTTTGGGGGGCACAGTTCCAGTCCCACGGGACGTTTTGGGGTGACACCTCCAGGGACCTGCTCCCCACACACCCCAGCACCTCGTGCCCACTCCCACAGCCTGGTGCAACTCTGCTCCCTGCCAGGGGCATTCCCTGTGCACCCCAACACCCCCTGCACACCCTCCCCACGTGCACCCCAACATCCCTGGCACAAGTTCCCCCTCTTGGACCCCGACACCCTTCACACACTCCCCTGCTGCTTGCACCCCAAAGCTCCTTGGACACTCCTGCCTTCCCTGCACCCCAACACCCCCTGCACACTTTCCATATTTACACCCCACATACCTCGACCCCCCTTACACACTGAGCCCCTCCCTGCACCCCAACACCCCCCACACCCCCAACAACCCCCTGCACCCTTTCCCCCCCACACACCCCATCACCTGTCAGACACTGTCCCCTCCCTGCACCCCAACACTCCCCACACACTTTCCCTACTTGGCACCCCAACACCCCTTACACCCTGCACCCCAACACCCCTTACACCCTGCACCCCAACACCCCTTACACACTGCACCCCAACACCCCTTATACCCTGCACCCCAACATCCCTTACACCCTGCACCCCAACATCCCTTACACCCTGCACCCCAACATCCCTTATACACTGCACCCCAACATCCCTTACACCCTGCACCCCAACATCCCTTATACACTACACCCCAACACCCCTTATACACTGCACCCCAACACCCCTTACACCCTGCACCCCAACATCCCTTATACACTACACCCCAACACCCCTTACACCCTGCACCCCAACATCCCTTATACACTACACCCCAACACCCCTTATACACTGCACCCCAACACCCCTTATACACTGCACCCCAACACCCCTTACACCCTGCACCCCAACATCCCTTATACACTACACCCCAACACCCCTTATACACTGCACCCCAACACCCCTTATACACTGCACCCCAACACCCCTCCCACACTGCCCACCCTGCACCCCAACATCTCTTACACTCTGCACCCCAACACCCCTTATAAACTGTCCACCCTGCACCCCAACACTCACCCTGCTTTCCAGCACCCCAGCACCCCTCCCCTATTTACACCCCATGCACCCCAACAGCCCCTTGCACCCCTTGCACACTCCCCCCTCTTCTTGCACCCCAACAACCCTCTGCACCCCCTTTACACACTCCCCCCTCCCTGCACCCCGACACTTCTCGCACCCTAACCACCCTTCGCACCCCCTTTGCACGCCCCTTACACGCCCCCTCTCCTCTCGCACCCCAGCACCCTTCGCACGCCCCTTACACACCCCCAGCACCCCACGCGTGTTCTCCCACTGGCACCAGCGCAGATCCCGGCCCCCAGACCCCCATACACGTACCCCGGGGCACCCCAGACCCCCGTACACCCCCGGGACCCCCCGACCCCATCCCCGGGACCCCGGGCAGGTCCCCCCGGAGCATCGCGAGCACCCCCGACCCCCGCACCCCCGGAGCATCCCGGGGTCCCCCGGTACCCGCGTTCCCGCTACACCCCGAGCACCCCCGACCCCCGCACGCCCGGGGATGCCCCCCGTGTCCCCCCGCAGGCACCTTGACCGAGTCCACGGGGTACATGACCGTGTGCTCCATGATTCCCGCCACCGCCCCGGCCACCATGTGCGTGCCGAGCGCGGCGCCGCTGGGCAAGCTCTCGTACTCGTCCCCCTCCGCCACGGCGGGGCCGGGGGGCGGCCCCGGCCCCGGGGGCGCTGCGGGAGCGCAGCTCAGCTCCATGCGCGGGGGGACGCGGGGGGACAACGCGGGGACACGGCGGGGCCGGGCGGGCACAGGGACCGCGCGGCGCCACCGCCCCCCTTTAAAGCCGCGCCCCGCCCCGCCCCGACGCGCTCATTGGCTGGCTCTCTGTAATGTCACGAGATTGGCAGCGCGGAGAACGAATGGTAAGGAGAGGTGACGGAATGAAGAGTAACGATTGGCTGCGCTGCTGGGGGGGGCGGGCTCGGTGAGGGGGACGCGCGGTCCTAAAGTCCGGCTGGGGGCGGGGCTGGGGAGGGCGCGGGTCCTGCGCTGGAATTGCGCTGGATTTGCGCTGGATTTGCGCTGGATTTGCGCGGGAGGATGCGGCGCTCCGGCTCCAAAGCGTGGTTTAGGATGGAAAACGCGGTGTCAGACGTGTGGGCGGCATAGGTGTAGTGCCCTCAGGAGGAAAAAAAGTAATAAAATAATAAATAAATAAATAATAAATAAAATAAAATAAGAAATAAAATAATAATAAGTCAGATTAGAATCTTATCTTATATATAAGAATCTATAATAAGTAAAAGAATAAAAAACATAAATAAAATAATTAATAAATAAAATAAAAATATTAATATAAATAAAATAACATGATAAAAATAAACAAAATAACATGATAAAAATAAACAAAATAACATGATAAAAATAAACAAAATAAAATCATAAAAATAAACAAAATAAAATCATAAAAATAAATAAAATAATATTATTTTACATATTAATGTTTTATTGTTTTAGTATTTTGATTATTTTATATTAAGTATTTCTAATTTATTATTTATATCCTTTATATTATTATTTCTCTGTTCCACCGTGCAATCAGCCCAAAGCAGTTCAATTTGACCCTCTCAGAGAGCAGGAGGCAAAGTCTTCATGGCCCAGGGCGCCAGGAACAGCCCTGACTTTATTTCGTTCCTCCTCAAAGGATTATTTGGAATTCGACCTTGCAGGGAAGGAGGTGTTTGTGGCGTGAGCTGAAATCAAGGTTAACCATTTCCACGATAATGCGAAGCAATTTATTGCCGAGTGAGCCTCGGGGAGGAAGAAAACCACCCTCAGAGCTCAGAAAAAAAGCAGGACAACAAAGTGGTTGGTTTTCCCCTCCATGAAATGAGGCGAGAAAATCCGGGTCTGCTCCTGCCCTCACCTCCCAGGAGGGCCCTGGAGAGGTGCTGGGGCCAGCACATGCTGTCCTGCTCCCTCATTCCCGTGGCTGTGCTGGGAAGCCTCTGTTCCCAGGGGAACGTGGAGCAGCTGGAGAAAACAACAATGACAACAATGACATGGCCACGCCTGATTGATTTTGGGGACCTGGCAGTGCTTTCTGCACCCAAAGCGGGGTTTGTGCGGGAGGTGGGAGAGCTGGAGCTGAGACCTGGCCATCCCACCATCCCTGAGATCAGGAATCACCCACCTGGAGAAAGCAGAGACTCCGGAACCCTTCGCCAACACAAAATTTAACCCAGGAATTGCTAAACCTCCCCTTCCTTTCCCCCTGGTAGAAGCCACGGGATTATCACACCTTTGTTTCCTCCTGAGGAGACTAAATCCGTGCTGCTGACACGTCTGACACTGTGTTTGCCAGCCCAAGGGACATTTTAGAGCTGCATCCCCCCCTGGAATCCCAGCAGAGAGCTCGCCCTGGGTCTGCCACACACGAACCAAACGTGGCCACCAGAAACTTCCCCTTCTGTGACTCAGGGAAATGCCCGAAATAAAACTCGCAGGGGAACATTTTCCACTATTGCTCCACAGGGTTTTATCTGGGTTTTCTCCTCCATAAACAAGAATCAAAGGCGCTTTAATCTCCTCCCCGTGCCTTTGGCAGGGCAGGGAGGGGGAATTAAAGTGTCACTTACCCTAACGAGCCCTTTCCCCGCAGCCTCAGGTCCTGCTCCCTGATAATGACATGAATCAGTGTGGAATAGGTGCTGCTCCCAGGTAGGAACAGGTTATATTTTAACCCTGCAGCAGTGACATGAGGAATCCTTTCTCCTCCTGCTCCCGGGGCAGCTCCTCCAGCCACACATGCCCAAGAAAAAGCACAGGCTGAGGATTTTCCCCGTGTTCACCAAGAAGGGATGAAATTATTCGTTATTAGTGCAAGGAAAGTGAGGCAGAGAGGCTGTTCTGGGTTCTGGGCTCGTTGTGTTCCACGTTTTCAGGAAAAGGGGCAGCTTTGTGTGTCTGGGATGGTTCTTTTCCACCCCAACCTGGCAAAGGAGAGTCATGGACAGAGCGAACTCAAATTCATCTGCAAAACCTTCCTTGGAAAAGGTCCTGTGCAGTGATTCCCTCGCTGTTCCCTTCCCAAGGGCACAGCCCCTGCTTGGTGAATCCCATCCTGGAGATCCCTGGGCTCAGCAGGTGCCTTGGGAATCTCCACAAGCTCCGAACTCCATCGGAGCAGGGAAACAGCGAAGGGAAAATATCTTTGTGCTGCTAAAAGCGCGTTTTGGCTGCAACAAGCTCAGCCTGGAAGTCTCCAAGGCCAGGCTGGACAGGGCTTGGAGAAACCTGGGAGAGAGGGAGGTGTCCCAGGGGGTTGGGAGAGATGGGGATGATCCTGGAGAAGAGAAGGTTGTGTGGAGACCTCACAGCACCTTCCGGATCCAAAGGGAAGGAAGGATCTAAAAGGAAGGCAGAGGGGGCTCTTCCTCAGGAATTGGAGTGACAGGACAAGGGAAATGGGTTCCCACTGAAAGAGGGGAAATTTAGATTGGATATTGGGAAGAAATTCCTCCCTGTGAGGGTGGGGAGGGGCTGGGAAGGAATTCCCAGAGAAGCTGTGGCTGCTCCTGGATCTCTGGAAGTGTCCAAGGCCAGTGGGGACAGTGGAAAGTGTCCCTGCCCGTGGCAGGGGGTGGGACTGGATGACCTCTCAGATCCCTCCCAACCCAACCCATTGCACGATTCCATGATTTACACACCCCCAAGCCTGTGGCAAACACCCCCTGCAATCTGCAGCCACGTTGCATCACCGTGGGCAGCCAAAGGAAGAGATGAATCAGCCCCACGGAGGGATCACAGCCCCAAACCAGCCCAAATGCAGCACAAGAAGTGAAGACAGCAGTGGAAGGCTCCTGCTTTCCCCACTCCCTGCCCACAGCAGGTGCCCACAGCCCCCTGGAGCATCTGCCTGGCACCCCCAGCTGATTACAGGGCCCTGGGCTGGCTTATCGTGCTCCTTCAGGGGCAGGAGCTGCTGGGCCCACCCAGATAAGGCAGGAGGGTCCAGCTGGGAGGTGGGCACAGGACCCGGGCTTTATCTCCACCACCCACTGGGATACATCTGAATTTTTTTCCCTCCACTTTTCAAACCTACAAACTTCCATAACAGCTGAGCAGCACCCTGCTGGAGGGCGGGTTTTGTCCTTTCTCGGTGCAAATTGGGAGACATTTTAGTTTAATTGACAGATTCAGCACCAGATAATGGGGTTTTTTCCTTCCCCTGGAGGGTGGGGAGGCCCTGGCACAAGGTGCCCAGAGAAGCTGTGGCTGCCCCTGCACCCCTGGAGGTGTCCAAGGCCAGGTTGGAGCAACCTGGGCTAGTGGAAGGTGTCCCTGCCCATGGCAGGGGGTGGAATGAGATGGTCTTTAAGTTCCCTTCCAACCCAAAGCACTCTGAGATTCCACGATTTTTAATTGTGGAAAGGAAAAGGCACCGGCTCGTGGCCTTGTAGAAAGCCTTTAGGAGAGGGATCAGAGCAAATGGATGTGGTTAATATGTTTTTAATCTTATTTGCAGAACAACCAGCCTGAACTTTATACCCCCACGGCCATTATTTTTTTTTTTTTTTTGCCAGCTTTGGTGCCAGATCCTTTTGCTGGAGAAAAAAAGCAGTTTTCATGTGGGAACTGCACATCCCAAGGCACAATTCCCCATCCCACATCCCTCTTCCCAGCATATCCCAACCCCATCCTTCCTTAGAGATGCTCAAAGCCTCAAAATACAATTTAAACAGCGAGTCTGGACCTCACTCCCAGAACCATCCTGAGCTCCAAGGCAGCATCAGCCTCAGGAGATGCCCTGGAAAAGGGTCCTTTGGCACCAGCCTGGGTTTTCCTGCCCACCTGGCTGCAATTTGTGATGCTCCTGGGGATGGAGAGCCACGGGGAAACATCATCTGCTCGGAAACCCGATGTGTTCCAGTTATTTCTTTTATCTCCAGCTCAGCAAACACCAGGAAAATAAGCAAACAAACTTGTTTTGTCTTCGAGGTGGAGTGACCCACTTATGGGAGCACCAGCACAGGGCACCCCCGGGTTGGAAGGTGCTGGTGGGGAGGCTGGGGCTGGAAAATCATTAATCAGAGCAGGGATTAATGTGGGGGGTTAAAAGTGGGGAAGCCCATCAGGATAAACCAACTTGACTGTTTCGAGGAGGAGGTGGCAGAGCAGGATCATCCCCAGCTTTAAAACAGGATCATCCCCAACTTTAAAACAGGATCATCCCCAACTTTAAAACACATTCCTGCCTCCTTTTTGCCATGAATCACCAAGGAATTGGTTTCACAGCCAGGTCTACACGTGACAGCACCACAGGGCACGGGGCTGATGCCAGGGAGGGCCACCAGCAAAGAAAATTAGAGAGAACTGAGCCCTGCTGGGGCTCCAGGGGGGGTTATTCCATCCCCAAAACTGCCCAAATGGGAAAACCCAGCACTGCAGCTCCCCCAGAGCCACCCAAACAGCTCCAGCCCCCTTGGCACTTATGCAACCTCCGAGGTGAAGGTGTGGACTCCAGGAATGTGGCCTCTGGGTTTTATTTCAGTGCTCACATAATCTGACCTAATTTACCATTCCCGAGCTCGCTGGATCAGTGGGACAGGGAGAGGCAGTGCCCAGTGTGTGTAATTAAAGGTGCTTTTGGATTATTTCCTGGACTAAATTTTTTTTTTCCTCCTCTCCTCTCCAACTTGCCTTTCTGGTTTGAAGCCCTGAGGGAACAATGGGAAGGTGCAGCACACGCTGGTGGTGCTCCCAGGGTGGACTGGTGGCACTGGGCAGAGCGGGCTGGGAGGATCCCATGGAGTTTGCTGGTTTGGGAATGGGTGTCCTTTTGTTTTCTGGCTTTGTTTCTAGCAGTCAGGAAAAAATTAGATCCAGAGAAAAGAGGGGGAAAGCCTGGCTTGTGGTTCAGGGAATGTAAATTTGGGGATGATCCTGGGAAAGAGAAGGTTGGGTGGAGTCCTCAGAGTAACCTTCCAGTGCCTAAAAGGGCTCCAAGAGAACTGGAGAAGGACTTTGGAGAAGGGCCTGGAGGGACAGGACAAGGGGGAATGGCTTCCCACTCAAAGAAGGGAAATTAGGTTGATTATTGGGAAGGAATTCCTCCCTGTGAGGGTGGTGAGGGACTGGGATGGAATTCCCAGAGAAACTGTGGCTGCCCCTGGATCCCTGGAAGTGTCCAAGGCCAGGTTGGATGGGGCTTGGAGCAACCTGGAACAGTGGAAGGTGTCCCTGCCCACGGCAGGGGGTGGAACTGGATGATTTTACAGTCCCTTCCAACCCAAACCATTCCAGGATTCCATGATCCTGCTCTGCCACTGCCCCCTCTCATGGCCTTGGTCAAATTGTTTAATGGTGACGGGCTTCACCACTTCTCGTGGGCAAATAAACGTGATTAAAAGAGAAAAAAAGGCCGGAATGAGGACTCTGCAGATGGGGCTGGGGCTGCTGGGCAGCCTGTGCAGGTAGAGGGAAAAAAAACCAGCTTTATCCCCCCTAAATCCAGCGCGGGGCTCCTTTGGAATGGGAATCGGGGCCTTTTAACAAACAAACACAGAAAGGCACGAAGGAAAGGCCAGCTGGGAGGCACAGCCCAGCTCTGCCTGCTCCTCCACGTCCCCCCTCACCCCATCCCAGTGCCAGCCGGGGCTGTTCCCCCCCGATCAGCAGCGGCAGCCGCGGCCGGTCCCGTATCGGCGCATCCCGGTGCCCGCCGATAGCGGGCAGGGCGCGGTGGGTGGGCGCGGTGCTCCCCCGAGATAGGGGCCAACACCCCCCGCACACCTTGCCCGGCCTCTCAGGGCTGTCCCAGAGGTGCTTTCCCCCCTTGGAAAGGGCCGATTCCCAAATCCCGCTGCGGGTCCTTCTCCGCCTCGGTTGCTCCCGGTGATTCCGGCAGCGCGGTTTCATCCCGGAGTCCTCCAGGGGGCTTGGAAAAACCTTCCTCCCGCGCTCCTCGGAGCATCCCAGCCGGAATCCGGCAGCCGGTGGGAAGGTTTTACTCCCGCTGGTGATGACGGAAGGAAAAAATTCCCACCAACCCCCGTTTTCCCCGGCAGCTGGAAATAATTCCCGCCCCAAAGCGACCCGCACATTCCCGGCCGGCTCCCATCCCGTGCCGCCCGCCCGCTCGGCCAGCGAGGGCGTTTAGCAGCGGCTCGCCAGTTTTCCCTGTTTTCCAATATTTTTGCCCCCCAGCCCAGCCTGGGCGGAGCTCCGGGGACACAAAAACCAGGCTCGGCCGCCGTAAAACATCCCCTCAGGGCAGCTGGATTGATGGCTTTATCCTTTCCCTTTTTCCTTTCCCCTTTTCCCCTTTTCCTTTCCCTTTCCCAGATCCCTGCAGGCAAATCCCAGCGCGCAAAATCCAGCGCCCGTTATTTCCCATTCTCGTCGCCAGGATAAACTTTCCCTGTCCTCCAAAGGAATCCTGGAGCCGCGTGGGCACAAGTTGTGCTGCCACTCAGTGGCAACACACGGGAGGGTTCCCCCTTGGCCCGAGGATTTCCAGGCGAGGAGAGGCTTTTCCTTGTTTATTTTTAATCCAATCCATTTATTTATTCCTTATTTAATAAATATTTATATATTTATTCCAGCTGCTGCAACATCACTGTATACTTATAACGGCCTATTCCAAAATGTTGTTGTTTTTATGGCTATAAATTGCTTTTTCTGTGCTGGTACACTGGTTTATATTCATATATATACATGTATTTTCTATATAGTTATATTTAATATTGGGCTTATATTCATAACTTTCTATTTAAATATTTATATTTCTACACTGGCTTATATTTTCCAAAATATTCACATATTCACAGCTGTAAATTCAATATATTTAAATTATTTACAGCCATAAATTTTTATATTTGAAAATATTGACACACCCACAGCTATAAATTTAATATACTTTAAGACACTGGTACATTTATAGCAATAAACATATATAACAGAATATTGAATATATTTATTTATATAAATATATATAAATTTAAAACAGTGCACATTTATAGCCACAAATTTTATCTATTTCGAAATATCGGCGCGTTTTTAGCCGTGAGTTCCCATTTCCACGCTTAAATCCCCGGTTTTACCGATTTTTGCCCGTTTTTCCGCGGGAGCCTCTTGGCCACGCCCCCTTCATGACCACGCCCCTCATATGTGACCACGCCTCCTGGCGAGACCACGCCCCCGGGGAATCCCTTTCCCATTGCCGGTGTGACGTCACCGCGCGCTTGCGTCACGTCCGGCCGCGCACCCGGAAGTGGCGCTGGGGGAGGGCCGGTTGCCATGGAGGGGCCCGGGAGGTGACGTGGGGAGGGAAAATCATCGGGAATGGGGGTGGGATTGGGAATAGGGACGGGAATGGGGGTGAGAATGGGAATGGGGGTGGGAAAATGGGGAGGGAATGGGAATAGGGACGTGAATAGGGGTGGGAATGGAATGGGAACGGGAATGGGGGTGAGAACGGGAATGGGAATTGGGGTGGAATTGGAATAGGGACGGGAATGGGGCTGGGAATGGGAACGGGAATAGGGGTGAGAAAGGGGGTGGGAGCGGGATTGGGAATGGGGGTGGGAATAGGAATAGGGGTGGGAAAGGAATCATGCCAGTATCCCACCTAACCCTCCTCGTGCTCCAGCGCTTCCATCGTCTGGCCCCGTTCGGTCCCGTAGATCCCTGAATTCCTTGCCCCACGTGCAGCAGTGCTGGGGGGGGGGAGGATCCCATCCCAGTCCATCCCATGCCGTGGGATGTGCCCGGTGCCGCGCAGGGAATGACCCCCGGTGTGTCTCTCCTGCGGCGCAGGGCGGAGGCGGCCCCGGGGCCGATGGATGCGCCGTGTCCGTCCGGGCTCACCGGCTGAGCTCCCGCCGCTGCTCGGGCCTGCCCTGATCCCAGGATGGGCA
Source organism: Pipra filicauda (assembly GCF_003945595.2). NCBI lineage: Eukaryota > Metazoa > Chordata > Aves > Passeriformes > Pipridae > Pipra > Pipra filicauda. The sequence goes on along the minus strand of NW_024104673.1, from coordinate 218,985 downwards.
GGTGAGAATCCCGCAGGAACCGCCGCGTTAGGCCGGGAGGGCTTCGGAGCGAAGGGTGATCAGGAATTCGGGGGTGGGAGTAGGGCGGGACATCCTGGAATCCCGGGGTGGTTTGGGTTGGAAGGGCTTTGAAATCCTCCCGTTCCACCCCCTGCCATGGGCAGGGACACCTTCACCAGCCCAGCTTGCTCCAGCCTGGCCTTGGACACTTGCAGGGATGGGGCAGCCACAGCTTCTCTGGGAATTCCATTCCAGGGCCTCCCCACCCTCAGAGCCAGGAATTCCTTCCCAATATCCCACCTAACCCTGCCCTCTGGCTGTTTGAAGTCATTCCCTGTGTCCTGGTCCTCCTGCCCAGCAAACTCCCAGTGCCCAGGGCTGTTCCTGCAGCCCCCACAGAGGGCTGGGAAAACAGGATCACAGAATTCTGGGATGCTCTGGCTTGGAAGGGACCTTAAACTCATCCAGTTCCATGGGCAGGGACACCTCCCACTATCCCAGGCTGCTCCAACCCGGCCTGGGACACTTCCAGGGATGAGGCAGCCACAGATGCTCTGGGAATTCCATCACCCTTACAGGGAGGAATTCCTTGTGCTGTGCTTTGTTAACTGAGCCATATATATATGTATAAAAATATATAGAAATATATGGAAATATAGAAATATGTGGAAATACAGAAATATATAGAAATATGTGGAAGTATAGAAATATATAGAAATATGTGGAAGTATAGAAATATATAGAAATATGTGGAAGTATAGAAATATATAGAAATATGTGGAAATACAGAAATATATAGAAATATAGATATATAGAGAAATATATAGAAATATGTGGAAATACAGAAATATATAGAAATATATATATAGAGAGAAATATAGATATATAGAGAAATATAGAGAAATATGTGGAAATACAGAAATATATAGAAATATATATAGAGAGAGAAATATAGATATATAGAGAAATATAGAGAAATATGTGGAAATACAGAAATATATAGAAATATATATATAGAGAGAAATATAGATATATAGAGAAATATAGAGAAATATGTGGAAATACAGAAATATATAGAAATATATATATAGAGAGAAATATATAGAAATATGTGGAAATACAGAAATATATAGAAATATAGGAATAAATATGACTATAAATATATAAACCGTGCAGTTTCAATGAGCTGTGCTATCCCAAGGACTGTGGGAAAGGCAGACCTCCAGCTCTGCACAGCACTGCACTCCATGAGGATGAGTCGTAGGGGGGAATTCTGAGAATGTGCCCTGGGGGACTAACGGGCACCCTGTTTGGCGTTGCAGGCTGAGCATCTCGTGCCTGCTGCCGGCCTCGTGGCACTTCAGCCTGGCGCCCGTGGGGTGCCCGCGGCTCCCGCACCCGTCGCTGCGGCAGCTGCTGCTGGCGGGGGGCGCGGCCGTGGCGCTGCTCTACTGCTCCCTCCTCCTGCTGCGCTCCCGCTACGGCCGCGCCAGGACCTTCCACAGGTGAGCAACGGCGCTCCCGGGGCATTCCCGGGGCATTCCCGGCGCGTTCCCGGGGCGCGGATCCACGGGGAGAACGCTCTTTGTCGGGGCTGTTAGTTAACAATGAAAATTCTTAATTTTCTTGGTTGTTTTCATGTAGTTCCTCGTTGTTTGAATGTTGTTTCTGTGTTTAAATAGCGTTGGAGTAAATGTTTAATAGATGTTTGGGTAAGTGCGTTCGTTGTGTGAGTAAATAATGTGTAAGTAAAATATTAATAAGTGTCGATGTGTAATATATAGAATATATTATGTATTATATATTATGTTTATATTATGTATATACATATTATGTGTATGTATGTATATAATATATAGTATATATATTAATATATACATATAATATATAATATGTATAGTATATGTTATGTATATATTATGTATATATAACATATATATTATGTGTATGTATGTATATAATACATTATATATATATTAATATATATAATATATAGTATGTATAGTATATATTATGTATATATTATGTATATATAACATATATATTATGTATATACATATTATGTACATGTATGCATATAATATATAATATATTATGTATATAATATATTATGTTTAATATATTATATATTATGTATCTATTATGTATATGTATGTATATACATATTATATATATGTATGCATATAATATATAGTGTGTATAATATATATTATGTATAATAGATAATATACAATAGATAATACATAATAGATAAAATATATTTAATAATATAATACATTATTATATACTATATGTTAGTATAGTATGTATGTAATGGATACTATATATTTATATATTGATATTAATAAATAAAATATATTTAATATATAATATAATACATTTATATATACTATTATTGATATGGTATATAAGTAATGGATAGTATATTTTTATATATTAATATTAATATTAGGTATGAATAGACAATATGCAATAGATAATGTCTAATAGGTACAATATATTTTAATGTATAATAAAATACATTAATATATGCTATCTCTTAATATAGTATATAAGTCATGGACACTATATATTTATATATTAATATAAATATTATATTAAAAGACAATATACAATGATAATATGTAATAGATAAAATATATGTTAATGTATAATATAATACATTGATGTACATACTATATATTAATATAGTACATAAGTAATGTATGTGGTATATTTATATATTAACAACATTATGTATTAATACTTAATATATATTAATACATCATGTATTAATATATAATGTTTATAAAATATACCTGGGCTAGTGGAAGGTGTCCCTGCCCATGGAAAGGGGTGGACCTGGATGATCCTGAAGGTCCCTTCCACCCCAAACCATTCCATGGTTCCATGTGCTGGTTTAGCTGGGATATTGGGCAGGAATTCTTCCCTGGGAGGGTGGGCAGGGGCTGGGCTGGGATTCCCAGAGGAGCTGTGGCTGTTCCATCCCTGGAAGTGCCCAAGGCCCGGTTGGAGCAGCCTGGGATCGTGGGAGGTGTCTCTGCCCATGGAAAGGGGTGGACTGGGATGATTTTAAGGTCTTGGCATCCTCTGAGAACTGTGTGATCCCTCTGATGGAAGTGATTGTCCCCTTTTGAGTCTGATTTCGAGCAGAGCTGAGTTGCCCTGGAGTCATTCCCGGTTCTTTCCCAGGTATCTCGCCCGGGTGACGGACACGGAAGCCACGGACACGGCCAACCCCAACCTGAACTATGGCATCGTGGTGGACTGTGGCAGCAGTGGCTCCAGGATCTTTGTGTACTGCTGGCCCAGGCACAACGGGAACCCCCACGACCTGCTGGACATCAAACAGATGAGGGACAAGAACAGGAAACCCGTGGTCATGAAGATCAAGCCAGGTACTGGGGAGAAATTCAGTGCAATGGGATTTTCTACAGAGTTTCCTCTCCTGACTTCTGCTTTTCAACCCCCCCAGTGCCTGGAGGAAGGACAGTTGCAGGTTGTGAGGATGGAACTCCTCCAGATTTCTTTGGGTTTGGTTTGCAGGGGGTTTTGTTGAGCTTTAAAACCTGAAACAGGGCCGGGGCAGAGGTTTCTCCAAGGACAAACCAGCTGCTGGTTCAGTTGTCATTTCACTTTATTCCTTTTTATTGAGTGAACAAATCATTGCCTTCCTGTAAAGCTGTTTGAACCAGTTATCTAAATAATTATAGAAAAAGGTATTATATCTCTATTATTACACTTTAATTTGTTGTTTAGAGGATGATTAAGGATGAATTGCATTCTCATTTCCTAGAGTTGATTCCCCACTTTTCACTTGGGCTTTTCAGACCGATGCTGGGGTTTACAGGCTGGCTTATTCATCTCTCTGCCTGTTGGTGTTCAGGATTTCCCAGGCAATGCCCCAAACCTGAGTTGCTTCCCTTCCATGTTCCATTTTTCCCCAGGGATCTCGGAGTTCGCCAGCTCTCCTGAGAAGGTCAGTGATTACATCTCACCGCTCCTGAGCTTCGCCGCCGAGCACGTGCCCCGTGCCAAGCACAAGGAGACCCCTCTGTACATCCTGTGCACTGCAGGCATGAGGATCCTGCCCGAGAGGTGGGTGCCTGCCTTATTTTTGAGGGATTTGGAGCTGCCATCCTGGTGGCTCTGGCTGGTTTTAACCCTTCCCAATGGGATTTTGCAGCCAGCAAAAGGCAATACTTGAAGACCTGCTCACTGATATCCCCGTGCAGTTTGATTTCCTGTTCTCTGACTCGCATGCAGAGGTGATTTCAGGCAAGCAGGAAGGTAAGTGAGCTTTCCCAAGGTTATCTTTAAAATATTTACTGCTTTCAAGGTAGTTTGGCTGCTTTTTTTTCTACTTTTTTTTGAATTTTGCTTTACTTGGGAACCCTTTTTCCTTAGTAGCAACACATGGAGCGTGGAGCTGCTCTAAATGTTTTCTGATGAACAGTGAAAATAACTTGGCTGGGTTTAGCAGGAATTTCATCCATTTTCTTAGGAAGGGAGGGAGGGAGAAAGAAGGAGAAAGCACAACATTCTTGCTGGAAGAAGCTTTTCAGGGTGAAGTGATTTCTAAGGGAGAGCTGTTGATGTGAGCAGCTCACTGAAGGCTTAAAATCACTTTAAAAGCCAACATGCTTAGCTTCTTTTAAAATTAAGACATCAAAGTATCTTAAATACATTCAGTTCAGATTACTATCATAGCCTTGGAGAGAAGGACTAGAGTAGCTTGTCAGGAATTAAAGATTTCTCAGGCAGGTTTAACTTCTAAGTGTTGTATGAAATAAAATGTGAGCAGTTTGTCTTAACTTATATGTCTTAACTTATATAGGAAAAAAAAAACCTCTTTGTTTTTAAGTTGATATTCCAGCTATTCCTGTAATATCCCACTATCTTCCCTTGTACATGCAGGAGTCTATGCATGGATTGGCATCAACTTTGTCCTGGGAAGGTTTGAACACACAGATGATGGTGAGTGTCTGAAGTGGGAGGGGGGGATCTGGGAGGGACTTGAGGTCAAGTCCTGTGCTTTAGGGGATGATTTTTTGGGCAGACACTGGGGTGTTCTCAGACAGATGCTGGTGACTGCTTTTAGACAAATTTTGGTCACTGGTGTGGTTTCAAACAGGTGTTGGTGACTGTTTTCAGGCAGATGTGGCTTTTCAGCCAGATGTTGGTGACTGTTTCCAGCCAGATGTTTGTCCCTGGTGTGTTTCCATCTGGATTTTGGGACTGTTTCCAGCCAGCTGTTTGTCCCTGGGGTGTTCCCAGCCAGCTGTTTGTCTCTGGGCTGTTCCCATGCAGCTGTTTGTCCCTGGGCTGTTCCCATGCTGCTGTTTGTCCCTGGGGTGTTCCCAGCCAGCTGTTTGTCCCTAGGGTGTTTCCAGCCAGATGTAGTGACTGTTCCCATGCTGCTGTTGGTCCCTGGGCTGTTCCCATGCTGCTGTTGGTCCCTGGGCTGTTCCCATGCTGCTGTTGGTCCCTGGGGTGTTGCTGTTGGTCCCTGGGCTGTTCCCATGCTGCTGTTGGTCCCTGGGCTGTTCCCATGCTGCTGTTGGTCCCTGGGCTGTTCCCATGCTGCTGTTGGTCCCTGGGCTGTTCCCATGCTGCTGTTGGTCCCTGCCCCACGTGCGGGTGCCTCGACTCCCACGTGCCCCTTCCCCGCCCTCCCTCCGAGCAGCAGCTCCAGCTCTGGGCCCTCCCCAGCTGCATCCCTTTGATTTTTCCCTGTTCCCTGCAGAGGAGGAGGCCATGGTGGAGGTCCACATCCCGGGCAGCGAGCACCAGGAGTCCATATTCCGTAAGAGGACTGTGGGTATCCTGGACATGGGCGGAGTGTCCACCCAGATCGCGTACGAAGTCCCTAAAACTGTAAGCTTTGCCTCCTCACAGCAGGTTATTATCTGTGCAACTTTCCTCTTTGCCTTTGGAGTTATTTTAATGCATATTCCTCTTTGTTTTCTTCGGTTTTTGAGTCCTCCATCCCATCACATTCCCCAAGCAAGGCCAGAGGCGATGACGGGAATCCTCCACCAGCTAAGAACTCATTTGTGTTTTGTTCACCCTTCCACTCCCATGATCTGCCACTCATTTTGGAGTTTTATTCTTTGTGTGTGTGTGCATGTTTGGTTTTAAATCTGTTAGGCAGTAAAAAAACTGGTATTCTGAAGCTCAGGAACCAAAAATATGTGGTGGCTCTTATGTAAGAGCTTATATAAGAGTGACTTTGTCCTTCAGGTTGTGTTGGGAGAGACTGAATTAACAGGACATGGGGGTGACAGGTTTGTTTAAATATCACCTACACCCTCAGCACAGTTCAGCTCTTGCAGGAAGCAAATTGCTTTGTTACAAGTCTCAAATTGAATGTAAATTGCTTCAGCTCCACCGAGTTCTAAGCAAATCCTGAATTTTTAAGGTTGAACCTCCCATTAAATTGAGTGTTAAAAAGTGACAACAGCATAAAAGCCCCGTGTTTTGGCTCTCAGTGCACTGTTGTAACGATCTGTATATTGATTTTTTTGAAGCCTCCCTGTGAAATGATGTGTTTTCGTGGTTCCAGGGTTTAATAACTCCAGACAGGTGGTGTAACAAAGAACTGGGGCTGTTCAGTGTTTAGATCCAGAGCAGAATGCCCCAGGCAAAGATGAGCTGGGAATTTGGGTGACTATTGATGGCTCTGTCTGAACATAAACTGCTATAAAATGGGTGTTTTGGTCATTAAACCTGTCCTGGCAATCAGTGCAATCACTCTGGGGTGGGAACACTGAGTTTAGTGGCCACAACACACATTTTTTCATGGGAGAAGATACTTCAGGGTCCTTGGGAGCTGTTCCTGCTCTTTGCAGTTCCTGGAGTGTCAGGAGTGCCAGTGCAGTTCTCTGCAATTAATATTTTGCTTTCCTTGTGAAGCAGAAGGTGATTCCCTTGGTTTGGTACAAATGAGGGGGGAGATGATCATCCCTGAGGAAAAGTCTGGGAATATTGGGGTTATAAAGGGTTGTCCAGGGCAGTGGTGGAGTCCCAATCTTTGTAAGTGTTAGAAATATGTGGATGTGGCACCTGGGGATGTGGCTTAGTGGTGAACACAGTGGTGGGTTGATGATCTTAAAGGTCTTTTCCCACCTTAATTCCCTGGGGATTCTGTGTTGACCTGGGAGAAGCAGAACAGATGAGTGAGGGGTGAAGTCAAAAGATGTCCCAGACACTCAGTTGTCCAAAGAACTCGTTTGAGGTCCTACTTTTCACCCTGTTCACCCCTAATCTTGGTGCTTGTTGTTGCTGCAGGAGGAAGTGGCCAAGAACCTCCTGGCAGAATTCAACCTGGGCTGTGATGCCCATCAGACAGAGCACGTGTACAGGGTCTACGTGGCCACATTCCTTGGATTTGGAGGGAATGCAGCCCGGCAGAGATATGAGGACAGTCTGTTTGCCAGCACTGTGCTTAAAAACAGGTACCTGGGGGATTGACCCTGGCAGGGGGTGGCTGCCCCATCCCTGGAAGTGTCCAAGGGCAGCTTGGAGCAACCTGGGCTAGTGGAAGGTGTCCCTGCCCGTGGCAGGAGGTGGCACTGGGTGATTTTCAGGTCCCTTGCAGCCCAAACCATGCTGGGATGAGGGTTCTGGGCTCACCAGTGACACAAAGCTGATTCCCACCCTGAGGTTTCCTTGCCCAGGGGGGGTTTGGTCGGTGCTGTTGGGTCTCAGAGCTCCATCTCTCTCACCTGCTCTTTGCTCTTGCCCCCAGACTGCTGGGCAGACAGAGTGGCCTGAGCTCTGATTCCCCAGTGCTGGATCCCTGCCTGCCCCTGGATGCTCAGGATGAGATCCAGCAGAACGGGCAGACCCTGCACCTGCGGGGGACGGGAGATTTCCACCTGTGCCGGGAGCTGCTCCAGCCCTTCATGAACAAGACCAACGAGACCCAGACCTCCCTGAACGGGGTTTACCAGCCTGCTGTGCACTTCCACAACAGCGAATTCTATGGGTTCTCCGAGTTCTACTACTGCACAGAGGATGTGCTGAGGATGGGAGGAGATTACAACGCTGCTAAATTCACTAGAGCTGCCAAGGTAAAATGTGCTGGAGATCATTTTCTGCCTTTTAGTTTTCTTCATTCAAAACATCCACCCTCGAGGAGAATTTTGGTCCAAAAGTCTTGCAGCAAAATTTTTCCTTCAAAGATCCCAAATCCTTTTTTTTTTTTCCCTGCAATGAACCCTCACAGGGCTCTCAATTCCTCATCCAAAGTTGGACAGGGCTTGGAGCTTCCTGGTCTAGTGGGATGTGTCCCTGCCTGTGGCACTGGATGATTTCAAGGTCCCTTCCAACCCAAATCCATTCCAGGATTCCATGGTTGGGTTTTCTTTTAGAAGATTTATTTTAAGGCACAATAGTAAAATTGACTTTACAGGGAATGGGATTTGAGGTATCATATTCCAGCAGAATTGCTGATAATGGGAAAATCCATCCTGCTTCCACCCTTTGCTTCTTTTTAGGAATGTCTTAATCTTTAAAAAAAAAGATCCTTTTCCTCCTGCTTTATACATTTTGTGCCAGTTTTCCAGGTGTTATTCCCAAAGGGATCAATCTGCTGGGGACAGGTAAAACTACAACATAAAGCAGAGGAATAAGACAATTTGCTGAGGCCCTAAAAACAACTTATCTGTTTTCCACCTCCAAAGTGCTTAAGTGGTACTGAACATTAATTTAACCCCAAACTCTGAGTTACAAATTTAAAGAAAATACTCATTAAATGTGTGATCTGTGCCAGGGAAGCTGTTCAGGTGTTTCAGAGCATCTCACCCAGTGGCATTTTTACCTCGTGGAGGCAAAAGCGCCGTTGAAATGTTGATTTTCTTCGCCTTTTTTTGTTTTCCTTGCAGGATTATTGTGCCACTAAGTGGTCTGTCCTCCTGGAGGCAGAAGCACCGTTGAAATGTTGATTTTCTTCACCTTTTTTTGTTTCCCTTGCAGGATTATTGTGCCACTAAGTGGTCTGTCCTCCGGGAGCGCTTCGACCGGGGTCTCTACGCCTCTCACGCCGACCTGCACAGGCTGAAGTGAGTGTTTTGTGTTTGCCCAGCAAATTCCCTCCTGCACAGCTGCCAGGCCAGCCCTGGAGGGCAAGAATAAATCACTGCAAGTGCCAATAAAGCCTTTAAAAAGCCCTGATAATTGTGGGGCTGATTGTGCTCCCCAGTGCCCCGGGCGGTGTAACTGCTCCCCTGACCTCATCCCGCTGTTCCTGACTGTTCCTGACCCCATCCTGCTCTCCCTGCTGCAGGTACCAGTGCTTTAAGTCAGCCTGGATGTACGAGGTGTTCCACAGTGGCTTCTCCTTCCCTGTGGGTTACAGCAACCTGAAAACAGCCCTGCAGGTTTATGACAAGGAGGTGCAGTGGACCCTGGGGGCCATCCTGTACCGAACACGCTTCCTCCCTTTAAGGTACCTCTTCTTCCCTCAAATACTTGGGAAGAGCCCTTTGGGGGGGGAGTTTTGGGGTTGGGAAAAGCACGGTGGGACCTCAAATTGTGCTTTATAAACCCTGTTTTATTAAAATGGGCTCCCATTCCCGCGGGGAGAGAAGTCGCACGTGGAATTTTTGCCTCCGAGTTATTCCCATTGTCCCTTTTGCTGCTTTCCAGAGACATCCAGCAAGAAAACTTCCGTGGCAGTCACTCCCACTGGAGGAGCTTCTCCTTCGTTTACAATCACTATCTGTTCTTTGCCTGTTTCCTGGTTGTCCTGCTCTCCATCCTGCTCTACCTGCTCCGGCTCCGGCGCATCCACAGGCGGATGCTCCGCAACGGCTCCTCTCCCTCCCTCTGGATCGAGGAAGGCCTCCCACCACAGAAGATGGCAGGGCCCTTGTGAGATGCTGGGATGGAGAGATTTTTTTTGGTTTTTTTTTCTTGGACTTGTTACACAGAAAAGCCATTTTTGCCTCAGGGTTCCTCCCTTTTTTGTCCCTCGAAACCATTGGAGAAGCCGAAGGCCCGGCGAGGTTTGGGAAATGTGGCTTGGTCTCAGCAGACAGTTCCTGCCAAAAATGACTTTCATTTGACTATTGCACTTTTGTGTGTCGTGGGACGAGCCCAAGCTTGAGAGCAGAGTGAATGTGAGTCCTCCCCCTCCAGGAGAGGCTGAGGAATCCCGGGATGAGCGAGGACCGCCTGGGTCTCCTTTTCCGGATTCCGGGATTGGCGTCGCTCGACTTCTCAATCCTGAGCCTCAGTCAAAGGAAAGGAAGTGCAGGGTTTTCAGAAGCAGAAAGAAAACCCCCTTTTAGGACAGTTTTCTCTGATTTTTTTTCCCTTCTGGATTCAGTCCTGTGATGGAGAAGAAAAACCTCTTGCACCCAAAGCTGTGCTTCCAAAAAAAAAAACCTGCTTCAATCAGTTTTGTTCCATTGTGACACTTCCCCCCTTTCTCTTGGAAGCTTTATCCTCATGGTGGCACGAGCCACTGCTTTTTAATCCTTTATTTCTCTCCCATAATCATGCAGAGATCTCCCAGAGACTCCAGGAAGGGGAAGAGAACTGGAAAAACCTTTCGTTTCATGCACAGTGTCTTTCTTTTTCCGAGTCCTCTGATCTGTTAATTTATATTTTATTTAAAAACCGTTGATTTTACTTGAAAGTAAATTCATCCCTGATTAAAAGTGGGATTTCTATGAGCCTTTGGGGTGTGGATATTTTCTTGCACAGTGTCACTTTTTGTGGCACTCCAGTGCACAGCTGTGTTTCCCAGATTGAGCTTGACAGATTCCTGGGTGCCTTTAATTGCTTTAAGGGCTCAAGGCACAGCGAGAGGCAGATTTTCACAGCACTCAGCCAAGTGCCAACCCCAAATCCCTGGATTTCCAACCCCACTGTGCTTTGGGTGCTTGAACTACCCCATGGAAAACGAGTTTGCAAATTCAGCTCTTCCCTCCTTTGAAATCTGGTTGTGGCAACCCAAGAATTAGAATTTCAGTGTCTGTGTGTGGTGGTTTTCTGGGTTTTTTTCCCCCCCTCCTCCTCACACAAGGCTTTGTAGGGTGGCACAAGGGCTTTGGAAGAGGAGGAATAAGTTGGTGATATCTCCCGAGGAGAAAACTAACCCCGTGTTATTCTTGCAGCTCTTTTTTCAGCTCCAGCTGAAGGAGGGAAAACAAAAAAAGGGAGCTTTTCCATCCCACCCCTGGCCAGAGAAACATGAGTCCTGTCAGAGCCTCAGCAATACCTGTTTTCACTGGGGGCCCGTTCCCGGGCTCGGATTCCCAACCCACAATGGGAATGTTGATCTGTTTGTGTCTGTGTGTGCATTAACATGTTTTGGTTTCTCTCTCCTGCTTCTCCCGTGTCCCTGCTCCTTTCTCCAGGCCCATTAAGGCACTCAGGGAGCACAGGGAGGGGAGGGCAGGGCCCTGCTCCCTGACCCACCCCAGTGACCTGGAACGGGCAGGTGAACGACCCCAAAGCTTTTGGGCTCCACGGGCTCTTAAAGGCAGGAGGGGCTAATTCTGCATCAAGCACCAAAAATCTGGGATAGAGGGTTGGGGGGGAAATGTCCAAATAAACCCAAACACGGCCCCTGATGGAAGAGGTGGGTGGGAATCCCAGAATCAGCTGGGTTGGAAGGGACCTCCGAGATCATCCAGTCCAACCCTTGATCCAACCCCGCCGTGGTTCCCAGCCCATGGCACTGATGCCACATCCAGGCTCTGCTTAAAAACCTCCAGGGATGGAGAATCCCCCCCTTCCCTGGGCAGCCCATTCCAATGGCTGAGCACCCTCTCTGCAAAGAAATTCTTCCTAATCTCCAACCTAACCCTCCCCTGGCACAGCTGCAGACCCAGCCCTCTTGTCTTGCTGATGGTTGCCTGGGAAAAGAGACCAACCCCCCCCCGGCTCCCCCCTCCTGTCAGGGAGTTGCAGAGAGTGAGGAGGTCTCCCCTGAGCCTCCTCTTCTCCAGGCTGAACAGCCCCAGCTCCCTCAGCCTCTCCCCACAGCACTTGTGCTCCAGTCCCTTCCCCAGCCTTGTTGCCCTTCTCTGGCCCTGCTCCAGCCCCTCCATGTCCTTCCTGAGCTGAGGGCCCAGAACTGGACACAGCACTCCAGACAACAGCAGCTCCATGGCAAAGGCAGGGAATGCTGGAGAGGCCGTGGCTCCTCTGGGAACACCTTGGAAGCCAAAGGGTTTTCAGTCCCTGCAGCACTTTGGGAACAGCAGTGGCTCGAGGGTGTTTCTGAGCAGGAGCACCTTGTCCTGGGCCATTGTTTGGGCCATTGTTGCTGCCAAATAACGCATGAAGCTCGGGGAGGACCTGCCCTGTCTCTGGCCCAGCCTGGCTGGGCAGGGACCTGCCCTGGCAGGGGCTCCCTGGGCACCCTCCCTGTGTCTGCACAGGGGGGGACAAGGACTCGCTCACCTGCCTGGGCCTGAGGGGCTTTGGGTTGGTAGGAAGTGGGGCTGGGAATTTTTTGGGATTGGGTTAGTGGTGTCTTCCTAAATACTGGGTGATCCTTCCTAAATCCTTCCTAAATAGTGGGTGATCCATCCTAAATCCTTCCCATATACTGGGTGATCCTTCCTAAATCCTTCCCAAATACCTGGTGATCCTTCCTAAATATTGGCTGATCTATCTCAAATACTGAGTGATCCATCCCAAATACTGGGTGATCCTTCCTAAATAATTCCCAAATACCGGATGATCCTTCCTAGATCCTTCCCATATACTGAGTGATCCTTCCTAAATCCTTCCCAAATACCTGGTGATCCTTCCTAAATATTGGCTGATCTATCTCAAATACTGAGTGATCCATCCCAAATACTGGGTGATCCTTCCTAAATAATTCCCAAATACCGGATGATCCTTCCTAGATCCTTCCCATATACTGAGTGATCCTTCCTAAATACTTCCCATATACTGAGTGATCCATCCCAAATACCGGGTGATCCTTCCTAAATCCTTCCTAAATACTGGGTGATTCTTCCTAAATCCTTCCCAAATACTGGGTGATCATTCCCAAATTCTTCCCAAATACTGGGTGATTCTTCCCAAACACTGGGTGATCTTTCCTAAATACCAGGTGATCCTTCCTAAATACTTCCTAAATACTGGGTGATCCTTCCCAAATACTGTGTGATCCCAAATACTTTCTAAATACTTCTAATACTTTCTAAATATTTCTATGGATCAATGAGATCCCTTCTCAGATCAGATATTTCTCTGGATATTTGAGATATTTCTCTGGATATTTGAGATATTTATATGGATATTTGAGATATTTCTCTGGATATTTGAGATATTTATATGGATATTTGAGATCCCTGGCCGAGCTCTGCTTTAGGAGGGGGACTCTTGCCATCTAGTGGGAAAGGATGGGACCTCCAGGACCTCTGTTATCCCTCAGGATAAGGCAAAATACCACCCTCTATCCCAGATTTTTGGTGCTTGATGCAGAATTAGCCCTTCCTGCCTTCCCCCAGTGTTGTCACTGCCTCCAGCTGCCTTTCTCCCTCTTTTCCCTCCTAGAAATCCCACTCTTTTCATATCTTTAGGAGCAAAACTTAGTTTCCCTTGTTCTGAGCCCATCTCCTGGATGGCTGAGCTGCACAGGGAACCTGCCAGGAATTTGGACACGGAGAGCAGGATGTTGGCTGGATGGAGGGAAGGATGTGGCACCTGCATTTTGTCAGGACTTTCCCTGGGGGAATTTGCCTTTCAGCACCTTCAGGCAGTGGCCAAGGGCAGCCAGGATCCCTGAGGAATCCCTGAGGAATCCCACACAGGGAATGGGAAGCACTTGTTGAGTGCCCCGTGCTGGGTTTTTCCTTGCTCTAAGAAAAGCAGGAGCTCACATTCCAGTGGGGAGATCTCAGTGCTGACTGATCTCCCCACCCCCCACCCCTTTCCTGAAGTGTTGAAGAGGGAAATACAAGGAAGATTCAGCGATTTCTCTGGGAATTTGCTGCCTGGGACTGAGAGGGAGAAGCTGCTGTAGAAAAGGGACTGTGGCTGCCATGGAGAAATCCAACTCCAGCAAGGATTTCTCTGGGATTCAGGACTTCACCCACCTTGGTTATGAGCCTTCCAATAGGTGGGGTTAATGGGGGTTCCCAGAGAAACTGTGGCTACCTCATCCCTGGGAATGTGATTCCCCATCCCTGGGAATGTGATTCCCCATCCCTGGAAATGTGATTCTCCATCCCTGGAAATGTGATTCTCCATCCCTGGAAATGTGATTCCCCATCCCTGGGAATGTGATTCTCCATCCCTGGAAATGTGATTCTCCATCCCTGGAAATGTGATTCCCCATCCCTGGAAATGTGATTCCCCATCCCTGGAAGTGTCCAAGGCCAGGTTGGAGCAACCTGGGCTAGTGGCAGGTGTCCCTTCCCATGGCAGGGGCTGGAATTAGATGAGCTTTAAGGTCCCTTCCAACCCAAACCATTCCAGGATTTTAAGCTGTAGGAATTCCCACCAGGATCAAACAGGGATAAATCAGTTTATTGCCTTTTTTTGAGGGAACCACGGACTTGCTTCTCTAGAATTTCTGGGGTTTTTTAACCCTCTGGGGATCTGGCTCTTCATTTCCACCTTGCAGGAACTTCCCACTGGAGCCAAGTGGTGTGAGAAGTGTCACTCTTACAGAGCCCTGGGGTCCTGCAGCTCTTGGGGGATCACCAGGAACAGCTTTTATGGATCTTTTTGTGGATCTTGGCGGATCTGCTCCAGGATTTTGAAAGGTCAGGTCGCCCCGTGGCTCCAGAGAGTCTCCAGGGTGCAAACAGGAGGTTTGGGGAGGCAATGAGCCTTCCCCTGTTAAAAGGCCTGCAAATTGGAGAGGGGAGGGGAGGGAACCAAACAGGCTGTACCCAATTTTGGGGAGCAGGGAGCGTGACTGCCACTCCTGGGGCAGAGCCAGGCAGGACTTGCCCCCGTGGCAAAGGTGTGTCCTCGAGGGAGATGCAGAAGAAACCACGTGGGAAGAATCAGAGAGTCACAGAATCAGCTGGGTTGGAAGGGACCTCCAAGATCATCCAGTCCAACCCTTGATCCAACCCCACCGTGGTTCCCAGCCCATGGCACTGATGCCACATCCAGGCTCTGCTTAAAAACCTCCAGGGATGGAGAATCCACCCCTTCCCTGGGCAGCCCATTCCAATGGCTGAGCACCCTCTCTGCAAAGAAATTCTTCCTAATCTCCAACCTAAACCTCCCCTGGCACAGCTCAAGACCCAGCCCTCTTGTCTTGCTGATGGTTGCCTGGGAAAAGAGCCCGACCCCCAGCTGGCTCCCCCCTCCTGTCAGGGAGTTGCAGAGAGTGAGGAGGTCTCCCCTGAGCCTCCTCTTCTCCAGGCTGAGCCCCCCCAGCTCCCTCAGCCTCTCCTCCCAGCACTTGTGCTCCAGTCCCTTCCCCAGCCTTGTTGCCCTTCTCTGGCCCTGCTCCAGCCCCTCCATGTCCTTCCTGAGCTGAGGGCCCAGAACTGGACACAGCACTCCAGGGGTGGCCTCCCCAGCGCTGAGTCCAGGGGCAGAATCACTTCCCTGGCCCTGTTGGCCACCCTGTTCCTGAGCCAGGCCAGGATCCATTGGCCTCCTTGTCCCCCTGGGCACACTCTGGCTCCTGTTCAGCTCCCTGCCTATCCAAGGGATGTGACCTGGGGGGTGTGTGGGCAGGAGACGGATCCAGCCGGAGCTGGGAGCTGTACAAGGATTTGGGGGGGAAATATCCCCATGGGAGTTGCTGGGTGCTGAAAATCGGTGCCCACTGTTGTGGCTCAGGGCAAGGAACCTGCCAAGTGTCTCCCCTGGCTGCCTGTTGACGTGGTCACATGGTGCCCATCCAGCCTGGGCAGCACTTTTTCACTCTGGGGCTTTTTCTCTGCGATTTTGAGAAGTTTTTAAACACATTTTTTGTTTTTCCTTAAGCGCTTTTCCCTCGGTCTTAACCAGCTGCAGGATGAAGGGGGCAGCAAATTCCCTGAATCCAGTGTTTTCCCTGGAGGAGCTTTGCTGGATTCCTGCTGAATGTTTCACTTGATGCAAGCAGGGAGCTCTTCCATCAGCTGGAAGCCTCCCTGGCATTATCCTCACCCGACCCGGGTCCTGGGCTCAGCATTCCTGGGCTGGGCTCTCCCGTTGCTCCATGTCCTGCCCAGCAGACACTCACACATTCCTTCCCCTGGCCAAGCTCCTTCCAGCTTCCTGCCAGTCTGGGATGGCTCTGGGAAGCTTTTCTGGGAAGCTTTTCTGCCCTGATGTCCCTGAGCCAGGTGAGTCCAGCTGGATCCACCCTCTGCTGCTGCTCAGGATGCTGCTTCCAAGGGCAGGGTTTCTCCTCTTTCCCAAGCATTCCTGGTGCTGGAAGGGACTTTAAATCCCACCCAGTTCCACCCCCTGGAAGCCCAGAGTGGTTTGGGTGGGAAGAGACCTTAAAATGTCATTCCAGCCCCTTCCACACCTTCCACCAGCCCAGGTTGCTCCAACCTGGCCTTGGACACTTCCAGGGATCCAGGGGCAGCCACAGCTTCTCTGGGAATTCCATCCCAGAGACCTCCCCACCTCCACAGGGAAGAATTCCCTCCATATATCCAATCCATTCCCTTTAATGCTGGTGCCCAGTCCAGTGCAAGCTCCCTTCCCAAGAAAAGGTGAGGAATTGCTGCCCAGCAGGGCTGGAGCAGCTGGAACTCGGAGCAAAATCTGCTTTTCCAGGGGTTGGGAAGATGGAGCTGGGCTCTGAGCAGGAAGCAGGAATTCCCTGGCGTGGGGAAATCGTGTTTGGGAAGTGATGGAAAGGCTGGGAGAAGTCTGAGGGTCCTGTTCTTGCAGGGTTTGGGGTTGCATTGCTGGAAATGTGCATTTAGCCCTGGAGGTTTTAAACAGAATTAACAGAATTAAGGTGAGATCGGTGTGCAGGACTAACCCCAAAGGGTATTGATAGACAGCAGCCTTGGGCTAGGCTAGAAAATCCCAGAAAAATAGGAATACACTGGAAGAAATGGGGATATTCCTTCCAAAGTTACCTTTTGGGAACATTGTGCAAAATTGGGTCAGAAGACAAAATTTCAAGATCTTCTCTGTAACAGAGATTCCAAACCTGCTGTTCTCCTGTTATTCTCACACTTACAGCAAATGGAAGTTCTCTGGGAAGAACCCAGGAAAGCATTAATATTCCTAATCCTCAATATTTGTTCTCTGGGCAGAACCTTGGAAAACATTAATATTCCTAATCCTCAATATTTTTCTCCAGTAATAACCTGGGAAAACATTAATTTTCCTAATCCTCGATATAATCCTAAATATTTGTTCTCTGGGAAGAACCTGGGAAAACATTATTGTTTCTAATCCTCAATGTGATCCTCAATATTTGTTCTCCAGGGAGACGCTGGGAAAACATTAATATTCCTAATCCTCAACATTTGTTCTCTGGGAAGAACCTGGGAAAACATTAATATTCCTAATCCTCAATATTTGTTCTCTGGGAAGAATCAGGGGCAACCTTAATATTCCTAATGCTCAACATTTGTTCTCTAGGAAGATCCTGGGAAAATATCAATATTCCTAATCCTCAATATTTGTTCTCTGGGAAGAACCTGGGGAAAATTAATATTCCTAATCCTCAGTATAATCCTCAATATTTGTTCTCTGGGAAGAACCTGGGAAACCATTAATTTTCCTAATCCTCAATATTTGATTTCCTAATCCTCATCATTTGTTCTCCAGGAAGATGCTGGGAAAACGTTAATATTCCTAATCCTCAATATTTGTTCTCTGGGAAAACGTCAATATTCCTAATCCTCAGTATAATCCTAAACATTTGTTCTCCGGGAAGAACCTGGGAAAACATGAATATTCCTAATCCTCATTATTTGTCCTCTGGGAAGAACCTGGGAAAACATGAATATTCCTAATCCTTGATATAATCCTGAATATTTGTTCTCTGGGAAGAACCTGGGGAAAATTAATATTCCTAATCCTTGATATGATCCTAAATATTTGTCCTCCGGGAAGAACCTGGGCAAACATTCGTATTAATATTCCCAACTCTCTTGCCGGGCAGCTCCGCCTGGCTCTGCCCCCTCATCCCGGCTCTCTCCCCGCTCCCAGCGCTCGGATTTCAGGATTTCGGGATTCCGGAGCCGCCGGAGAGGGGCCGGCTCTTGGGAGGGGTTTGCTCCAGTAACTCCGCTCAAATTGGCCAGGAAGCGGCAGCTCCTCGCAGCATTTTTCCCTGGCTGCGGGATATTTTCCAGCGCGGAGAGGGGACCCCTGAGCCCGGCTGGGAGAACTCCATGAAGCAGGACGGGGCAGAGGTTCCCCCCAGCACAGCCGACCACTAATTCCCAGGTAAATCCAGCCCCTGGAGCCGCAACTCGCTGGTATTTCGACAGATTGATTAATTCGAACACTTCTAACTCTCTCGCTCCGGGGCTGAAAGTTTGATTTCACTTCTTTTTTTTTTTTTTTTCTTTCTGAGGGAAAAAAAAAACCAGATATTTCTCCTAATTCCCGTCCCCTGAGAGTGGATTTGGCAGGGGTGGGATGGCACAGAAACTCGGCGTCGCTTTTTAAACACGTTGTGGTTTTTCTCCCCTCTTTGCAACACGTCTTTTTATTTTTTTTTTTATTTTTTGGTTATTTTATCCGAACGTGCAAACCGCCTGCAAGTCCAGGCAGTGCGTTTTTCTGCGGTATTTCCCCCAAATATGCCGAATTTCGAGCAGAGAGCTCCAGCACATGCCATCACCATTGTGTAAATGTTACCCGGCTAAAGCCGGGCAGGCAGTTTGAATTCTCCTCTCTCAACAACTCTGCTCCTGCCGAGGAGGAAAAAAAAAAAGCTCCAGCGCAGATGTTTCCCATTGGCAGAAGGTGCAAAATGTGTCCTTAATTAAGGAACTTCTCCGCTGTCATGGTTTGGGATTCGCAGCCCCTCGCGAAGCAGCTCTCAGGCTCCCAGTAGCTTCATTTTTTTTTTTAAAAAAAAAGGTGTTTTCTGGTGCGGCGATCGCGGTGGTTTCCAGGAGAACTCCGGGATGTGCCGGGGTATCCACCTGGAAAGCTGCACCACAGAAATGTTCCACCCAGCCCAGACTCCTTCCCGAACAACTCCTGCTTTCTCTCAGACGGATTTTTGTCGTTTAATTCGACGGATGTTGCTCTGTGCAGATAAAAAAGAGATCTAAAGATAGTTTAGAGCACTACAGAGAAAGCTCTTAGCTCAGAAACGTGGGAGTGCAGCAGGAAAACTGTTTATCCTCTCTGGAATCAGCTCTTGGAGATGCCACTGCGGGGCTCTCACACGTGTCCTGGACACAGGCTGGAAAAAAAATCGCTTTTAGGCTTTTCCCTCCCCAGTTTTGCTCTGGATCGAACCACCCACAGAGGTGGAATTTCTTTGGTTGGAAGGTAGAGAGCAGTTAAAGGACATTAAATGGAATATAAGCCTGACCTGAGACAGCCCCCCCCGCCCGTGGGGTGCCGGGTGTTGCTGCAGGAGGGAATTCCGGGTGTTCCAAGGGCGGGGTGGGGTTGGGAAGCACCCCCAAAAAGGGGTTTCATATTAATTATGTGGTGTTTCATATTAATTATGTGGTGTTTCATATTAATTATGTGGTGTTTCATATTAATTATGTGGTGTTTAGTACTCCAGTCAGGTGGTGATGAGGCTCAAAATTGCTCCTCGGTCAAACCCAGGGAGAGCTTTGGGAGTTCAGGGATGAGAACTTTTAGGGAAAAGAACTTCCAGGGAGTTTTAGCAGCTTGGAAAAGCCCCCAGGGCTGAGGAGCTTTGGTGATGCAGCAGAGGACGATGCCTTTGCCTTCAGCAGGGGGATTTAATGGAGAATCCATGCATTTCGCTGGAAGTTCTGTCCTTTTCCAAGGTAAGAAACCCCAAAACGCCTTCCTAGCAATGAGCTCTGGGTTTTTTATCCGCAGTTTGACCCCCAAGTTCATTGTCTTTACAGCACCGGTGACTCCCCTCCTGTTTCTCTGCCTGTTTCTTGCTTTTATTTTCATTTTAACCTTTCATTCTTTCTCCTCCTGAGCGGTCCCACACCACTCCTGGTGCGGTTTAAAACCAGAGCTCCCGGGATCGGGGTGGTTTGGGATATTTTCCAGCTCGGTGGGTTTGCAGAGCCCTCTCTGAGATGCTCCGGGGGGGCCACGTGTGGCTGCAGAGCCCGCGTTTGCTGCGACCCGTCCGCAAAAAAACAACCCCCCGAGGAGGAAAAGTCCCCCTCCTAATCCCCGGTGATGCCAGTGGGAGCCTGTTATTCCAAGGGATGTCCCGCAGGAATAACAACGGCGCTGGTTTGGAGTCGATCTGTCCCACCGGGGGATTAGGGGGCATTAATTAAGACAGCAACCCCCAGGGGGTGAGGAATGATCTCCTCCTCCTCCTCCTCGGGGGATGTTCGGATCCACCTGCAAAACTTGGGATGTTGGGATCTAAACCCGAGGGAGTTCAGACCATTCCAGGGAAAGATCCTGGTTTAGAAATCTGGGAGTGTAGTAGGAAAACTCTTTATCGTCTCTATAAGGATATATTTATCCCCAGAAGGATGCATTTATTTCTATAAAGTTATATTTATCTCTCTAAGGATATATTTATCTCTCTAAGGGTATATTTATCTCTATAAGGGTATATTTATCTCTCTAAGGATACTTGGGAGGATATTTGGGAGTTGCTGATGCTCCTCAAACTTGGATCATGGAGATGTTTTCCTGGTTCTGTGAGTGTGTGTCAGCTGTGGTACTTTTGTGGGGTCTTTCTTAATGAACTAATTCTGTATGTTATGAACTAATTGTGTGTTTGATGGAAAGAGAATTGAATCATATATATATATATGTGTGTGTTTGTATATGTATAGTTGCCACTGGTGGTTGTACTAAGTACAGATTGCTTGGCCATCATAATTACATTTTAATTAAAGAATTTATACTGCTCAGATAAAAAAAATAAATCATTTTTTCTGTTTAAATTGTCCAGCTTGGGAATTGGAGAATCCCAGACTGGTTTGGGTCGGAAGGGACCTTAAAGCTCATCTTACTCCACCCCCTGCCATGGGCAGGGACACCTCCCACTAAACCAGGCTGCTCCAACCTGGCCTTGGACAGTTCCAGGGATCCAGGGGCAGCCACAGCTTCTCTGGGAATTCCTTCCCAGCCCCTCTCAACCCTCCCAGGGAGGAATTTCTTTCATATATCCAACCTAAATTTCCCCTTTTTCAGTTTGAACCCACTCCCCTTTGTCCTGTAACTCCAGTTCCTGAGGAACTGGGTGAGTTCTGGTTCCTGGAGGGAACAGCTCCAGGTCCTTGGAGCAGCAGCTGGAGCCTGGAAGTTGTCAGGATCCACATCCCTCCTCACCTCCCTTCTCCCACAGATTCCTTGTGGGTGTATCTGGTCCTTTAGGGCTTAGTTTTTTTGAGGGTGTGAACAAGAAGGGGATTTTAATCCAGGGGGATTTAATCCTTGGAAGTGGCACCCACGGCAGGGCTGAGCCTCTTGGAACGATGGGAGAAGGTATCCCAGCTCTTATCCAAGAGACTGGTGGGGTCTTTATTCATTTCAGTGATCCTGGAGAGCTTCCCAGCGGGAATTGCCCTTGTGCTGGTGGAGAACTGCTCCCATGGAAGTGGGAAATCCCGTTCCCATGCCAGGCCGTGCCCGCTGCCTGCCCCGGGGATGAGCTTTGGGCACTGGAGTGTGGAGCTGGGAATGCAGGGTGTGGGATTCCCAGCTTCAAGTGGCTGAACACCAACTGTCTGGTGCTCCTGGCCCCGGGCCAGAGGGATAATTGTCCCATCCTCCGAGGCATTCCTGGATCTCCAGGCACAAAGGACTCCCAGCCACCGCTCCAGCCCAGCCCTTTGTTGTCTGGGTGAGGATGTTGCTGGTTCTGTCTGAGCTGTTCTATTGTTTGGGGGCTCTGGGGAAGCTAAAAAGGGGTTTTTTTCTCTGTAGGATCCAGATTTTCATTCTGGAGGTGATGAATGGACTCTTTAGTTTCACCTGGTGGAGTCCCTGGAGAAGGAAAAGTTTGGGATTATGAGCTTTTGGGGGCTTTTAAAAGGAGGGAGAGGGACTTTTTATATGGGCAGAGAGTGGCAGGACAAGGGGAAATGGCTTCCCACTGCCAGAGGGCAGGGTTGGATGGGATATTGGGAAGGAATGGAATTCCCAGAGCATCTGTGGCTGCCCCATCCCTGGAAGTGTCCAAGGCCAGGTTGGAGCACCCTGGGCTAGTGGAAGGTGTCCCTGCCCATGGCAGGGGTGGCACTGGGTGGGCTTTGAGGTCCTTTCCAACCCAAACCACTCCAGGATTGTGCTGATCCTGTTCTGAACTGAACCTGTTGTTGTTCCCTGCTCAGCCTTGCTCTGTTCCCTTCCAGACCCAAGCCTGGAGTCCCACAAAGGGCTGAGTCAGCATCCATCAGGAACATGCCCCAAAGCCTTAAATGACACGTTAATGTGGTGCTGGAGTGTCATCTGATAGCCTGAAATCCAGGATGGAGAGCCAGGAGACCTGGAGTATTTCCTGGCTTCTCCACTGCCTTTATTCCATAGAGTTTTTAATGTTGTGTCTTGGATTCTTCTGAATGGAGAGACCAAAATATAGAATCTGACGTCATTGATAAATCTGGAGGTTATTAGAGGGTGTGAGGGGAGGACTGAGCCCTGCAATAAAGGGAAAATCCAGCCCAAACCAAACCTCCTTCAATTTAAAACCTGGATTTGTCCTTGGGGAGTTCAGCAGGGGCAGCTTTGAGACTTGGGGAGGGGGGGAAATGTTTGCAAACCTTGGTCACAGCAGCAGGGCAGTGGGTTTGCTGAAATATTTTCCGTGTTAAGTTTTGTTCTTGTGGCTCCTCTGATGCCTCCAGAAGTGTGTGTGTGCCCTTGGCTCCTGTCTGACACTGAAATGCTCCAAGTGAGTCTGGGGTTGAATTACCAGCGTTGCAGCTCAAGAGCAACGATGGTTTTGTTTGATGCTGGTGCTGTAAAACACTTGGAGCTGAGGAGGGGGATTTGAGGAGGAGCCAGGGGAGAATAAATCCCGGATTTGCTCGGCTGTTGTGCTGTGGAGTGAAAGAAGTGGTGTAAAATCCGCTTTATCAGTGCTCTGGACCAGTCCTGTGTTCCTGCTGGGTCTGGGATCTCAGGGAGAACTGGCCTGGATGGTTTGGATCACAGAGCCTTGGAATGGTTTGGGTGGGAAGGGACCTTAAAGCTTCCACGGGCAGGGACACCTCCCACTGTCCCAGATTGCTCCAAGCCCCATCCAGCCTGGCCTTGGACACTTCCAGGGATGCCCAAGCCTCTCCCATGCCAGAACTCCCAGTTGTCCCTCCTGCCCCATGCTGAGATCCCATTTCAGCCCTGGGAGGCTCCCCTGGGTGCTGCTGAAGTGTCCCCTTTGTACCTGGGCTGCTGCTCCTCGTGGAAACACCAGAACACTCCTGTGCCCAAATTCCTCCGGGTTCAGCTTTTCCTGACACCGTGCCTGGGTGTGAATGGTCCCTCTTGAGCACCTCCACAACCAGGAGCTGTGGGAATGGAAGGTTTTATTTCTGGGCAGGCACTGTGAAGGCTTTGTCTGCTGGGCAGGGACAGTTTGGAAGCAGATGGAGACGTGACCTGCAGGAAAAGCTGCCGGTGGTGGCTCCACACACACGGCTGTGTTGTCTCCTGAAGTGTTCCTGCTGCCCTGATCTCCTCCAGGAAATCAGGGAATTCCTCCAGGATGCACTTTTGCAGGTGGAAAAGGATTTGTGAGTGGGTCTGCAGTGCCTCCCCCTGCAGGAGCCCCTCCTGGTCCCAGCCAGGATGGGACAGGATGCTGTGGGACCCCAGCTCCAGGTCTGTGTGCCCCTGGTGAAGGTTTGGGAATGTGCTCATTCCCACAGGCTTCTTAAAATTCCTTTTTGCTGCTCGCCCTTCCCTCTCTGCAGCAGGGAATCTTATCCTCCCCCCCTGTGCTGAATGGGGGGCTTTCTTAGTCCCACCTTTGTGGGTCCCTTCCAGCTCAGGATATTCCACCATCCCCAAGTCTCTAAGATTTTAGGGAACAAAA
Source organism: Pipra filicauda (assembly GCF_003945595.2). Lineage (NCBI taxonomy): Eukaryota > Metazoa > Chordata > Aves > Passeriformes > Pipridae > Pipra > Pipra filicauda. The sequence continues at coordinate 194,903 of NW_024104673.1, read as the reverse complement.
GCAAACCCTCCTGCAGTTTCCTTTTTGGAGCTTGACTCAGCCAGGCTTTGCCAAGAGAGGGAGAATTCCCCCCACAATATCTGCTACAACCTCAATTAGCTTCTCCCCGACTAATCTGGGGATCAATTAAAACAACCTGGAAGTCTGCTGTGACCTTCCCCTCCCTTCCAGCTGCTCCTGGAGCACGGGATCTCCCCGTGCTGGGGCTTTTGGGAAGGCTCTGGCCCCTGGCAGTGCTCTGTTCATTAACACTTGAGGGAGCACAGCTCTCAGCTGGGAACCATCCCATCCGTCCCCAAAAGGTTTCCCCAAATTGTTGTGTCTCTTGGCTCGAGTCCTGGAGTGAAAGGGCTCTGGAGAGCTTTGCTTTGAGCAGGAGGAGCTCTGCAGAGTGGAGGTCACAGCCTTTGGAGCTGCTCCTTGGCCCCCCCGATCCCGAGGGACCCCCTCACCCGGGGCTGACACCGGGCACTGTTTGCCTTGGCACCCCAGCTGGGTGAGACCTGCTGCTTTATGTGCTGCTTGTTCCTCCTTTTCCCCTCCAAAATGTTCTGCTTGGGTTTGCTTTGAGCTTTCTGGAGGCTCATAAACAAAACAAACCCGTGACCCAGAGGGGAATTTGGCATGTTCTGTTGATGAGGTCAGTGTGTCACCTTATCTCTGGAGAGCCTTCAGGACTGACTGGGAGGTCACTCACCACTGTTAGCTGCCCTTTTTCTTCCCAAATATCCTTCACAGGGCTGCAGGACCATCCAGCTGCTTCAGAAAGTCCCAGAAATATAAATACAAATATATATAAACAGAGCTCTGTGCTCTTATGCCACGTGGGACAAGCCTGGGAAAGCTTTATTATGACTTATTTAGGAACCCAGCTGTGAGTTTGCAGCTAAACCAGGGCCCTGCTACTCCTCACCTCAGTTTTTTTGGGGGAGAGATTGTGGCAGCCCAGCTCAGTTTTTGGTCAGTGTTGTTACAGATGCTGGTTGTGCAGTAGCAAGAAACAACAGCCACGGCAGATGAAGCAGATCCAAACAGATGTTTTAAGGATGAAAACCGAAAACCAGCTTTTCCTGAGGAGCACGAGGCTCGTGGTCGTGCTGGGCTGGCAGCTGAACACCTCCCCTTTGGGATTTCCCCCCACAAGTAACCTGTGTCCTGATCCGAGGGGATCACTGGAATTTTTTGTACATCCATGACAATCTCTCTGCCCGCCTGTGTTTATCCCCTGGGCTAGAAAACCATCTTGTGTCCATGAAAAACATCAGGAGAGGTTTGTTAGGGAGCCAGTGCTGGTGGGGATTGAAGTCAGGGGTGTCTGCCTGGTGCTGAAGTGCCTGTTGTTCCCCGGGTCACACGGATCCTGCCCTGCCAACTGCATTTCCTTTGGGAAAGCCCCTCTGTTTGCTGCTGGAGGGAATATCAGCTGTATTTCCTTCCTCTCTCCCCCTCCAGCTCCCTCTGACGTGGGGGCAGGACTTGATTTTATTCCCCTCTCTCAGCCTCACCTCCTCACCTACAAAAAAAAATTGGCTCCTCTGCACCAAAGGTTTATTTTCCAAGAACATTTTGCTGCATCTTCTCCCCCTCTCCCACCCTCATCCTGATTTATTAGACCTGTTGTAAAGTCTCCTCTCGCTTTTCCTGCTGGATTTTTAACCCACGTGCTTCCAGTTAATTCACCTATTCCTTGGGCAGATGCCTTTCATTCCCAAAGAATTCCAGCCCCCTTTAACACACGGGGGGAAACTGAGGCACAGCCCTGGATGTGACCTGCCTGGGGTCAGTGTTGGAGCTGAGGTTTGGACTAATGGCTCTGGAATTTTGGGCTGCTTGCCTGGGATTTCTGATCCACCTCCTCACCAAGGGCTGGTTAATGTATTTTGTGTGAGGATGTGACTTCCTGGTGGGTTTTTTTTAGGGACAGCTCAGACCTAGCAGTGGGTTTGAGTTTCTAGACATCTGGTTCTGGAGCCAAGTCCTCCCCCCTCTCCTCCCTCCATCAGTGGTTGCCAGGAAATAATGGAGCTTTTAAAGGTCTGGGGAGGCTTTTCCCACTGTGCTCTGGCATTGCTTCATTTGGAAACTATGGAATCCTCACCCCCCACGTGTGCTCCTTGACCGCTCCATGTGCCTGGACGGGAGGACAGGAGTGGGAAGGAGGCAGGAAAAGACCAGGATTTAAACCCTGCTCAGGGCCTGGATGGAATTCCTGGATGGAATTCCTCCCGTGACAAGCTGCCTGTTCACACCTTAAAGGACTGGGCTTATTTAAGGATGGAGCACTTGGGTGACAGCAACTCCCTATCCAGACTTAGCAACCAAAAACTGGAGGCATTATCCACTATCCCATGGGACGTGATTATCCAAGGTTTCTGCCAAGTGTCTGTGTCCAGTAACTCGTTGATTTTCTACGGATGAAACCGGATGTGCAGGAACAGAAATAAGTCTTTTATCACATTGGGAAAACAGGCTTCAGTATAAATCCCTGCCTGCCCCCCATGTTAGAATATATTTCCTTCCCCTTCTGGTTTTCCACTGTTAAAGTGACGGGTTTGGCTTCTTTGTAGAAGGAGCTGTGGGAGAAAGATGGTTCAGTTCTGTCCTGGTAGGATTTGAAACGAGGTTTTCTGCAACTTGCCGGAGCCACCGAACTCCTGGATTTGCAGAGGAACAGGAAAATCAATTGTTGGCACTTCCAACCCCCAGAATTTTACCCTGGGAAAATGGATTTTGCAGCTGAAACTGTTTGGCAAGCCAACCTAAACTTACAAGTGGTTTTAATGGGGTGGGTTTGGGGTTTTTTTTTTATTCCAGTTTGTTTGTCCACCCCACAAGAAATAATTTACTTTACGGAGTCGGACGCGGTGTCATCCTTGGAGATATAAAGGTTGTATCCTTACCAAGCCTCACTCAACTCTTATTTCCTTCCAGAACAGCCCCACAGCACCTACCTGGACTGCCTGGGCCAGGCTCTGAGGACTGGGAGCACCGAGGATGGGAAGATCCCGGGTTCTCCCCCATAACCACTGTCTGCTCGTGCTGCTCCTCGCCCAGCTGAGCCTCGCCCAGTACGAGCACTGGCCCTACCTCCCCGGCTACCCCGAGCCCCCTCCCCAGGAGTACCAGCCCCCCCAGAGACCGGCTGACGTGCCCAAAATCCAGCTGAGGCTGGCGGGGCAGAAGAGGAAGCACAACGAGGGCAGGGTGGAGGTGTTTTATGGTGGTGAGTGGGGCACCGTCTGTGACGACGACTTCTCCATCCACGCCGCCCACGTGGTCTGCAGGGAGCTGGGCTACGTGGAGGCCGTGTCCTGGCTGCCCAGCTCCAAGTATGGCAAAGGAGAAGGTAAGGGCTTCAGCTGGGCCAGGGGAGGGTTAGGTTGGAGATTAGGAAGAGTTTCTTTGCAGAGAGGGTGCTCAGCCATTGGAATGGGCTGCCCAGGGAAGGGGGGGATTCTCCATCCCTGGAGGTTTTTAAGCAGAGCCTGGATGTGGCATCAGTGCCATGGGCTGGGAACCACGGCGGGGTTGGATCAAGGGTTGGACTGGATGATCTCAGAGGTCCCTTCCAACCCAGCTGATTCTGTGATTCTATAAGGTGGCTCCAGAGTCACTGGGGGGGTGTCCCCGAGCTCCTGCTGGTCCTTGGAGGGTCGGTCTGGTCAGAGGCATCGTGGGGTTTCTTTGCGGTCTCGAGTCTTCGTGGTGGCATTTTGGGGCATAAAAAAGTGGTAAAAAGGTGTTAGGGAACGCCCAAAGTTGGGGAAGGGACCTTAAAGATCATCCAGTTTTTCCATGGGCAGGGACACCTTCCACTAAATCAGGTTGCTCCAACCTGGCCTTGGTCTCTCCCAGGGATGGGGCAGCCACAGCTTCTCTGGGAATTCCATCCCAGCCTCTCCCCACCCTCCCAGGGAGGAATTCCTTCCCAATATCCCATCTAACCCCACCCTCTGGCAGTGGGAAGCCATTCCCTGTGTCCTGTCCCTCCTTGTCCATGTCCTTTCTTGCTCTTTGATGTCATACACGATGGATATGTGGGAAATTGCACCTCATTCCCAAATATGTGCTGAACAAAGACCTTGAAAGGTGAATATTTGTGTGTCACAGCAGCGAGTTCTTACAGCCACAAAAGTGATTTTTTTAAGTGAGTTTGAGAGAGAATAACTCTGAAATAACCCAGGAATAACAACACATCTTTAGAACAGGAGAGAACCCACCAGGTTTATTGGGGTTTGATGTGTTGGTAGCTCAGTGTTGACCTGCAGAGGACTTTTCCTGCCCACACTGGAGCCTGGCACTCTGGTGTATCCCACAGATGGATCTTTCCACTGCAGCAGGGGCTGAACGTGCTCTTTGGCTCTCATTTAGCACTTTACAGGGCTCACACCTCCCCTTTTTCCCATAAAAGAGCAAACAGGCCCCAGCAGGGACTGACTGACATGTGGAGCCTTGAATGTGCTCCCAACCTGTGGATTTTGGCTCTGGGAGGAGAGCAGGAGATTTCCAAGGGAGGAAGAGGCCATGACATTGGAAAACAAACCAGCTTGGCCACGTGATTTAGTGGGAATGAGCGTTCCCTGAATCCCAGGGTGAATCCTGACACATCCAAACATAGGTCTGGGTTTTTTGGGGGCTACTCCCCTTTTCTGGGAGATCCACCAGCTGGTGATCCAGCTGGGATAAAGCTGGGACAACCAAGTGAAATAAATGGTTGCAGAAAATCCCAGTGGCTCCCGGGATCAGGCAGCACTTTTATCCCAAGGACACATTACTCTGGAATCACTGAGATTGGAAAAAGACCTCTCAGATCACCCAGTCCAGACAAGCAGAGCATCTGCCACCCTAAAATATGGGAATTGCTTGTTGGCCTGTGATTCAGGGAGCAAATTCCCTGTGCCCAGCACATTTCCAGGGGGAACACAGGCACTTGGAGCAAATGAATCTTGGAGGTGCCGTCAGGTTTTTGGCTCTTGAGGAAACACAAACCTGAATTTTGGAGGTGACACCTGCTGGGTTTTGTCTGTTCATCTTAGAAGGGAGTTCTGAGGCACCTGATTTTTCAAAAAAGGCATATTTTATTTATATATATGTATAAATATGCACTGCACACACGCTTTTAGCTGGAGGGAAAATTGTAATTACAGGCTGGAAGCTGGAGCTGGCATTTTATTTTCCAAGAGCACCCCAAGAGCAGCAGGATCCAATCACCAGGGGCTTGCTGGAGACGTGCAGAAATCTGCTTTTTTAGAAGCCGAGGCATTTCAGCAAACCTTGAGCTGCTCTTGCAGGAGGTTTAAGGAGGATTTGATGAGGAACGATGGAGGGATGAGCTGGGGAGTGTGATTAGAGGGCAGGGACTAACAGCCAGACCAGGGGAGCTGGTGCCATGGTGTGCTCAGAGCTGTCCCCAGGGCAGGGCAGAGATCCCCGGGAGCAGGATGGGAGGGTGCTGGATATTCCCAGGGGATAAGGGAAGGGGAAAGCTGCGGGGCAGAGCCCTTCCCACCGTTCCTCGCCTGCTTTCTCCGGGTTTATTCGAGCAGAAATCCCACTCAAAGCCCGGCAGCTTCCCCCGCTTCCAGCACAACCCGCCTTCACCCTCTTCGCGAGTCTCAGCTCTGTTTTCTTTGCCCTTCAGGGAAAATTTGGCTGGACAATGTCCACTGTACTGGCAAGGAGAGCACCCTGGCAGCCTGTACTTCCAATGGCTGGGGAGTGAGTGACTGCAAACACACCGAGGACGTGGGAGTGGTCTGCAGTGAAAAGAGAATCCCTGGCTTCAAGTTTGACAACTCACTGATCAATCAAATAGAGGTAAACGCACTTAAAAACCGTGAGCTGCTGAGCCAGAGCCTCCTGGGGAACAGGGATGGCTGTGGCTTAGAAGTTTATCGTCTATTTATTACCTATTTATCGCCTATTTATCACCTATTTATCCCATTTATCACCTATTTATCCCAGCTGAGCTGGGCGGTTAAAGCAAAGGTTTAAAAAAGCAAAGGTTTAAAAAGCAAAGGTTTAAAAAGCAAAGGTTTAAAAAGCAAAGGTTTAAAAAGCAAAGGTTTAAAAAGCAAAGGTTTAAAAAAGCAAAGGTTTAAAAAAGCAAAGGTTTAAAAAAGCAAAGGTTTAAAAAGCAAAGGTGCAAAATTCAAATCCCAATTTCAGCTGGTCAGAATATTATATATGTATATATATAAAATAAGAATTTTAAAGGATTTTTTTATAGCGTGAGAATAAGGATAAATGATAATAAATAAGTCGTGGTAAATTGCTCGGGTTCCACAATCGATTTTTCAAAACTGCAAACTGGGTTGTTGTATTCAGAAGGCTTAATTTAGAGAGGCAAAGTGTGTTCATGCAGATTTTGTAGGTTTATAGTTTTTAATACTGACTTTTCTTTCCCCCTGGTGCCTCCCCTTGGTACTGGGACCAGTTTGGAGCTCTCTGGTTGGGTTTGGAGGTGAAAAGGACTTACAGCCATGGCTTGAAATGGGTGGATTTGCAGGGAAAAATAGATGTTTTTTTCCCAGTTTGACTCAGCAGTGATGAAGAAACCATGATAACAGTATGGAAATATTTGTGGGAATGGGGGATTAGTGCTGGGAGACACGGAAGGAAGGCGTGGGCTGGTCACTGGGGGAAGGTTCTGGGCTGTCACTGGGTCAGACTGGGAGGCTGAGGGGGGAAATGACAGAACCCAAAGGCTTGAATCAAATCCAAGAGTGATTCCTGCAGGATGAGGAGCTGGGGGAATGCTGGGCTGAGCTCTGTGAGTTAAAATAAGGTGGCGTTTATTCCTTCAGCTTTTCAGGCTGGGAAGGGCTGGTGGTGACCCCACAAACACCTCCCTCGTGTGGGGGGCTCTGGTGCCTCACTGTGTGAACTGCCCTTGGCCAAAATTCATCCCAGAACCTCGGGCAGAGCCAGGGAATCCAGGATGTGTGGTTCCCATGGGTGAATCCTGGGTTTGTTGTGATCTGCAGGGAGGGATCCAGCCCGTCTGGATCAGCATTCCATGGAAGGCAGAGGTGCAGGCACAGGATAGGAGAGATTAAATTCTCTTCCTTGCCTCCACCTTGGCTGGGGAGGGATCCCAGGCTGCCTCCATCAATGGCACTGTTGTTTCCCAGGGAATGAGGTGGGATCACGGAACACCAGCCATGGCTTTGGCACACGTGTCCTTTCCCCAAAGCCACAGTGAATCCTCCAAAAAGCCTGGAGGAAAAGCTGCTTCAGTCTGGGCTGGAGGTCACTTCACCCTGAGCTGCTTCAGATGTTAATCCCAGGAGCTTTGGAGGGCTCTGCCTTTCCATGAGCTCAGACTGGAGCTGGGATGAGGAGCAGAGCACAGCACAGGGTGTCTGGGGGTTGGTTTGGCTGCTGGGTGGGTGCTCCAACCTCCAGGATGAGAAGGAAAATGAATCATGGGATTGCAGCAGCTTGTGGAGCAGAAGCTTTGATTCATCAGCAGGGGAAAGGGGTGTAAAATAGAGAAATAACTGAGCAGGGGAAATGGGTGTAAAATAGAGAAATAACTGCATTTTTCAGTGCCTGCACTAAGCAGGGGGTAAAAGTGGTGTGTTCTCTGGCCAGTGGCTGCTGTCACCCCCAGCTTCTCCCCTGCCTGCTTCCAACTCCCAGAGGGCAGCTTTAGGTGGGATATTTGGAAGAAATTGTTCCCTGTCAGGGTGTGGAGGGGCTGGGATGGAATTCCCAGAGAAGCTGTGGCTGCCCCTGGATCCCTGGAAGTGTCCAGGGCCAGGTTGGAGCCACCTGGTCCAGTGGAAGGTGTCCCTGCCCGTGGCAGGGGGTGGAACGAGATGATCTTTAAGGTCCCTTCCGTCCCAAACCATTCCAAAATTCTCTCTCTCTCTGCCTGAATTTTAGGAACAAATTCCCACCACGCTGCTGCTCCCACTCTGCACAACCAAGCTGATTTTTCTCTCTCTCCCTGTGAGATCAGTGGCAGCTCAAGGGCTCTTCCTCTGCTGCTTTCCTTGCAGCAGGATTAAGGCTAAAGGTGACATGCTCAAATTTTTAGGATGCCACTGGGGAAGCTCTTCTCACTCACAGCTGGCTGTCAAATATTTCAACTCTCTCCCCCTCTCTGAGCTTTCCTCCTCTTCATCTGGGCTTTATCTCTGCTGTGACATAGTTGGAGGATGAGCCCAGGGTGACTCACGGGGTCACAAACCCCAAACCAGGCGGGTCAAAAGCCTCCTGTGAAGTCAAGTTGAAAGTCTTTGCCCTTCCCAACGTGCCTGGGAGTGCTGCCCTGTCATACCTCACATTCATCAGGGCAAACATCATCCCCCTGGGAGCTGCTGGTTCCTCAGCCCACAGCTCGTGCAGTGATGTTTGCTGTCTGGAATGAGCTCAGGGGGGTGATGAGGGGCCTGGAATCTTCTCTGAGCAGCAATTCCGTGGTCAGGGCTCTCCACCAGCTCAGTTATTGCACTGACAGAGCTCAACCGGCACGGCTGAGATTCCCAATGCAATATATTCCAGTTGGTGCTCCAGCAGGCTCTGCTCAAACTGGGCCTGACTGGAGATGCTGCACGGAGTTTATGGGTTGAATTCCACCTCGTGATTCCCAAATGGATCCGGCTGTTTGCAGACTGGTGGGATCCAGGCAGTGCATTAACAGGAGCAAGGTCTGACTTTGGGAACCTTGTTACCTGAGGGAAGAGCTGGAGCTGGGCAGGAAGAGGGATGTTGGGAAAAGGTTTTCCACCTTGAGGGTGGCCTTGGATGCTCCCAGGGACGGGGGAACCTGTGCCAGGGCCACCCCAACCTCCCAGGAAGGAATTTCTTCCCAATATCCCATCTAAACCTACTCTCTGTCCACTTGAAGCCATTCCCCCTCATCCTGTCCCTCCAGACCCTTGGAAATAGTCTCTCCCATCCTTCTTTTAGCTCCTGGAGGGCCCCAATTTGGTCCCTCTGAAGCTTCTCTTCTCCAGGCTGAGCAATCCCAATTCCCTCAGCCTTTCAGTTTGAATTCCCTGGGGATCCCAGGGATTTAACCTGGAAAACCAGCACCTTTAAGACAACACTCGACTTCATTTTGAGGGGGCTCCAGCTCAGGGGGGGCTCTGCAAAATTGACATTTTGCTTCCCCAAACCTGCCAGGCAGGGAGTTCACACTCTTTCAAAAGCAACTTGAGAGCCCTCAGGCAGAGTTTATTTTCCTTGGACACCCTCCATGCCTCCCCTTCCCAGAAAAAGCTGCGGATAAGTGGTAGAGGCTGAGATTTTCCACCCCCATAAATCACTTGGCTCGTGGATGTTTGTGCTCTGGCAGATCTTTTCCCGTCCCAGCTCATAGTTTGGGGGTTGTGTCACATCTCTTCCCTTTTCCATTCCCTCTCCTGTTGGGAAGGGGCAGTGCCTGATCCCTGCTCCCGGGACAGGCCCAGGGGGAAGTGTTTGGGTGCAGGATGATGTGGGATAAGGGCACAGATGTGGGATAAGGGCACAGATGTGGGATAAGGGCACAGATGTGGGATAAGGGCACAGGAGGAGGTTAAACCTCCTGAGCTCGGGGCAGGGCTGAAATCCATCATTCCCTCACTAAAACAGAGCAAATTCCCTCAGCTTTGCTGTTTTCCACCCCCAGTGCAGCTCCTGGGACTTGTTCCAAGGGTGATTTCTTGGAGGGTGATGGATATGCAGGGCTGGACAGCCCTTGGCTGGGCAGGAAAACCTGATTATATGCATCATCAGATAGATTCTCATTAATGCAGGGCCATTATTATTATTATTATTATTATTATTATTATTATTATTATTATTATTACCATTTTTAGTTAAATTCTATTATCGATTATATTATATATTATATATATAATCAGATAGATTCTCATTAATGTAGGGCCATTATCATTATTATTACCATTTTATGGTTGATTTCTTTTATTGATTATATTATATATAAATATATCTATAATATATATATAATCAGATAGATTCTCATTAATGCAGGGCCATTATTATTACCATTATTATAATTTTCTATTATCGATTATATTGTCTATTATACATAAATTATTTTTGTATAATATATTATATCTTGTATATTTATATTTTATATACTATATATAATTTATAATATAATATATAATTATTTTTATATTTTATATTATTTTTGGTCAAACCCATCTGTGACTTTACTTTGTTTTCCACGCCCTTAATTCCCATTCTTGGCTGGATGTACAGCTCAGGTCTGACCAGAGCAGGTTTTACCCATTTTATTCCCACTGGGAATTCCTGTAGGCATTAAATGCAGCAGGAATGTTGTGAGGAAAAGAAAAATTTAATCAGGTTGCTTTTAAACCTCCCCGAGAACACAAACCCTGTTTGCTGCCTCTGCTGGGGTTTGGGAGGAACAGACAAGCAGAGCTGTAAATGCAGCCCCTGCCCTGCAATAATTCCAGGTTTGGGAGGCAGAACGAGTGGGATCTGCTGCTTTGGGCAGGATTTTGGAGCTCCTGGAGCTTTGTGCTGCCTGTTTGTCCCCTCTAAGGTGGGCCAGCAAGGGCAGGGGGAAGGTTCCAGGGGCGAAGTCACTGCCCTGGGAGCAGAATCTGTGCCCTCAGATTGTGCTGAGCTCTCCTTGCCGGGGCAAAAGGCACCAAGAGCAGATAAATCAGCGCAGAAGCACCTCCTGGCTGCTCCTCTCCCGGTGCCTGGGCAGCCCAGACCTGCCCTCAGGTTCCTTCATCCCGTGCCAAAGCCCGGAGTGGAAATGTGTGCACAGCCCCCAGTGTTTTCCTAAGTCTTTGCAGGATGCCAGAAGCCCTGAAATCAAAGGATTTAATGTGTGTTCCCAAAGCTGGGAGCAGGGAATGCCATTCCTGCTTTTCCAAACAGTACATTCAGTCCCTCTGGGTTATCCCAGCTCAGCCCAGACCCACCTGTGACTCCCTCCCTGGGCTGTCCAGCAATTTGAAGACCACAGTGACTGAGTCCCACCTTAACATATTTCTTAAATAAATGCACCAGAGGTGTTTTACTGAACATATTCCCCCCAAAACATCCTTAGCAAAATATTTGTCGTCCGCCCTCTTCCTCTGCGTGCGCCCACACGGGCTTCAAACAGGCCATACTCTAAATATATCGAATTTCTGCAGCTTTTAGAGGTTCACAAATAGATCTGGGTACCTGAGAGCAGCCCAGGGCTTTGGCCAGACAGTGGGCAGACGAGGTCTGGCTGAACACCCTGGGGCTGTGCTGCTATTTCTGTCCTTCCTTTCCCTTCTGGGTGGATGTGGAGCACGAAAAACCCTCAGTTCAAAGCCCAGCGTGGCTCCAAGGCTCTGGTTCTGCCAGGTTAGGAGTGGGTTGAACCATCCCTGGGAGTGGCCAAGGCCAGGTTGGAGCAACCTGGGCTGGTGGAAGGGGTGGAACTGGATGAGCTTTAAGGTAAATCCTCCTCTTATCCAGCTTTTTGTCGTGGAAATCAGCGGGAACTCTCTCCATAACCTGGGATGGTCCCCACCATCTCAGCCCTGGGCTCAGCGTCCTCCAGCTCCCAGGAATGTTTGACTCTAAAAGCTTTATTTGTCTGTTTGTTATGACAACAGTGTTTAAAACATTGTTTCTTTCAGCGAGACTGGGATTTCTTTCCCCTCAGTGTAAATGTTTACTTCTCTGAACATAAACCCGAGTGCAACGTGACTTCTGCTGCCAGGAAGGGTCTTTAGCACCTCTTTGCTCCAGACAAATATTAAGTTGGTTTTGGGGACAATCCTTAGCACCTCTTTGCTCCAGATAAATGTTAGTTAGGTTGATTTTGGGGGCAATCCTTAGCACCTCTTTATTCCAGACAAATGTTAATTAAGGTGGTTTTGGGGACAATCCTTAACACCTCTTTGCTCCAGATAAATGTTAGTTAGGTTGGTTTTGGGGGCAATCCTTAACACCTCTTTATTCCAGACAAATGTTAATTAAGTTGGTTTTGGGGACAATCCTTAGCACCTCTTTGCTCCAGATAAATGTTAGTTAGGTTGGTTTTGGGGACAATCCTTAGCACCTCTTTGCTCCAGACAGATGTTAATTAAGTTGGTTTTGGGGATATCCACACGTTTTAGTGTTGTGATTTCCAAACAAATGTGATAATTTGTACCTCAGGGGTTGCTTTGTGATGCTTTTTGCACCTCAGGGGGCTATGAATGAAGACTCAGAGGAGGGTTTGGCTTGGAAGGGACCCTGAAGACCATTTCTCTATTATATTTGACTTATCCCGAGGCCAGGGTGTGATGGTTGAGTTGACAAGGTGGTGGTCGGGCAAAGGTTGAATTTGATGATGCTGGAGGTCTTTCCCAACCTGATTGATTCCCTGTTTCTGACCTTCTTGGAGGTCTTTTCCAACCCAGTTGATTCTGTGATTCTTCTGTCCTGCCCTGTGGTGGTCAGGTGATGAATCTGCCCAGTTTGCAGTGTCTGCTCCAGATTGTCCTTGAAGCAGAATGGAATTCTGCCCCTGGACTCAGCGCTGGTGAGGCCACCCCTGGAGTGCTGTGTCCAGCTCTGGGCCCTCAGCTCAGGAAGGACATGGAGGGGCTGGAGCAGGGCCAGAGAAGGGCAACAAGGCTGGGGAAGGGACTGGAGCACAAGTGCTGTGAGGAGAGGCTGAGGGAGCTGGGGGGGCTCAGCCTGGAGAAGAGGAGGCTCAGGGGAGACCTCCTCACTCTCTGCAACTCCCTGACAGGAGGGGGGAGCCGGGGGGGGCTGGTCTCTTTTCCCAGGCAACCATCAGCAAGACAAGAGGGCTGGGTCTGCAGCTGTGCCAGGGGAGGGTTAGGTTGGAGATCAGGAAGAATTTCTTTGCAGAGAGGGTGCTCAGCCATTGGAATGGGCTGCCCAGGGAAGGGGTGGATTCTCCATCCCTGGAGGTTTTTAAGCAGAGACTGGATGTGGCATCAGTGCCATGGGCTGGGAACCACGGCGGGGTTGGATCAAGGGTTGGACTGGATGATCTGGGAGGTCCCTTCCAACCCAGCTGATTCTGTGATTCTGTGATTCTCTGAAAAGGGGAGTGTCAAACCTCTGCTCCTCAGGACACCCTCAGATCCTGCTGCTACCAGGACAGAGCAGCACCTGCCCCAAACTGAGCCTCCAAGGGCTCTCCAGGGCTCAGTGCTCCTGCTTTGCCCCCCTTTCTGACATCCTCAGCCCCTTTCTGACATCCTCAGCCCCTTTTTGACATCCCCAGCTTTTCCTTTCCCACTGCTGCTCCATCCCCCTGCCTTGGCAGCGGGTGAGCCTCTCCCAGCTTCTCCTATCGGCTGTGCCGCAGCATCTCCCTCCCCGGCTTTATTTATCAGCTGCTGGTGACTCAGGGGCTCGGCTCCAGAGGTTTGAACCCAAACAGATCCCACCCGTTCCCACGGACGCAGGGAGAGAGACTTTGAAAAGAGGCGTTTTCGGGGGAAAAGAGAGACAGTTTTAGGGGAAAAAGGGTCGTTTTCAGGGGGAAAAAGAGAGTTATTTTCGGGGGGAAAAAAGAGTTATTTTTGGGGAAAAAAGGGTCGTTTTCAGGGGGAAAAAAAGAGTTATTTTCGGGGGAAAAAAAGAGTTATTTTTGGGGAAAAAAGTGTCATTTTCAGGGGAAAACCTTAATTTTTAGGGGGAAAAAGGGTCATTTTTAGGGGAAAAAGGAGTTTTCATGGCAAAAAAAGAGGCATTTTCAGGGAAAAAGAGTCATTTTCAGGGGAAAAAAAGTCATTTTCAGGGGAAAAAAGTCATTTTTGGGGGAAAAAGAGTCATTTTTCAGGGAAAAAAGAGGCATTTTCAGGGGGGAAAAGGGTCGTTTTCAGGGGAAAAAAGAGGCATCTTCAGGGGGAAAACTTCATTTTCAGGGAAAAAAGAGGCATTTTCAGGGGGAAAAACTTCATTTTCAGGGAGAAAAAGTCATTTTCAGGGGAAAAAAGAGTCATTTTCAGGGGAAAAAAGAGTCATTTTCAGGGGAAAAAAGAGTCGTTTTCGGGGGAAAAAAGAGGCATCTTCAGGGGGAAAAAGAGGCATTTTCAGGGGGAAAAAGTCATTTTCAGGAGAAAAAAGAGGCATTTTTTGGAGAAAAGGCTCGGTGGCTGAGACCGTGGGGGAAGTGAGGGGAGGTTTAAATGCAGGAGAGAGGGTGGGATGAGCAAAGGCCGAGTGGGAAGATCTGGTGTTGTGTTCTTAACTGAGGAAATAATCGATTTATAGTCCCAGTTTCAGCCTCATTTCTCGGTGTTTGGAAGCCCCAAAATCCCGGAGCTCTGTTGTCAGTGAAAAATTCTGTTGTAAATGGATTTTGCATTGAAGGGCCAGTGGGCTAGGTCAGGCTTAAGGGGGGAAAGAGCAGTTTGAGGGGGTGGTGGGGAGTCTTAAAGCAGGAGAGCAGCAAATCTGGGCTGGTCAGAGGCAGAGAACTGTGGGGAACCTCCCAGGAGGAGCTGCTGATTCAGCACCAGGGCAGTGTCTGCAGCCCGTGGAGCTGCACTCGGGTTTCTAGGAATGGGATCTTCTCCCTGGACTGATTCCTGCAGAAGGAAAAGATATCTCAGGGTTTGGGCGAGGAGAAGGGCACGAACACCCCGGGCTGGGCACAAAAACCCGGGGCAGAGGGTGAAAACAAACATTGCCAAAGTCGTGTGGGGTTTTGCCCTGGGATCCGAAGCCGTGGGGGGGGAAGCGTTTGGTTCAGAGGGTGGAAACAAAAGCCACTGGAGGCTCCTGTGAAAACTTTTCCGAGCCAGGAATCCTTTTGTGAGAGCTCCAAACCCACCCCTTTTCTCTGGGCTGTCTCTGGGCAGGCCCCGGGTCGCTCCGAGGTTTCATAACAGAGTGGGGAGCGCTGGCTCTGCCCGGGGTTTGGTGGCCAGGGCTGGACAGGAGGCCTGGATGTGGCTCCTGGCAAGGAAGGGAGCAGGGCAGAGGGAAATACAGCCCGGTGTGGAACAGTCTGACACGTTTTTAACTCGTTTTTACACTGGTTTGTGTTGTAGTTTGCTGGAGATCATAAAACCACGCAATGGTTTGGGTGGGAAAGGACCTCAAGGGTTACCTCGTTCCACCCCCTGCCAGGGGCACCTTCCACCAGCCCAGGTTGGTCCAGCCTGCCCTTGGACACCTCCAGGGATGGGGCAGCCACAGATGCTCTGGGAATTCCATCCCAGGAAGGAATTTCTCCCCACTATCCCACCTAACCCTCCCTCTGGCAGTGGGAAGCCGTTCCCTGCGTCCTGTCTCTCCTGTCCTGTCTCCCCTCTCCATCACACCCCTGCTGTGTTTAACCCCAGCTCTCTCCTGCTCTCACAGAGGTGTCCCTGCTGCAGGTTTTCCTCTCCACGTGTCCCTCAGGGGCAATTCCAGAGCCTGCTTTAGCCATTAAGTGTTGTTTGCTCCCGATTTTCCTCCGGAGCCTGTTTTCCCCATCAGCTGCTCCACACGTCGGGTGTTGGGAGCCGAAACCTTTCTGCTGCATCTGCATCCTTGAACAGTCCTGGTGTAACAAAACCTCTGCAGGGAAAGGAAACCGCTCAGATCTCAAGGAGAAAGCTCCTGGCAGCCCCTTCTCCCCGACAAACCCGCAGTTTTGATCCTTTCTTCTTGAGTTTTCCAAAATTAAATTTTCCAAAAGCCGAGCTCTGCAGCCTCCTGAATTCCTCTCGGAGGCTTCGCTGCTTGCTCAGGCTCGGTGCAGACCCTTTGAGCTGCTCTGTCAATAATTCTCTGCTCAAAACCAGCTCTGGGAGCGGAAAAGGGACTGGCTGGGGGTTGGTTTTGCTCTCAGACAGATCATGAAAATGCCATTGTGGTCTGCTAGACCTATCTGGAGATTAATACCCTCCAGGGACTGAATTATGCCTTATTTCTTGCTAGTTTGCTGCTTTTTTTCCCCTCTTTCTTGGCAAATACAGGCAAAAAACATGACAAAGGAGTTGGATTCACTCAGCAGAGTCCTGAGCTGGAGCAGGATTTCTTTTTTGTGCCTGTGTCAGCATCTCTGGGGGGAGGGAGATGCATTTCCAGGTTTGTCCCCCTTTTCCACCCCCAGGGAGGGGGATGAGTTTCTCCCACCCCCTGTGATGGTCCAGCGGTGAGAACAGGGATGTTTAATGGTGACTAACATGGGAATGATGATCCAGGGAAGCTCAGGCAGATGTTTAACAGCTGGAATTCAAACTCAAAGGGAGGGAGCAAGTGCTGTCAGAGCAGCTTCCTCACCAAACCCAGACACCTGGACACCATCCCTGGGGGTGAACTCCCCCTCTGGCATTCCAGGGACAGGCTGTGGCCTCCAGCCTGTCTAAATCCAGGGAAAATGGAAGCGGCTGTCGAGTTAAAGCCACGTGTGGGTTTTAGCACGTTGCTGATGTCAGGTCTAGTCAGGGAAAATGTTCCTTTTCTGAGACTTTACCCATCAGCAGGGCTGGTCCTGGTGGAACCACGTGTAGTAAACTTACTCGGGGCTTTCTGTGGGGGGGATTCATCCCGTGGTCACTGATGGAGAACCCCCTCTCCCACTTTCTCAGCTGTCAGGGCACATTTCCTCCTTGGTTCCTGCCTTTCCATGTGCTTTTCCAGCCTGATTTGAAGCTTTGGCTCTCTGGCCTTTTGGGTTAATCCTTTGATTAAAAACACCTTGAGATCTTCAGCGCTCCAAGCCGGTTCCAAGTGGATTTAAGGCTTTGATTACTCCTCGTTTCCCGGGGAAGAAACCAAAGCAAAGGGGGAGGGAGCAGGAAAAGAAGGTTCTCTCTGACAGCACCGGGCTGGAGCTGCAGGTAAACACACTCCAAGTGAAAAACTGGGAACATTTCATAAATTGCACCAGGGGAAAGTGAATTCCAGGGTTTGGAAACCAGCCTGGGGATGCCTTGAATGCCCCGAGGCTCCACCACCTTCCTGGCAGCACGTAGGCAAACGCCTGCAATATTTGAGGGGGAATCTGCCAAATCCAGGAGGATTCAGTGCTGTACATGGATTTTTCAGGCTGCACGGGAGCTGTTTCAAATTTACTCTCCCATCAGACCCTTTCAGCACCTTAAAATGTCTCAGATGTAACAAATTTGGATGTCACGGGGGTTGTTTTTAATTCTTGAGGGTTTCAGAATTGAAGCCCAGACTGTGAGCTCTGTGTGGGCAGCACTGAGCCACTGGGTGAATCAAATCCCAGTGTCCTGTTTTCCAGGGGTCCTGGGG
This sequence comes from Pipra filicauda, assembly GCF_003945595.2. Lineage (NCBI taxonomy): Eukaryota > Metazoa > Chordata > Aves > Passeriformes > Pipridae > Pipra > Pipra filicauda. The sequence goes on along the minus strand of NW_024104673.1, from coordinate 177,707 downwards.
GTGTTTGGTGGATGCTCCAGCTGGGAGATGCTGGAGGATTAACTCCAAATAATACAAAATATAAATTATCTATATATAATTATATATATTAAAATATATATTATATATAAATTTTATATATAAATATATAAATATTTTATATAAATAGCTATTAAATAGAAATATTTTTGTAAAACTGGGTGGTAAATAATACAAATAGTTTCTATATCTCAATATTTTATATAAATAGCTATTATATAGAAATAGATAATTTTTTTTAAACTGGGTGGTAAATAATAAAAATATTATATATATAAATATTTTTATAAATAGCTATTATATATAAATATAGAAATATTTCTGTAAGACTGGGTGGTAAATAATACAAATATTTTATATATCTAAATATTTTATGTAAATAGCTATTATATAGTAATATAGAAATATTTTCAAAACTGGGTGGTAAATAATACAAATATTTTATATATCTAAATATTTTATGTAAATAGCTATTATATAGAAATATAGAAATATTTCTGTAAAACTGGGTGGTAAATAATACAAATAGTTTACATATATAAGTATTTAATATAAATACCTATTGTATATAAATATATAAATATTTTTATATTAAAAAAAAAACAGAGAAGAGAGGGAAGGAAAAAAAATAAGGAAAAGGAGGAGGGAAGACTTGAGTGAGTGGCTTGAGCAGAGCTGTGGGTGAGGAGCTGCCAGAGCCTTTCCCTGGCCCATTCCCTGCTCCAGGCAGTTGTTTCCCCTTCCCTGGGCTCTCCTGGTTGCATCAGCAGCTGGGGAAGCATCTGGGGAATGGATGAGCCACGTCACTGGCAGGGCTCAGGGCTCAGCACGTCCTGCTCTCACCTCTTGGCCTCCCCCACCCCTGGGAGCTGCTGATCCAGAGGGAGCTGCTGATCCAGAGGGAGCTGCTGATCCAGAGGCAGCTGCTGATCCAGAGGGAGCTGCTGATCCAGAGGCAGCTGCTGATCCAGAGGCAGCTGCTGATCCAGGGGCTCGTGGCCCTTTAAAGCTCCGGGTATTTTTTTTTTCCAAGCAATTGAATCCCGGAGAAGGGAGGATTCCTCAGTCCTGATGTAACCCTGAGCCAGAACCACGTGGGTTTGTGCATATTTGACAGCTCAGGGCTGCTGGATTGGGGTTTATCCGTTTTTCAGGAGCTCTTTGCTCGTGGCCACGGCGGATATTTTCCAGCCAGGCTCCGCTCTGGGCTCGGGGCCCTGCAGGGCTGCTCTGTGCCCTCACTTTTAGGGCTCCACGTGTGAAATCCATTCCACCCCCGTGACTCATCTGCTGTCCCAAGTCCTGCCTCAGCCGGAGGAGGAACCAGAGAAGTGCTGCTGTCAGCACAGTGGAATCCCAGATTCCACACGGGCTCCCTGAAAACCCCAAAGTTTTCCCTTACAGGCTCCCGGTTTCCCGCCTTTCCCTAAATGATTCTGTCATTAAGATGGCCCTAAGAAAGCTGAGGTTGTTTTCACAGCAGCTGGGACTAAATTAATGTCCCTGTGCTGCTGAAACCAGCACTGGGATGGACAAGTGCTTAAGTGATAAAGGAGGTTTGTTAAGTGGCTACTTATAAAATGAACTAAAGTTGGGTTTGGTTTTTTTTAATGAGAAAGAGCATCCTCTTAACAGGATGGAGGCTGGATTTGTACAGGGTGGAGAGGTTTGTTTCATAAAATCCCAGAATGGTTTTGAGTTGGAAAGGACCGTAATGGTCACCCAGTCCCACCTCCTGCCATGAGCAGGGACACCTTCCACTAGCCCAGGTTGCTCCAAGCTGCCCTTGGACACTTCCAGGGATGGGACATCTTCTGGGAAATCCATTCCAGGGCCTCACCACCCTTCCCTCTCAATATCCATCTAGTTTGAACCCATTCCCCTTTGTCCTGTCCCTCCTCTTTGCCTCCCCGTTGTCCCTCCCTGCACATCCCATCCTTCCAGCCCTCACAGCTGGGGTTTTATCCCACCCTGAAGCACCACCAGCACTTTCCTCCCGACCCAGTGTGAGTCCTGTGTGCTCTGTGCCTGCAGAACATGAACATCCAGGTGGAGGACATCAGGATCAGGGCCATCCTGGCCACCTACCGCAAGCGGGTCCCCGTCACCGAGGGCTACGTGGAGGTGAAGGACGAGGGCACCTGGAAGCAGATCTGTGACAAACACTGGACCATGAAGAACTCCCGGGTCGTCTGCGGCATGTTCGGGTTCCCCAGCGAGAGGAAATGGGTGAGCCACAGACACCCTCCTGGGAATGCTCAGGGCCTTGGGCATGGAGGCAAAGTGTCCAGTAACACCCGGGGGCTTGAGGGGGAATGAGAGAATCCCAGAATCAGCTGGGTTGGAAGGGACCTCCCAGATCATCAAGTCCAACCCTTGATCCAACCCCGCCGTGGTTCCCAGCCCATGGCACTGATGCCACATCCAGGCTCTGCTTAAAAACCTCCAGGGATGGAGAATCCACCCCTGCCCTGGGCAGCCCATTCCAAGGGCTGAGCACCCTCTCTGCAAAGAAATTCTTCCTGATCTCCAACCTAACCCTCCCCTGGCACAGCTGCAGACCCAGCCCTCTTGTCTTGCTGATGGTTGCCTGGGAAAAGAGACCAACCCTCCCCGGCTCCCCCCTCCTGTCAGGGAGTTGCAGAGAGTGAGGAGGTCTCCCCTGAGCCTCCTCTTCTCCAGGCTGAACAGCCCCAGTTCCCTCAGCCTCTCCTCAGAGGGAGAAACCTCCGACTGCTTCATTCCCTCCCATCTTCATTCCTTCCCATCTTCATTCCTTCCCATCTTCATTCCTTCCCATCTTCATTCCTTCCCATCTTCATTCCTTCCCATGGGGCTCCTGTGTAAATGTCTGATATGTCAAGAATTTCCTCGTTGCAGGCAGGGAGGGGGCCTTTGATCCTCAGCCTTTGGCTGGAGACCTTGTGCAGGATGAGCTGGAGGGTTTGATATCGGGCCTGGAATGGGAGATGGGCACAGTTGGCCCAAGGGGTCTTTCTGTTTTATAATTCCAGTCCCAGGACAGGCATTTCCTCCCCCAGTGATGGTTTGGGTTGGAGGGAATGTTAAACAGTGTCCTGTTCCACCCCCTGCCATGCACAGGGACACCTTCCACTAGCCCAGGTTGCTCCAACCTGGCCTTGGACACTTCCAGGGATGGGGCAGCCACAGCTCCTCTGGACAACCTGTGCCAGGGCCTCCCCACCCTCCCAGGGAAGAATTCCTTCCCAATATCCCACCTAAACTGCTCTCTGTCAGTTTGAAGTTTTCCCCCTTGTCCTGTCCCTCCAGGCTCTTGTAAATGGTCTCTCTCCAGCTGCTCATCCCACCCTGCTGCAGAAAGCCAGCTTTGGGATCAGTTCTGGCTGTGCTGGAAGCTCCAGTCAAGTCATGTTGGTCTTTCTTGTTGTCGTTGTTTCACCTTGGATTTTGTCACCAGACGTGCTTCTTCCCACTTGTTCCCTGGAAGAAAAAAAAAAACACCCTAAAGCAGATGCAAAACAGTTCAAATGAAATTCTGTCTCCTCTCTTTCCTACCCTGTGACCTGTGGGGTGGGAAAGCATCGGCTGGGTGAGGGGGAGAGCAGGATTCTCCAGGCAGGAGCTGTGGTTTTCCTGCCTTTTTTAGGCTCCTTTTGGCCTCTGGAATTGCTATTTCTGGAAGCTCCCCCCTGGACCTGCCTGGCCACGTTTCAGTTCTCTCATTAGCAAAATCCCAATCCACCAGCGAGGTCCTTGGGCTGGAACAGTGTGAAGGAATCTGAAATAAGGACTCCAAGTGGAATTTTGTTCGCAGGATTCCCGGGGAGACGAGCAGTGAATTAATAATTGCTACCAGGCCAGGCTCAGACACCAGTTTGGGGAGTGTTTGCTTCCATCACTCCCTCAAACTCATCCCTGAGATTCCCATCCCCTGCAGCGGAGCAGGAGCGAGGGATAAATCACCCCTAAGAAAGATTTTTCCTGCTTCCAGTTGTGGTGCTTCCAAGAAAAGCATTAAGTTGAGCAGCTGGAGCCATCTGCCTTAAAAAAAAAGGGTGCTTGGTGCTTGTCCTGTCCCTTGCACACACACACAGAGATGGAAAATCTGAGGCAGGGCTGTCCAGCACCAACCCAGCAGTGCTGGGAATGCCACTGCTTGGAGTTGGGAATGTGCTGTGCTTCCAAATGCCAGGCTTGGAGATCTCTGCTGCTCAGCCAGGTTGCTGGAGACCCCCAATTCCCCCGAGCCCTCTTTGCTGGTTCTCAGCCCTGCTGGGCTCCTGCACCCCCAGATGTTTTGGGAAGCACGTTGGGTGTTACCCCAGGGTGGAAGGAGGATGGGAGGGCATTTTATTGGGCTTGTAAAACGTTGGCAGCTGGACAGTTTTGTTTGTTAGCAGAGTGTAAAAGCTGGATTCTTCCTTGGGGTTTGTGTTCCTGGCAGGCCCACTGGGTACAACCAGTGTCACTGGTCACCTTAGAGGGGAGGGAAAGCTCCCAGTTCTGGGCTGGGAATGTCCCAGGTGACCTTTCCTTCATGGTCAAGGTGCTGGAATGATGAGCCTGGGCCAGGAGAGCTCTGCTCTCTGCTTACCCCTGTTGTTTTGGAGAGGGAAGGGCTCATCCTGGCTGGTCCCTGGAGCTGAACCCCCTCTCCATGAGCCTGTGACCCCTCAGAGACGTTCTCCTCGTTCCTCAGGCTTTGCCCTCTCTGATCTGTGAGTCCCCTGCTCCCCAGGAGTGGATCCTTCCCACAGAGATGGGCTGGGATCAGGTTCCTGCTGGGCAAGGCTCGGAGTGCCCCTTCCCACATCCCCCCAAAGTCCAGCCCTGCCTGCTGAGCTTGCAGATCCCCTGCTCCTGCACAATGGTGGGAGGTGAAATGATTTGCAGATGGATCTTGCTTGAAAGAAAACAACTTAGTTCATCGTTGTCCCAGTGCCAGGGTTTTATTCCCGAATGCAACTCGGCCTCTGGAGCTGACAGGACAATTTATGGGAGGAAATGAAACCCAGCTCAGTGTTGTTTCCCTGTTCTTGTTCATTCTTCAAAGTGGTTTTATACAGGGGCTGCTGTTCACTCCTCCTCCCAGTTCCTGCTCTGGCTGGGAAAGCAGAGCAGAATTTAATGGATTTTGCTGATGGAGAGAGGAGAAATTTGGGATCAGGGATGCCTGATGCCTTTTTAAGCTTTAAAGCTTTGTGATTTGTCAAAGAAATGGCTGGAAATGCTGAGCAGCTCCAGGATCCTCCATCCAGTGCCAGCCCAAACAGCACCTCCCAGTTCAACCAGTCTGCTCCTCCCATTACAAGCCTGCTCAGGTGTGTAGGGCCGGTCATCACTTCAGTTCTTGCAGTAAAAACCCCCGTGGTTTGTCTTCTCCCAGGATCTGAAGGGCTTTGGCAGGTGTGGCTTCCCTTCTGCCCTCCCAGAGGCCAAAGGCAGCAGCTCCTTCCCTTCCATAAACGCTTGAAGGGTTTCTAAGGGGGGACAAACTTTGTGCTCCCAGCCCGGGGAGAGTTCCCAGCCCCTGCTTTGTGGGGTCTGGGTGACTCTTCCTGGCCTCTGGGGGTGTGTGAGGACTTGTTTTCTGCTCCCCAAGTCGTACAATCATGGAAGGGACCCCCAAGGATCATCCAGTCCAAGCCCTGGCCCTGCACAGACACCCCAAAATCCCACCTTGAGAGCATTGTCCAAACACTCCTGGAGCTCTGGCAGCTTTGAGGCTCTGACCAATTCCCTTGGGAACCTATTCCAGTGCCTGAACACCCTCTGGATAAGGGATCTTTCCCTAATATCCAACCTATCCTGCCCTCTCTTACCCAACCAGTCTTCTTTAACCACTTCCCACAGCCCTTGGGCTTCACCTGTGCTTTGCTTAAAGCTTTTGGGTGATGAAAGCCCATCTCTCCTCACCAGTAGGAATGGTTTGAACTCTGACTTGACCTGGAATTGGCTGAACTCTCCCAGCCAGACTCCCACTCCCACCTCTGACCTTGCTCTTGGCTCCCACCAAGGCCAGGGAGAGCTGTTTGCAACCTTCCTGTGTTAAAAACTCAGAGGCAGCCATGCCCTGAGTTTCTGCCTGTAAAGATCATCTGTATTCTGCTTTTTTTATATATATATATACATATATATATTCAGTCCGGGGAACTGAGGTGGGGTTTTATTTCTCCCCAGCCTACCAAGGGCTGTTAATACCAACCAGATGTTGATGCCTCATGAAATGTCCAGGATGAGGTCATTGTTTGCTATTCTGAGGCATCCCCATCGTTATTTCCCCAAGACAGGCTGTTTCTTGTCTGCTTTGGAGTTCATGGAGCTCCCTGGGCCTGCCTGGGGAGGGTGAAAATACTCCTTCAGGTTCTCACTTCCAGCTGAGGAGTGGCTGGTGCTTCGTGTCTCCCTGGTTTTGTGGGTTTATTTTTTGGATTTTAATTCTCTCTTCCCATTTCCCACTCCTTTTGCCTCTGTTCAGGGTCCCTGACAGCTTCTGCTCTGTGTTGACAGCCAGTTTTGCCCCCAGGACAGGATCTCAGCCCTGCTCCATCCCTTCCAGCCCCACATCATGTGTTGCCGCTGCATCTCTATCTCCAGCCTGGCTGGATCCATCCCCAACCTCAGCCCGGGGAAATTTGGCTCCAGAAGGGATTAGTCAGTGGCTGTGAGCCCAGAGAACTGCTGAGCTGGTCAGCAGAGCTCAGTGAGCAGGAGGGGAGAGGAGAGTCCCTCCAATCTCCGTGACCCTGCAGATCAGCCCCCGTGCTGGGGGAAAAACCTCCACCTGGCCACTTGAATCCCAAACCAACCCCTCAGAAAGGCTCTTTGGCCCTTCCCAGCTGCTCTCCAGGCTCCCAATCCCGGAGGGATCTGCTGCAGAATTGCCCAGAATTGGTGTTTTTCCTCCCAGAAGTCCCACCCAGCTTTATTTCAGCCTCCTATTCAGTCCCAGCTTTATTTCAACCTCCTATTCAGTCCCAGCTTTATTTCAGCCTCCAAACAATTCCTGTTCCATCCCCAATTTTATTTCAGCCTCCAAACAATTCCTGTTCCATCCCCAATTTTATTTCAGCCTCCAAACAATTCCTGTTCCATCCCCAATTTTATTTCAGCCTCCAAACAATTCCTGTTCCATCCCCAATTTTATTTCAGCCTCCAAACAATTCCTGTTCCATCCCCAATTTTATTTCAGCCTCCAAACAATTCCTGTTCCATCCCCAATTTTATTTCAGCCTCCAAACAATTCCTGTTCCATCCCAGTTATATTTCAGCCTCCAAACAATTCCTGCTCCATCCTCATGTGCCATTTGGATCCCACAGCCCATCCTTGGATCCCAGGGAGTCCTGGAACCCGGAGCAGCACAGGGATCACACAAAGCCACGTCAGGATCCCAGCAGGGCGTTGACTCCTCTGTGCCTGCGTTTTTAACTTTTCCCATCTCACTTTTGATGCTGATCTGACCCATATTTTGTGTTTGATCTGACCCATATTTTGTGTTTTCTCGACTCTCAGCTCCGGAGGTGGATTCCTTCCCTTCCAGAAGCCGGATTCCTTCCCTTCCCAGTTTATCCCACGTGCCCCCTTCCTCCTCAGGAGCACCTGGAGCAGCTCCAGGCAGCTTGGGAGTGAGGAGCAGGAGCTGCTGCCAAGCTCCTCTGCTGTGAACATGTCAGCAAGGGAACTGCTCCTGCTCCCAGAAATTGCTTCCAGGGTCGGGCTTGTTCACACCGAGGTTTGAGAGGAGCTGCAGAGCTGGAGGGTTTTTTTTTTTTCCCCAATCTGCCACCTCCCAGCTGAAAGCAGCAAAGGGAGAGGATTTTTGGGGCTCTTCAGGCCAAACTGACACCCCAGTTTGTTCACTCAGTTTGAATGAGCTGAGCCCTATGTGATGCAGGGGATTTTCTGCTCCTAGGAGCTGCTGGAGCTGCACCTTTGATTCATATTCTGATTTTTAGCTTTTACAGGTGACCTGTTTAACCCCAGGTAGTTGGACTTGATGATCTGGGAGGTCTTTTCCAACCTTAATGATTCCATGATTCTAAGTGACACCTTAACAGAGTCCTGTGTATTAATGGTTCAGCCTCCAAACAATCCTGTCAAACCCCAGTTTTATTTCAGCCTCCAAACAATCCTGTCCCATCCCAGCTTTATTTCAGCCTCCAAGCAATCCTGTTCCACTCCAGTTTTATTTCAGCCTCCAAACAATCCTATTCCATCCCAGTTTTATTTCAGCCTCCAAGCAATCCTGTTCTATCCCAGCTTTATTTCAACCTCCAAACAATCCTATTCAATCCTAGTTTTATTTCAGCCTCCAAGCAATTCCTGTTCCATCCCCATTTTATTGTGGCCTCCAAACAATTCCTGTTCCACTCCAGTTTTATTGTGGCCTCCAAACAATTCCTGTTCCATCCCAGTTTTATTTCAGCCTCCAAACAATCCTATTCCATCCCAGTTTTATTTCAGCCTCCAAGCAATCCTGTTCTATCCCAGCTTTATTTCAACCTCCAAACAATCCTATTCAATCCTAGTTTTATTTCAGCCTCCAAGCAATTCCTGTTCCATCCCCATTTTATTGTGGCCTCCAAACAATTCCTGTTCCACTCCAGTTTTATTGTGGCCTCCAAACAATTCCTGTTCCATCCCAGTTTTATTTCAACCTCCAAACAATCCTATTCAATCCTAGTTTTATTTCAGCCTCCAAGCAATCCTGTTCTATCCCAGTTTTATTTCAACCTCCAAACAATCCTATTCAATCCTAGTTTTATTTCAGCCTCCAAGCAATTCCTGTTCCATCCCCATTTTATTGTGGCCTCCAAACAGTCCACTTTTTTATTTCAGCCTCCAAACAATCCTATTCAATCCTCAAGTTTTATTTCAGCCTCCAAGCAATTCCTGTTCCATCCCCATTTTATTGTGGCCTCCAAACAATTCCTGTTCCACTCCAGTTTTATTGTGGCCTCCAAACAATTCCTGTTCCACTCCAGTTTTCTTTCAGCCTCCAAACAATCCTATTCAATCCTAGTTTTATTTCAGCCTCCAAGCAATTCCTGTTCCATCCCCATTTTATTGTGGCCTCCAAACAATTCCTGTTCCACTCCAGTTTTATTGTGGCCTCCAAACAATTCCTGTTCCATCCCAGTTTTATTTCACCCTCCAAACAATCCTGTTCCATCCCAGTTTTATTTCACCCTCCAAACAATCCTTTTCCATCCCAATTTTATTCCAAGGCATTCCCCCCCTCCCCCAACCCACCACCACACCAGCGCAGTTTTTTTCCGGATCCCCGACTTTCCCTTTTCTCCTCCTCTTGTATTCCCTTCAGGATGTTTGCCAGCAGAAGGAAGCAGCATTACTGGGCTTACTCCATGGACTGCAGCGGGAGTGAGGCTCACATCTCCAGCTGCAAGCTGGGCAACCACCTGGCCGTGGGCGCGGGGAAGAACGTGACGTGTGAGGACGGGCTGCCCGCCGTCGTCAGCTGCGTCCCCGGCCGGGCCTTCGCCCCCAGCAGCCACAGCGGCTTCCGAAAAGCCTTCAGGCAGGAGGTGAGCAGGGAGAAAACCCCACCTGGCCCCCAATCCCAGCGTGGTTTGGGTTGGAGGGCACCTCAAAGGTCGTCTAATCTCACCCGGTTTGCTCCGAGCTTGGGCACTCCCAAGAAACTGGAGCCCAAACCTCTGGCTCGGCAGGTCTGAGGGCTGAAATGATGGATGAAATCCAGCTTTTTGCTTAACTTTGGGGAGTCCCATCCCAGGTTGAATATCCCTGTGGTGAGACTCCAGGAAGCTGCTGCTGTTCCATCTCCTCACACAGCTACAGAAGGAAATTAAACATTGCCTGAGGACACGCTGAATCTTCCCCCCGAATTTCTCAAAGCTCATGGGTACATTCTCCAGGCAATATGCATTTTAATTTCTGTCTTGTATATCTTGTTTTTTTTCCTCGGCTGAATTTTCCAGTGTGTTGGTTTGGCTGGGATGGAGTTAATTTTGCTCACAGGGGTTTGAATCTGTGCTGTTAACACCGAGAGAAGTTTTTGGTGTTGCTGAGCAGGGCTGCACAACCTCGAGGCCTTTCCTGCTTTGAAAGACTTTGGAAGGACACAGGAAGCTGGGAGGGGACAGAGCTGGGACAGCTGATCCCAACTAATCCAAGGGATATTCCAGACCCTGCTCAGGAATATAAAGCTGGGGAAGAGTCATGGAATCCTGGAGTGGTTTGGGTTGGAAAGGACCTTAAAGCTCATCCTGTCCCACCCCCTAGCCCAGGTTGCTCCAACCTGGCCTTGGACACTTCCAGGCATGGGGCAGCCACAGCTTCCCTGGGAAATCCATTCCAGGGCCTCCCCACCCCCCCAGGGAGGAATTTCTCCCTAAAATCCCATCTAACCCCCTATGAGTTTGAGCAGGAAAACCCTGGGGGTGTAAATCCACCATCAGCTCTCAGCTGCAGGACCCGAACACCTCGTGCCAACGTCCCCTCCGAGTATTCCCGTCTCCCTGCAAGCCCAGCCAACCCCTATCCCAAGAAATTCCTGCTTCCTTGCCTCCTGGAGGATGGGAGCTGGCAAAGCTGGGAGCAAGGAGTGGGAAAATCCCCGGGTCACGTTCCTGTTGGAGCTGCTCTGTCCGAGCCAGTTGAACTGGTGCCCGGTCGCTGCCGGGCTTTGCTGTTCCACAGCCACTGGAATCCTGCTGGATTGGTTTTCCCTGTGGAGGGACGAGGGAAATCAGTTGGCATTTCCTCTACCTCTGCATTCCTCGGCAAGGAAATGCCCTGGGAGACTGGGAAAACACGGCCTGCAGGAAGGCTGGGGAGCTGTGTTTGTTTAGTCTAGTGAGGAAAGGGCTGTAAAAATCCTGGGATATGCAAAAAGCCCTGTAAAACAACCCTGGAGCTGCTTGTGCTCAGGGTCAGGGGGGTGACTGAATAGGAAAGAAGAGCTTAACATGCAGCAAACATGGTTTAGTGGATGCCAAGGGAAATTTTCCAGCTGCAGCCTCAGGACACGGGGACGATTTTGGGATCTGGAGGCCCCAAATGCTGGGTTAGAGGGGTTTTCCCAGGGGTGCTCTGGGTGGGGTTGGAGCTGCATCACCCAGCCCTGGATCTGTGTGGATTTAGGAGGATCTCTGGGCTCTTCTCAGGTGTCAACACCTCCCAAAACTGCTGTGGTGGGAATAGTGCAATCCCTGCCTGGATCCTGGGCTCTTCCCTGCACGAGAGCTTGAGGGATTTAGGCCTGAAAGGTGAAAGGTCTTGTAAATCATGACTAATCTTCTGAGCCACACACGCTGCCAAGTAATTCCTTAAGCCTTTGTTTGGGCTTTGCATGTCCTTTGTGTGACCCCAGCCTGCTGCCAGTTGGAAAAGTTAAGGATTCTCGGTGTTCCCAAAGCTTTGACTCTGCTGCCACCAGCACAACCCACCTCTCAGGTGCAGCAGCAAGTGGCAGGTCTGTGCCTGGCACCGGGCAAAGCTGTGGGTGATTGATAGATAATAAGATAATAATAGAAAAGTGGAAAGAGATAATAACGTAATCATATAAAACCAGGAGTGAGTGAAACTGGAGCTGTGCGTTTCTGGCTGGGATCTGCCAGATCACGGATTCCACTGCTCAGAACTCAGCAGACAGGTGGGTTTGAGGTGGCTTGAGCTCCACGTTGATCCTGGAGATCTGAACAGCAAATAAACCCTTTTAGTGGCAGCCAGGGGATGAGAGTTGGGCACCAGCAGGCTTGGGGCCGTTCTCCAAGGGACATGACTCCCAAGGAACATGAGAATTGGGTTTTTCCATGTCCAGCCTGTGTGCACCAGCAGAAAAAGGCTCCTAAATCCAAGCACTAAACCTGCAGAGAACTAAAATATCTTTTTTTTTTTTCAATTCCCTGCCCACATGTAGGGACGTGAGAAACATCTCTGTGCATCCCATGAGTGTTTGCAGGTAAAGATCTCCTTCCATCCAGAGCTTTTGGCCCCTGGAATTGTGTGGTAGGGGGTTCAGTTCTGTGATTCTCTAACAGTTTGGGGGGCCCAGCTTTCCCGCAGACAGGAGCTGCAGAGGGCAGGACGTGGAATTGGGCAGTGGGAGTGGGAATTAACTCCTCTCCCACCTCGTGTCTTGCAGCAACCACTGGTGAGGCTGAAAGGAGGAGCCAACACGGGCGAGGGACGAGTGGAAGTGCTGAAAAACGGGGAGTGGGGGACGGTCTGTGACGACAACTGGAACCTGGTGTCGGCCAGCGTGGTGTGCCGGGAGCTGGGCTTTGGCAGCGCCAAGGAGGCCATCACAGGAGCAAGGCTGGGCCAAGGTAAGCCCCCCAGGGGCTGCTGGGGCCTTGTCCAGCTCCAAGAGCCCTTGGGGATACGGGACAGAGCGTGTTTTCACTGGAATATTTGCTCCGGGGACCAGAAATGTCTCCTCTGAGGCCTCCTTAACGAGTCTGGAGGCCAGGCTGGAATATGTGACTTAAAAAAGATGTTTGAGATTCCTTGAAAGAAGTTTGGGGATGATGAGCTTAACCTTTTGCGCAGACAGCTGTTCCAGTAATTAATTCTTCATTATCACATCTGTTGCTCTAAAGCTCCCTTTGAGTCCTCTAGAACCACATCATGGTGGAATGTATTACTAGAAGGTTCCTGGCAAAAATGAGTCCTGGATCCAGACTTCAGATGCTCCAATTTAAAGCAGAACAGTAATTTATAAAGTCATTTATAAGCCCATTATAAATAGAAGGGCATTTGAACAGCTCAGAGCCAGGTTTGGGGTTGGATTTCCTGTGTCTGGGAGCTGGTTTAAATCCCAAAATGTGGGAAATGGTAACTCAAAGGAGAACTTACACCCCCTGAAACCACCTGGGGATTCCCACACCTTGCTCCTGTGGTGAGAATGGGAAAGCAAATGACACCAAACCCTTCCTGTGAGAACAAAGGAAAGGGTGAATCTTCTTTGGAGACTTGGAGGAGGGGAGGGGAGGGAAGGAAACAACACGTGGTGTCCCGAGTCTGGAAAGCTTTAAAACGTGACCCGTCCGCTGGATTTGCCAAAACCCTCTTGTGGTGGGATGAAATCTGCTGGAGTGTTTAACTGCATGTAGGAAACAGCTTAATCATCGTTGTGGGGAGGGGAGGAGAGGCTGCCACGTGAGGGAGGAGAACATGGAACGCTCCGTTCCCTGCCGTCTCCCGCAGCCTGGAAACTCTCGGCCGATTCCCACAGGCTTCCCTTTCTTCTCCTGCTCAGCCCCAGCCATCCATCAGTGCTCCCTGTCAGAAGTGTCCTTTGGATGGCTGAGCTCCCCCCAGCAGCGGGATCGTCCCGTTGTGGGAGGAAAAGGAGCTCTGCTGGCCCAAACTCCCCTCCAGCTGCAGAGGGGAGACTCTCCCAGTTAACTCCGTGTCCGTGGTTACACTTTGGGTTGTTCCAGCTGCAGCGCTACAGGTTGGGGATAGAGGGGCTGGAGAGCAGCCAGGCAGGAAGGGAGCTGAGAGTTTGGATTGACAGGGAGCTGAACAGGAACCAGAGTGTGCCCAGGTGGCCAAGAGGCCAATGGATCCTGGCCTGGCTCAGGAACAGGGTGGCCAACAGGGCCAGGGAAGGGATTCTGCCCCTGGACTCAGCGCTGGGGAGGCCACCCCTGGAGTGCTGTGTCCAGTTCTGGGCCCTCAGCTCAGGAAGGACATGGAGGGGCTGGAGCAGGGCCAGAGGAAGAGCAACGAGGCTGGGGAAGGGACTGGAGCACAAGTGCTGGGAGGAGAGGCTGAGGGAGCTGGGGGGGCTCAGCCTGGAGAAGAGGAGGCTCAGGGGAGACCTCCTCACTCTCTGCAACTCCCTGCCAGGAGGGGGGAGCCAGGGGGGGGTTGGTCTCTTTTCCCAGGCAACCATCAGCAAGACAAGAGGGCTGGGTCTGCAGCTGGGCCAGGGGAGGGTTAGGTTGGAGATTAGGAAGAATTTCTTTGCAGAGAGGGTGCTCAGCCATTGGAATGGGCTGCCCAGGGAAGGGGGGGATTCTCCATCCCTGGAGGTTTTTAAAAAGAGACTGAATGTGGCATCAGTGCCATGGTCTAGCAACTGCAGCAGTAGTGGATCAAGGGTTGGACCTGATGATCTCAGAGGTCCCTTCCAACCCAGCTGATTCTGTGATTCTATGATTCTATGATCCCAGGGTGTTCTGATGCTGGTTGGAAGGACCAGCCTCATCTTGGATGCCACTTGTCCTCCCAGATTATTCCCATTTGTCTCCCAGCACCTCTGCAGTATGGAATGATTGTATTTCACTGCTGTGTTGGAGCCCACACCACCTGCCCCAGATTTATTTTGCTGACTCCTCATCCCTCCCTCCCTGTGGTTTTCTGCTTGATTGTCCCAGCAAACGTGTCCACGTCCCAGTTAAATGTCAGGGCTTGACTGGGAGCAGATTCCAGCACACAGACCCAGCCAAAAGGTCATAATTTGTGAATTCCTGCAGCTGAAGTTTGTAAATTATGTAACAGTGGAAACTTGGCTGTTTCTGGGGTTCTTGCCTGCCGGAGCCCCGAAGAACACTGGCAAGAATTTAACAGTGAAAATATTAATAAGGATATTGCAGCTTTTGGGTTTGTTTTCACACGAAACCAGTGGCTTTTTTTTCCAGGGTGTTTGGAACGCTGGAGGCCGGCGTGGTGTCTGCAGGGTATTAACATTTCCTCCCCACGCAGCAGCACAGGCAGAAAGCAAAAACCTCTTTTTTTCCTTCCTTTCCCCCTTCCCCAAGGGATGGGCCCGATCCACCTGAACGAGATCGACTGCACAGGCTTTGAGAAGTCAGTCACAGACTGCAAGTTCAACACCGAGTCCCAGGGCTGCAACCACGAGGAAGATGCTGCTGTGAGGTGCAACGTCCCTGCCATGGGCTTCCAGAACCAGGTGAGGAGCCGGGTGATCCGGGTGCCAGGGAATGTTTGCCAGGTGTCTGCACGCTGGGGCCTCACCTGCCAGGGCTCAGCATTGGGAAGGAATCATTTCACCCAAGCCATGAAGGTTTTGTTTGGGTTTTAGGAGGGAAAATGAGGGCGATTCTCCCTTTTTAGGCTGAGCTTTGAGCTTCTTTTCTTATAAATGAAGAAAGAAATGATGGAAGGACAGGGGAGGTTTAGGTTGGAGATTAGGAAGGAATTCTTTACAGAAAGGGTAGTCGGGCATTGGAATGGGCTGCCCAGGGAAGGGGTGGATTCTCCATCCCTGGGGGTTTTTAAGCAGAGACTGGATGTGGCATCAGTGCCATGGGCTGGGAACCACGGCGGGGTTGGATCAAGGGTTGGACTGGATGCTCTTGGAGGTCCCTTCCAACCCAGCTGATTCTGTGATTCTATGACAGGGCTTGGAGCAGCCTGGTCTAGTGGGAGGTGTCCCTGCCCATGGCAGGGGCTGGAATGAGAAGATTTTTAAGGTCCCTTCCAACCCAACCATTCCACGACGCTGCACGAACCTGCCACAGGTTCCCCTGAGCCAACACTCCTTCCAGAGCTCTAAAGGAGCAGGGAAGGGAAGCTGTCCCAGGGAGTGTGTTATCCCTGCAGCTGCTCCAGCCCCCTTTGAGCTGCAGGGCTCGGCTGGACCATCCCCTGCCCTGGCTGGGAGGTGACCCCAACTACATCAGTGCCCAAACCGAGCCGTGCGAGCTCGGGGACTCCCAGCCCCGAGGAGCCCCCGGGTGCTGCCCCACGTCCCCCGGGGGGCTGTGCCGTGGCCTCACTGCCCCGGGGGGGTGTCTGTGTGTCTGTGCCCTGCAGCTGCGCCTGAGTGGAGGCCGCAACCCCTACGAGGGCAGGGTGGAGGTCCTGGCCGAGCGCAACGGCACCCTGAGGTGGGGCACGGTCTGCAGCGACAACTGGGGCACCGTGGAGGCCATGGTGGTGTGCCGGCAGCTGGGGCTGGGCTTCGCCAGCCACGCCTTCCAGGTGAGCCCTGAATCCTCCTTTATCTGGGTTTGGGTCTCTGGGGGTGGGTTTGGGTCTCTGGGGGTGGCTTTGGGGATGATGGAGGAAGAGGACGAGGAGGAAGGTTCAGGAGGCCATGGTGGTGTGCCAGCAGCTGAGGCTGGGCTTCGCCAGCCACGCCTTCCAGGTGAGCCTTGAATCCTTCTTTATCTGGGTTTGGGTGTCTGGGGGTGGGTTTGGGTGTCTGGGGGTGGGTTTGGGGGTCTGGGGGTGTCTTTGGGGATGATGGAGGAGGAGGAGGAAGGTTTAAGAGGCCGTGGTGGGGCTGGGCTTTGCCAGCTACACCTTCCAGGAACTCTCCCCTGCCTGGGTTTTGGGGGTCTGGGTGTGGGTTTGGGGTTGCTGGAGGAGGAGGACGAACATTTAGGAGGTCGTGGTGGTGTGTCAGCAGTTGGCACCTTCCAGGTGAGCCCCTGAACCCTCCCCTGCCCGGGGTTTGGGTGTCTGGGGGTGGGTTTGAGGATGATGGAGGAGGGGGAGGAAGGTTTAAGAGGCAATGGTGGGGCTGGGCTTTGCCAGCCACACCTCCCAGGTGAGCCCCTGAACCCTCCCCAACCTGCCTTTTGGGTGGGTGGGTTGGGGCTGCTGGAGGTGGAGGAGGAGGAAGAGGAGGGTTTAGGAGGTTGTGGTGGTGTGTTGGCAGATGGGGTTGGACTTTGACAGCCTCACCTTCAAGATGAGCCCCTGAACCCTCCCCTGCTTGGGTTTTGGGTGTCTGTGGGTGGGTTTGGAGATGCTGGAGGAGGAGGAGGAGGAAGGTTTAGGAGGCCATGGTGGCACCTGACACCCTCCAGGTGAGCCCCTGAGCCCTCCCCTCCCTGGGTTTTGTACCCCTGTGGATGGGTTAGGTGTGCTGGAGGAGGAGGAAGGTTTATCCAGAAAACCAACCCCAACTGCAGCACTCAAATTCCAGGCACGAGCTGGAGAGACCCCGAGGGTTAAACCCCACTGCACAAGAGCCACGAGGAGGGAGGTTTGGAGCAGCCCAGAGCTGCTGCAGCTCTGGGCAAAGCTGTTGTTTTTGTCCTGCTCCAGGCTCAGGTTTCCCTGAGTTTGTCTTTGAGCAGTGACCGAGTGTCCAGGAGGAGGGTGGGGAGGCCCTGGAAAGGATTTCCCAGAGAAGCTGTGCCTGCCCCAGCCCTGGAAGTGTCCAAGGCCAGGTTGGACAGGGCTTGGAGTAACCTGGGCTAGTGGAAGGTGTCCCTGCCTGTGGCAGGGGGGGTAGAACAAGAAGATCTTTGGGATCCCCTCCCACCCAGGCCATTCTGGGATCGATGACCCACGGCACACACTGGGTCTTGAGTAGATTCCAACCAATCCAACCATTTTTCATGGCCAGAGAGGGGATCTGCAGCTCCCCAAGGGATTGGAAATCCAGCAGGAAGGATTCCCCTGCACCAACTGGTTCCTCCAGCTGCTTCCCCCCTGCAGATCCCAGAGAACACCCACATCCCTGAGCACTGGCCTGGCTCTGTTGGCACAGCCCTGAGAGTCCAGCAGGGAACAAGACATTTTTTCCTTTAGCTGAGGCTGCTGGAATTCGGAACAGAAAAGGCCCTTATGCTGCCCCAGCTCCAGGAGCATAAAGCCCCAGTGTGCAGAACAGGGCAGGCTGTGTGTGCAGCGCTCCCAGACAGCCTCCTGCCATGGGAGCCATGGCACACATGGGTTTTCTTTTCCTGGAAACGGGCTCCCAGTTTTGACACTGAGAGATCTGATGGGATTTTTTAAGTTCTTTCTTCCTCCCCCTCCCCGCCCCCCCACCGTCCACCAAAGCTGTGCCATCAGGGTTTGAGTTTGTGAGTTAATTAAGTGACGTTTCCCATGGGTTTGGTGTAACTGGGGGATGAAGAGGAGCAGGGAACTTCATCAGGAACTGCAGTGACAGGACACACAGCGGCTTCCCACTGCCAGAGGGAGGGTTAGGTGGCACATTGGGATGAAATTCCTCCCTATGAGGGTGGGGAGGCCCTGGAAAGGATTTCCCAGAGAAGCTGTGGCTGCCCCATCCCTGGAAGTGTCCAAGTCCGGGTTGGAGCAACCTGGGCTAGTGAAAGGTGTCCCTGCCCACGACAGGAGGTAGAACTGGGTGATTTTAAGGTCCCTTCCAACCCAAACCAGTCTGGGATTTTGTGATCTCTGAATCCTCAACCCCAAGAGGTGCTCCCCTGGGTCAGCAGATCCTGTTAGTCCTGATACTCCTCAAATTCCTTGTTCCCACTGGCATTTCCAGCATGGCTGTAACTCTGCCTCCCCTCCTTGTGCAAGCAGAACCCCTGGCATTGCTCGTGGCCCTCCCAAGTGCCCAGATGTCACAAGGCAGATGTGGTTTAAATGCTGGGCACCTCTCCCAGAGGCACAGCCCTGATGACTTCCAAGAGCCCCGGGATGAACTCGCCAGGGTGGAATTAAAAACAAGGGGAGATTTAAGCCAGATCAAAAACAAGGAGAAAGATTTGCTGAGATGTTTAGGGTGGGGAATATGGGACTGGGGTTAAAATCTGGGTTAATCAGCCTTCTGCTTCCCTGAGTCCACTGAGATCCTCCTCCTGCACGGCGTGGGCTTTCACACCGACCTTCACCAGAGGGACAGTCCCAGGTTACAGGGGGGTAAATATTCCTCAGAGTGCCCACTAAACCCTGAGGAGTGTGTGAGACGCCTTTTTTTTGTGCCTTTCTGTCCAGGAAACCTGGTACTGGCACGGGGACGTGAGCGCCGACAGCGTGGTCATGAGCGGGGTGAAGTGCTCGGGGACGGAGATGTCGCTGGCCCACTGCCGGCACGACGGAGCCCACGTGTCCTGCCCCAGGGGAGGGGGCAGGTTTGGAGCTGGGGTGTCCTGCTCAGAGAGTGAGTAACTCAGGGTTTATTGCACCTGGCCACCGGTGTCTGCCCCGAGATTCCCAGAGGGAACGGGGCGACCTGTGTTGTACCTGGGATGTGGCAAAACAGCGGCGGGTTCTTACTCCCGGAGGAGCTGTGGCTGCTCCATCCACTGGAAGTGTCCAAGGCCAGGTTGGAGCAGCTTGGGATAGTTGAAGGTGTCCCTTCCCATGGCAGGGAAGTGGGAATGAGATGAGCTTTAAGGTCAGCTGTTCACATATGGTGAATAGTTACACCCGCAGCTCTTCCTCCTCCAACTGCCGGAGGGCAGGGATAGGTGGGATGCAGGGGAGGAATTCTTCCCTCTGAGGGCAGAGGAGCTGTGGCTGCCCCATCCCTGGGAGTGTCCAAGGCCAGCTTGGAGCAACTTAGGCTAGTGGGAGGTGTCCCTGCCCATGGCAGGGGGTGGCACTGGATGATTTGAAGGTCCCTTCCAACCCAAGCCCATGGCAGGGGAGCGGGAATCAGATGAGCTTAAAGTCCTTTCCAACCCAACCCATCCTGTGATTCCGTGACTCAAACTGCTGCTGCCGAGGCTGAGGAGCACAGGGTGAGGAAGGGGCTGACCTTCACCTCTGGCAGACACTCGTGGGGTGTTTTTAGCCCATTTAACCCCTTCCTTCCCCCCAGCCGCCCCCGACCTGGTGCTGAACGCGGAGCTGGTGGAGCAGACGGCCTACCTGGAGGACAGGCCCATGTTCATGCTGCAGTGTGCCCTGGAGGAGAACTGCCTGGCCAGCTCTGCTGCCAACACCTCCATCACCTCGGGGTACCGGCGCCTGCTGCGCTTCTCCTCCCAGATCCACAACAACGGCCAGTCCGACTTCCGCCCCAAGAACGGCCGCCACGCCTGGGTCTGGCACGACTGCCACCGGTGGGTGCCTCAGCTGGGCTCTCCCCCCACCCCTTCCTGCTGCCTGGGGGGCTGTCCTGCTGTGGGAGCACGGGGAGGAGGTGCTGGGGCTGTGGGTGCGGGGCTGTGATGTGTGCCGGGGTCACTGTCGCCCCCCGAGAGCAGGGAAAGCACCTTGTGGAGAATGGGATAGAAACAAGGCAAGTGTGGAGCTTTCCTTGGCAGAGGTGTCTGGCCAAGGGCACTGTATCCATGACACATCCCTGGGAGTGTCCAAGGCCAGGCTGGAACAACCTGGTCCAGTGGAAGGTGTCCCTGCCCATGGCAGGGGGTGGAACTGGATGAGCTTTAAGGTCCCTTCCAACCCAAACCAGTCTGGGATTCTGTGATCTCTGAATGCCCCTCAACACCAAGAGAAGCTGCCCCTGGGTCAGCAGATCCTGATACTCCTCAAATTGGATGAGTTTTGAGGTCCTTTCCAACCCATGATCCTGTGATACCTTCGTATGTACAGACAGGACCCATCTTTCCACACACCCACCAGGTGTAGAAAGGTGCAGCCACCTGAGCTGCTTCCCTCCCCTGGAAAAGAACCCCAAAAATCCTGTCAATTCTGCATTTTTAAATGCATCCCCACTCCACTAAAACAGCTGGGAGATGGTTTTGTGCTTATTTTTTGACCAACAGTAAATTCACCCCCATAAATGCATCACTTTTGAGGGGCAAAGACACTTTCAGCTGAACCAAGGGAGGAAAAGGAGCTGGAAGCCATCCAGGTGCTTTGCTTGTGGAATGATGGCTGGTACAAGGTTGATTTTTCTCTCCTTTGGGGTAAAAGGCCGAGAAGTGACTCAGTGCACAGCTCCTGTCCTGCCCCTGGCGCAAGAATATTCTCAAATCTAAGAGTTCTTTGTAGTCTTTATAAAGAGCTGAGCGAGGTGAGACGGGGATGAGGGGGCACTTGGAAGTGAGGTGAGACAGGGAAAGGCTGAGGGAAAGGCCACGAGCCGTCTGTGCCTCAAAAGTGGATTCTGTTCAGATGGAGGAGGATGAACTCAGTTCCTCTTCAGTCTTTCCAGTCTGTAAACAGCAGAATGCAAACACCCCTCGGAGTGGTTCAGACATAGTTCAGCATCTGAGTCAGACCTGAGAGCCTCCAGCTCCGAGCAGAGGCAGCCAAATGTGCCCCAAATGCACGGCCCTGTGCCTCTGCTTTCCCTCCAGCACTGCGAGCTCCTGTTCGGCTGCCTTTGGATGTGGAAGCGGGACAAAAATGGGAAAGACCTGGAGCAGGGAGTGAAAAGTGATTCACTTCTGGCTGATGGGAATTTATGTGTTTGTTTTTGGTTTTTTTTGTAAGTCAGGGGAAAGGCAGGAGGAGGTAAAAAGGAAAAATTTCCTCCCCTTCCTTCCTTGCTCCTCCTTCATCTGTAAATCCAAGTGCAATTATGGCGATAGGAAGTTTTTAAGGCTTGATTATTTTTACAGCTGGAAAGGAGAGGATTTATGCACTTTTTTCCTCCTTTTTTTTTCCCTTTTTTTATTATTTAATTCTTAAGCAATTGGTTCTGATTTAGGGCCTGTCTGTGCCTTTGCCTCACTCAGAGCTGAGCTGTGCAACTCCCAGAGCTGGGACAGACATTCCCAGAGCTGGGACAGACATTCCCATAGTTGGGACAGACACTCCCATACCTGGGATAGACACTCCCATAGCTGGAATAGATATTCCCACAGCTGGGATAGACACTCCCATAGCTGGGATAGACATTCCCACAGCTGGGACAGACATTCCCATAGCTGGGATAGACACTCCCATAGCTGGGATAGACATTCCCATAGCTGGGATAGACATTCCCATAGCTGGGATGGACATTCCCAGAGCTGGGACGGACATTCCCAGAGCTGGGATAGACATTCCCATAGCTGGGATGGGTGATGGTGCCACACAGGATTATCCCCAGGGGAACATTCCCTGGCTGTGGTTTCTCCCACCCCACTTCCTGTAGCCCTTTCGACCTGGTAATTAAAGGGCTGTTTTGCCTTTAATTCCCTTTTTATTTCATTTCTAAGGATAATTGTCCCTGTCTGTGACCCTCAGGCACTACCACAGCATGGAGGTTTTCACCCACTACGACCTCCTGAACCTCAATGGCACCAAGGTGGCCGAGGGACACAAAGCCAGTTTCTGCCTGGAGGACACGGAATGTGAAGCAGGTGTGTGCCAGAGCCCTGGGAGCTGGGAATTTATCCCTGTCCCCGGGGCTTCCAAGGGCTAAATGTGGCCTGGCAGGAGCCAGAAACCAGCCCTGAGGTGATGGGTGGGTGGATGGATGGATGGAAGGATGAACAGACAGATGGATGGTCAGTCTCAATTCCCTCCGTCCCTACTCGGAGCTGCCCCAAAACCCAAACTGTGCTTTTTCTGACCCCTGTCAAGCGAGGAATTCCAAAATGTGCCTCCAGGTGATGAGGTTGGAAGGTGGCAGCTCCCTCTGTGCAGCGAAGACACCGCTGTGTTAAATCTCATCCCAAACACTGCCCCCGTATCCCATCCCCAGGAGAGCTGGGAACACCCAGGAATTCCTCAGGGGGAACACCCAGCCCGCCTTGCCAGGGGTGTAACACTTTGTTCCTTGAACTTTTTCTGGCTCAGATGTGCAGAAGCAGTACGAGTGTGCCAATTTTGGGGAGCAGGGGATCACCGTGGGCTGCTGGGACGTGTATCGGCACGACATCGACTGCCAGTGGATCGACATCACCGACGTCCCACCTGGAGATTACCTTTTCCAGGTGAGGAGAAGAGGGTTGGAGGCACTCCCGTGGCTTTTATCTTACCCACCCTGACAAGAGTTTATCTAAAGCTGTTTATTTGTACACCTCCTGCTTCTGATTATAAAGAGATTATATTCCCGGGATGCCCAAAAGGGAGAGGATTCCCTACAACACACACCTCCAAGTGACAAATCAGGGCCAACAACCACGTCTTATAGCCTTCAAAATTCCATGTCCCAACCAGCCCAGGAGCAGCTGATGCTGTTGGCACGTTCCAGATGCACAACATTCCACTGGTGTCCTGTTTTGGAGCTGTTTGTGAGGAACACTCCCTGAATTTGGGGATCAAACCGTGTTATTTGTGGGGTGTTTGCAGGAGCTCAGGCCGTGCCTCCGGTCTGGGCACTCTGGGGAGGGGAGTGGGGGGAATTCTTTGGCTCTAAAAACAGCCCCTTGCTCTGGAGGGGAGGGAAGGGAGAGGAATTGTTTTCGTCTGCGCTGTGTGAAATGGAAAAAAGGGGTTGGAGGGGAGATTTTGGGGGTCTTAGTTGGTCAGAGGGATGGAGCAGCTCTGCCAGGAGGGAAGGCTGAGAGAACTGGGATTGTTCAGCCTGGAGCGACTCAATTGTGGCCTTCCACAAATTGTGGCCAACATGAAACATGGAGAGAGACTATTTCCAAGGGATGGAGTGACAGGACAAGGGGGAATGGCTTCCCACTGCCAGAGGGTTAGACGGGATATTGGGAAGGAATTCTTCCCTGGGAGGGTAGGGAGGGGCTGGGATGGAATTCCCAGAGAAGCTGTGGCTGCCCCATCCCTGCAAGTGTCTAAGGACAGGTTGGAGCAACCTGGGCTAGAGGAAAGTGTCCCTGCCCATGGCAGGGGGTGGAACTGGATGAGCTTTAACACCCCCTCCAGTCCAAACCATCCTGGATTCCGTGTCTGACCTGCTTTAACCGAGCAGTTCCCGTTTCCCCGCAAAGCGAATGATTTTTTTTTTCCCCACTGTAAAAACCTCGATTTGTTACAAACCAGCTGACTCTGCATCCCCCCCCCCCCCAAGCCCTCCTTCTTTAAATAACCTCCCCCTGTGCTTCTCCCCTCCCTCCCCAGGTCGTCATCAACCCCAACTACGAAGTGGCCGAGTCGGATTATTCCAACAACGTGATGAAGTGCCGGAGCCGCTACGACGGGCAGCGCATCTGGATGTACAGCTGCCACATAGGTGAGAGCCTGCTGGCCTTGGGCCAGGCTTAAACCCCTCAGCTCGGGCCTAACAGGGATAAAGATGCCCCAGCTGGACGAGGAAATGAGTGGTTTTGCCTCTGTAGGTCCGGCTTGGCAAACACCTTCTCCCCAGACTCAAATTCCTTTACCAGCCTGGCACTGAACCTCTTCAGACCCCAAAGCTTCTCCCCTCTTGAAAAAAAGAAATAAGAATAGGTGGAGCTCAGTCCAGGCATTAAAATGCTCTGCTGTCGCTGGAAGATCAGGGGAAACTCTGTGTTCTCTTGGAATAATATAAAACATTATCCTTTGGAATTTTTTATCTCAGAAATATCAGAGGCAAACCGGTTTAAACGTGTCACTTGCCAAGACCATTTTAAAATGGAAATAGTCCATTATCAGGACCATTTTAAAATGGAAATAGTCCATTATCAGGACCATTTTAAAATGGAAATAGTCCATTATCAGGACCATTTTAAAATGGAAGTAAGTTTGGGGCTTTCTAAGATAAGAGTGTTTTTAACACCGGTTGTTGCAGTTATGGTAAAATTCAATTAAAATTCAAATTAATTAGCCCAGGAGAATCTCTGAGCCCCTCCCTTCCCCAGCAGGTTCCACTGTTCTCTGCCTGCTCTTTGTGCCCTGAGCTGCTTCTGCTTCCCCTCACTCACCCTGTGCCCCCTCTGTGCCCCCCCAGGTGGTTCCTTCAGCGAGGAAACGGAGCAGAAATTCGACCACTTCAGCGGACTCACAAATAACAGAGTGGCCACCCGGTAATGGGACCCCCCCTCCCCACTATTTAAAGAAGGCAGGACTCCTGCCTTGCTCCTTCCCAAACCACTGCACCACCAGGAAATCAAGGAAACGCTCCAGCTCCGAATCTCCAGGTGAATTCTCTCCTGCAGACGCCTTCGCTCCCCACCCCTCCTGCAGCTCCGGAGCCCCAAACCCTCCTTGGCTCCGTGTCCTCCCCACTCCAACCTCCTCCAAAGGTTCCTCCCTCCACTCTGTGTCCCCTCACAGCCGCCTTGCCTTCGTTTGGGCGCCAACAACCCCAAAAAGTGGCTTCACCCTTCGCTCTCAAGGCCTTCATTTGGCATCTTCGAGCTCTTTTCCACGCACCGAACGTTTGTGCTGCTGCTTCTTGCACAGCTCCTCCTCCTCCTCAGGCTCCAGCTCAGCAAAGAAATACAAAGAAAGGAAAGTGGAAAAAAAAAAAAAAAAAAAAACCACACACACACACACAAAAAAAAAAAAAAAAAAAAAAAGGGGGGAAAAAAAAAAAAAGGAGCAGCTTTTTTTTTCTGAGCAGAACAGCGTAAAGCATAATTTAATTCCGCAGCGACACTCTCGGGTCCAACAGTCCAAACCCAGCGACCTCTGGAAGAGGAGCAGAACAGATTCCAAGATTCCAACAGAGCATTGGAGCTCCCTGGAGCTCCTCCACCCGCCTCGGACACCCAGAACTTTGCAGATTCCCGGCTGGAAACTGGGAATTCCCATCCCAACATCCACCCCACAAACTCCACACCCGCCCAGCTCTCGCCTCCCAGGCTGGACATTCCCTGTCTTCTCTTCCACGGATGAATTAGTTTTAAGGCATTGTCTCGTGGCTCTTCCTTACAGAGGGAATTCCTGGCTCTCATCCCCAGGGATCTGCACCGGCCCCACTGGAAATTCATGGTGCTACCCCCGTGCTCCTCTGTTCGTTTGAGGACACACCTCGCTCCACATCTCCAGGCACAGCTACTTGAATAAAAACCTTCTGACCCAGAAAAAAAAAAAAAAACAAACAAAAAACCAAAAAAAATGGTTTAAATGCCACTTGTGGATCTCTACTCCGTGAAAACTCACAATTCCTGGTACTTTAGTGTTGGTTTATTGGGGTTTTTTTTTCCCTCTGTATGGAAGACTTCTACAAGCAGCTGAATTTTAGAGCTGACCAGGGGATTAATCCACGGGGGATTAGAACTGGCTGCCAACTTGTGCTCCCCAAAACCTACCTCACAGGGGTGCTGTGAGGCTCAAAGGCTGCAGAATTATCCTGCTGAGGCCATTTATCACCTGGCAAAGGGTTTTTTTTAGCCTCCTCTTAAGTTGGAAAACTCCATCTTTTCCCTCCAGATCTGGAGCACGAGCAGAGCCAAAGGGTTTTCCAGCACCTTAAACCAGGCTCTGGGCCAACCAGAACAGGCAAGTTCTGCTTTTTTCTTTTCCTAAGGAGCACGTGGCAACTTTTCCTTGCTTAACAGGGCAACTCCAGGCTGTGTAAACATGGAAAAAAAACCCCTGAACTCACTTGCATCCACTGCCTGGCAGTTTTATGGGATATCTCAACAATAACATTACAACAAGGTATAAACGTGGAACAGCTTTTTGAACTCCTGCTCTTACCCCCAGCTGGAATTTTGGCCAACAAAACCCAAATCCCCTTACTCTTAATGAATTAACTCTTAATGAATTATATTTTTTTTGTTTGTTTGTTTGTTTTTCTCCAAACCCCAGAGGAGGCTTTTCTGGAAAGCCCCAGGTGAGCAATCGGGGCTTTGGAAACAAAAAAAAAAACGCTCCCAAAAATCCCACGACCACTAAACTCCCCCCTTCCTTCCCAACTCCAGGAGGATGGTGCTGATCCCAAGGAGAACCCCCCTCCCCTGGCACCTCCCTGCTCCACATGCAGTTGGACAGCACAGCCATGCTCATCTTTACAGCAGTTTTTTTTTTGGGGAGGGGATGGATGGAGGGGGACAGGGAGGGGGGAGCCGAGGGGCTTTTTTTTTTTTTCTTTATTCCTGCTGGTCCGAGGTTTCCAGCTGGAAAACTTCAGCTCCTGAGCCTTCCTGCTGCCTGTGCCTCCAGCCCAGGGCGTGGGACACGAGTCTCCTGGCCACGGCCGTGTCCGTCTGCGGCCGCTCCTTCCCCAGGTGAAGGAGTTCTGGGAAAAAACAGGGGGAAAAACACTCAGCTGGGTGCTTGGATGCAGCAAATCCACCTCTTCCCTATCCCTTAGGAATGACACGACTCCACACATCCCAGATGGAAACTCTATATAAAGTTATTTAACCACAATAAAGCTCTCCAGGTCTTTTTTTTTTTTTAATTATTATTATTATTGTGGGAGAAAATTGTTCTCCCCCCCCCCCCCTTCTCTTCCAGGAACTGTTTATCCCAACCATTCCGGGCAAAATTCATCCCGGTTTATCCCTTGCACAGCAAAGTTGGGATTTTTCATTTCAACTGAGCAAAGTTTGATTTTTTGTTTCAAGTAATTAAAGCCAGCAGCTTAAATCCTCAAAAACCAGGAAAAAAGGAAAATCCTCAGAAATGAGAAGAAAGGAAGAATTCTTTTTAAATCCTCAGAAGCCAGGAAAAAAGGAAGAATCCCTTTCTTAATCCTCAGAAACCAGGAAAAAAGGAAGAATCCCTTTCTAAATCCATAGAAACCAGGAAAAAAGGAAGAATCCCTTTCTAAATCCTCAGAAACCAGGAAAAAAAGGAAAATCCTCAGAAACCACAAAAAAAAGGAAGAATCCCTTTCTAAACCCTCAGAAACCAGGAAAAAAGGAATAATCCCTTTCTAAATCC
Source organism: Pipra filicauda (assembly GCF_003945595.2). Taxonomy (NCBI): domain Eukaryota; kingdom Metazoa; phylum Chordata; class Aves; order Passeriformes; family Pipridae; genus Pipra; species Pipra filicauda. Next base: position 150,406 of record NW_024104673.1, on the reverse strand, counting down.
ATAGAAACCAGGAAAAAGGGAGGAGTCTTTTCTAAATCCTCAGAAACCAGGGACAAAATAATCTGCATTTTAAATAATATCTCGATATTCCAGCTGCTTTGGGACATCCATTTTTTGGGAGCCACCAATGGAAGGGGTGAATATTCCAAACTTTGACCAGGAATCCGGATTTGGGAATTACCTCATCCTTTATCAGCAACTGTTTGCAGAGTTATTATCTGGACAGCAAAGGGGGCTTGGCTTGTTGGTTTTTATTAAGTTTCAGTAATAAAGTTTAAAAAAAAAACCAAAAAAGAGACATTCTCAGCCCATTAAAATCCAAATTTTTACGTGGAAAAATTCAATTTAAAGGGAATGCAAATGGAATTTCTAACGTTCCCCAGGAGGAGTTTATAGCCTGATTCACAACGAAGGGGAGACAGCAAAGAAATCTCATTTTTGGACGTGTCCTTTGCCTCCAGAAGTTCTTAAAAACTCAGGAACTTGTGGCTTTAGAGCGTTAATTTTGGGATTGTTTCCACTGCAGTGAACTGGCAAATAACAGGAGTTGGACATTGCAAGTCTCTGCTGCTAAAAAAGGTTCCTGGCCTTTCTTTCCTGCGAACAGAACTGATCATAATCTGATTTTTGAGGGGTTGAAATCAGTAAAATAATGTTCATATGGCTCAGCTTCACCAGATTTTGGTTTCCTTCACCTGGTACTGAATAAAATGATTCCGACCATGAGGTGTAATGTTAATTTTAGAAGGGAAAAAGGCAGCATAAAAAAAGGGGGAGGAAAGATAAAAAGGGGGAAGGGGGAAAGGGAAAGGGGAAAAAAAAAGGAAAAGGGGGAAAAAGTGAAAAATGAAAGAAATGGGAAAAGGAAAGTAATAAAGGAAAATAAAGGAAAATAAAATAAAGGAAAATAAAGGAAAATAAATAAAGGAAAAATGGAAAATAAAGGGAAAATGGAAAATAAAGGAAAAATGGAAAATAAAGGGAAAATGGAAAATAAAGGAAAAATGGAAAATGAAGGAAAAATGGAAAATAAATGAAAAATGGAAAATAAAGGAAAATAAAGGAAAAACCTAAAATGAAGTAAAAAATGTAAAATAAAGTAAATGAAGGAAAATGAAAAAAAATGAAGAAAAATAAAGTAAAGTAAAATTAAACTAAAAATGTAAAAGGAAGTAAAAATGTAAAAGAAAGTAAAATTAAGTAAAATAAAGTAAAAACAAAAAATGAAGTAAAAATGTAAAATAAAGTAAAATGAAGAAAAATAAAGTAAAATAAGTAAAGTTAAACTAAAAATGTAAAAGAAAATAAAATGAAGTAAAAACCTAAAATGAAGTAAAAATGTAAATTAAAGTAAAATGAAGAAAACTGAAAAAAATGGAGAAAAATAAAATAAAGTAAAATAAAGTAAAATTAAACTAAAAATGTAAAAGAAAATAAAAATGTAAAAGACAGTAAATTGAAGTAAAGTAAAAACCTAAAATGAAGTAAAAATGTAAATTAAAATAAAATGAAGAAAAATGAAAAAAATGAAGAAAAATAAAGTAAAATTAAACTAAAAATGTGAAAGAAAGTAAAAATGTAAAAGAAAGTAAAATGAAGTAAAATAAACACATAAAATAAAGTAAAAGTAATACAAAGTAAAATAAAGGAAAAAAGTGAAAAGAAGTAAAAAAAAGTTGGAAAAATAGTAAAAGTAAAAAACGCAAATAATGTAAAAAAAAGGTAAAAAAATTTTTAAAAACCCATAAAAATATAACAAAAAAAAAACATAAAAAAAGAAAATAACAAAAAAAATTAACACGAAAATTATCATGAAAAAATTAAAAAGAACATACCAATATTAGCTAAAAAAAAAGAAATAAAGTGAATTTTGAAGCCTTGTCTTACTTGGTCGCTGCAGGGCCCTGAGCTTGGACTGTTTGCTGGCGTGGACCAGGGGCCGGATCTTCAGACAGGGGTAACGGCGGCCCAGGGCTTGAGATGCTGCAAAGAACCACCCAAAAAATCAGAATACGACACAAAACCAGCCCAGAAGAGATGCAGATGTTCTTTTGGAAGGGTTTTGCCGTTGTTTTGAGTGCCAGGAAAAGCCCAGGAGCTGTTGGGATCCACGTGGGAACCTCTCTGAGCTCAGGGGGGGGGGTTGTCCCCCAAAAAAAGGGCAGTTTTCCCCAGAATTTTGGTGCCACCCCACTCCCTGGGAGGTTCCCGAGTGTTTGGGGGAGTTTTGTCCGGTTACAGGAGGAAAAAAAAAGATGGAAAACCATTAATTTCCAGGAGAGCAGCACAGAAATGTCCTGATTCTTTATCTTTTATCCAAGGCAATTAAAAACCCGCTGCTCTGGCAAGGCAGAGTTTCCACCCAGCCCCACAGCAATTCCAGCTTCCCAAGGCTCCAAATCCTTCCCAGCTGGAAGAGAACAGGAAGGAAAACACCCCAGTAGCTCTGGGGGGTCCCCCAATCCCACCCCCAAATACCTGTGGAAAGGCTGGAGAAGATTCCCAGGGCGTGGGTGTCGTCCACCCACTGGATTTTGAAACCACTCTCGCTGAAAGGCAATAAAAGATTAATTAATATACAAAAAACTAAACCCACAATAAAACCCAGCAGCCCCCCCCCGGAGCTGCCAGGAATATTCAGTCATTTTAATTATTTATTTATTAGCATTTAGTATCTATTGGATTTATTTTCATGGAGGCAGCTTTTCAAAGCATTATCCCCATTTTAAATGAGGGAAGGAAAAGAAGGAAGAGAGCACATTAAAAGTGCCCCTTTCAAGACCACGAAACTCCTTTTTCCTCTTAAAAAAAAAAAAAAATAAACCCTGGCCAAAAATCAACCTCAATTTCAGGGACTGTGTCTTGCAGCACAAAAATATTGTCATTTGTGAAGTGCTTTGCAAACACCCCCCCGACTGCTGAGACACAACAATAACAAGGAAATGATTGATAAAAGTGGTTTACAAAGCTCGGGGTGAAGAGACTGATGGGAAAATCCAATAAAGTCAGTGGAAAATGGGAGTTTGGGAGCAGGTGACTGCTCGGGTGGGAACCCCCCAATTTTCAGCTCAGCTGCACTCCCAGCAAGTGGAAAAACTACAAAGAGAATTAAATGTAATTCAGGGGGTTTAATCTAAGGGATCCCCAGTGAATGTTCCCATCTAATCCACTCATTATCCCGAGGGAGGAGGAGGATGGGGAGAGAAAACAGGGAGAGGGGCCTTTATCCACCTGGCAGGAGTGAGAGGAACTCAGAGCTGGACTCAACCCCGTTATCACTGAACTTTGTCCTGCTCCTGCCACTGCTCCAACCTCACTCCAGGTATTTGCACAACAAATCTCATCTCCAAGAGCAGGATCGAGCCCTTTTTCCTTGCAAACACTGAGGGAAGAACCTCACTTCACTCAGGCAGCTCCTAAAATCACCTGGAGCCAGGAGGAGCCTGGGTGTCAATAACTGTGTGTGTGACAGAGCCCTGGAGCACCAGCTGGGCTTTAAATTCCGTGTGAACTGCAGGAAAAGCCTCCTTTGAGGCTCGGAAATAGTGTAAGACACGAAGGGGAAACTAAAACTCAGGGTTAACCCGGTTCTGCTGCAGATTCCGACCCGGATGCTGCTCCCTGAGCTCAGGAGGGTACTCACTGGAAATCTGAGAACATTTCCATCAGATCCTCCGTTTTCAGGGATGAGGGGAAGTCGTAGATCTCGGTGACGTGGCCGAAATCCCCCTCGCTGACCTGGCCCTCGCCGTAGCTGGAATAGTCCACGCTGATCCTCTCGATGCTGATGTCCTTCACCGTCAGGTTCCCCATGATCTGAGGAGATCCAGGAGGAACAATCACCAAAGGGGGTGATTATTAAATCAAATTAAAACCTCAGGGTTTCCCCTCCAAGCACAGCCCTCCCCTCGGCCGCTGCAAACCGGGACATTCCCAGCACAGGGACCCTCCTCCCACGGGACGTTCCCTCCCCTCAGCCACCAGTTTTCCCCCAAAATTTGCCCTCCCCGCAGCCAAACTCTACCTCTGCCAAGAGCTCTGCAGTGCAGTCGTCCTCCAGGCTGCTCTGCTCCTGCCTGCTCCCCCTCTCCTCCTGCAGCTCCCTCCAGGGCACATCGGCCACATCCGAGGCCTCCTTGTCCTCCTCCTCCTCCTCCAGGAGCACCTTCCCACTGTGGCTCTGCCCCGGAGCATCCACCCAGTGCTCCCCCTGCTCCTCAGGAGCTGATGGGTCACCACCAACACCCAGCTCAGGCGCAGCCAGAGGCTCACTCTGCACTTCCAGGGGGTTCTGCTCCGCACTTGGGCGCTCCCGATCTTGGCTTTCCAGCGTGGAGGAATTCCCGGAGACCTTGCCCTGCTCTGCAGGTGCTGGCAGGTTCCTGCTGCTCTCCAGGCTCTTGGCAGCAGCACTGCTCTTATCTTGGTTTTCCAGCACCAGGGGCTCGGCCACAGCCGGGTCTGGACGGGAGCTGCCACCACAGTTTTCCAGCAGGGAGGTTTTCCCACTCTCCAACGCTCCGGCATTCCCGCTGGCTTGGTCTCCGTCTCGCAGGAATTCGCTGCCTTCTGCTACAACAGTGTTGTCACGGCTCAGACCTTGCTCTTCTGCCTTGGAAGGTGGGGGTTTACTGTGCCCAGAAGAAAGGGAATCACAACAGTCTTTATCCCGACTTTCCTGCTCGGAGGAATCGTTGCTATTCCCTAAGGACGGGACGACTGTACCGCACGGAGGACGCTCAGCGTGGGGGTCAGCGTCAGTTTTTCCCGAAAAACTTCCTTCACCGGGCTCCTGCTGCTTTCCAAGAGCCACAGGGACACCCCCTGGGCCTTCTCCAGACTTGCCCAGCTCCTCCCGGGCGTCCCCCGTGGAATTTTTGGGGCAGATTTCATCTCCCTGCGCCGCGTCCCCTCCGGCTTCTCCGGGGCCGTCCCGCTCCCTCCAGTTCGCCTTCTTCCTCGTCACCTTGGGCACGTACAGGGCTTTGTCTGGCTTCCTCCTGGGGGGCCTGGTGATCCTGCCAGAGCCCACGCAGGCCCGGGAGGTGTCCCCATGGGTGTCCCCTCCGTGCCTGGGCCGGGCCCCCCGGCCCCCCCGGCCCCAGGGCTGTGTGGGGCGGTGGGGCCGGGCCAGGGTGGGGCCGGGCTTTGGGTCACTGGTCTCGCTGGGCAGCCTGGGAGCAAAGGGAAGGGGGGAGATGTGAGCGAGGGGAACACGGAACAACACCCAGGGGACGTGGTGTTTGCAAGGGGAAAAGGAGGGAAAGCATCGGGGGAAAGTGCTGCTCGTCCTGTTAGGGATGGAAGGTGCTGCTGGTAAAGGAGACCCCACGGAGAAACACCAGGGAAATTTTGGGATCCATCCAAGGGCTGGAGCCCCTCTGCTCTGGAGCCAGGCTGGGAGAGCTGGGGGGGTTCACCTGGAGAAGGGAAGGATCCAGGGAGTCCTGAGAGCCCCTTCCAGGGCCTGAAGGGGCTCCAAGAGCTGGAGAGGGACTGGGGACAAGGGATGGAGGGACAGGACACAGGGAATGGCTTCCCACTGCCAGAGGGCAGGGTTAGATGGGATATCGGGAAGGAATTCTTGGTTGTGAGGGCAGTGAGGGGCTGGGATGGAATTCCCAGAGGAGCTGTGGCTGCCCCTGGATCCCTGGAAGTGTCCAAGGCCAGGCTGGACGGAGCTTGGAGCAACCTGGGCTAGTGGGAGGTGTCCCTGCCCATGGATGGAACTGGATGAGCCTTAAGGTCCCTTCCAACCCAAACCATTCCAGGATTCCTGTCAGCTTCCACAAAGCCCCAGGAGAAGCAGCACCACCCCAAGCCCACCAACCTCACAGCTGAGTGGCAGATGACCGTCCTCCTCCTCCAGCCTTCCCCCACCGAGAAGCTGCTCAACAAATCCATGTTTTCCACGGTCCGATGGATCAGGTACCGGAGGCGACTGGACAGAGGGGGGAACAGGAGCACCCTGGAAAGGCAGAGAGGGCTCAGGGCACCAGCAACTTGCAGGAGGGAAAAGGATGGAAACAAAGCAAAAATTTAACCACCTCTCTCCCAAGTCAGTCCCAGTCCAGGGCTTAAATTGGAGCCCAAAAGCCAAGTAGGACTTTATGAAAAGAGCCCAAATCCCTTCTCTATCCCAGATGTGGAGCCAGACACACTTTCTTTGCAGGCAGCTCTGGAGCATGGGGCAGCTGGGAATGCCTTATCCCAGGTCCTGGCCTACATCCATGGGGGAAAGGCTGGGAAGCACCAGCAGAAGGCTGCTACTGGTCCCATTGCTCCCACTCCGAGTGTGCTCCAAAACCCAGCAGCAAAACATGAATGGATAAATCAACAACTCAATTTCCCTGCATCCAGAAGGTTTTTTTCCCACTTCAGTTTCCTTCCCCAGTGTTTGACAACTGCCCAGGTGACTTCCCTGCCAAAGGTTTATAAAACAAAAGCAGCGAAACAAATATTTAAAGGTCATCGCAAGCTGGCAGGGAACTGAACTGAGCAATCCCAGCCCTGCTCCTGCCCAGCACCCTCTTTTTGGCCACCTCAAGGGCTTCAAAGGTCACTGGATCAGGGGGTAGGTCGGGGTAAATGCAGGGTGTAAAAGCCACCAGTGCCCACGGGGAGTGGGAACAGAGGAGGGTCCATGGCAGATCCTACACTGCTCCCTGGCCCACAGGGAAGTTCTGAGCCACACAAACCTTGGAGCCAGGCTCCAAATGCTGCTGCTTTCACCCCAGAAAATGCAAAACATGAGTCACGACACCCCTGGAGGGTGTCCTCGCCCAGGGACCGCAGAGGGTGGCAGGGAGAGGGTCAGGTCACACAGGGACCCCCTGCCCCCTCGGCCAGACCCCCACCTGTGGTGCTGCCCCTGCTCCATGAAGTGCTCCAGCTCCTCGGAGATCCTGCCCACGAACTCATCCTCGTTGGGGTTCAGGAACACGCCGTCCATGGGGCGCAGCGCCAGCGTGCCAGCGGGATGGGGGGCCCTGGGGAGGGACGGGGGGAGCGTGGAGGGGCGGCCACGAGGCCCCCGTGGGTGCCAGCACCCCTGCAAACCCCACCCACCCTCTGTTACCCACCTGCAGCCCTGGCTCCCACCCACCCTGTGCACCCCCGGGGTCCTGTGTGACCCCCCAAAAACCCTGTGCACCCCCAGCACCCACTGCTGCTCTGTGCACCCCTATGTGCCCTCCTCCTTTCCCTGTGCACCCCCCACACCCCATCCTGCTCTGTGACCCCCGTTATCCCCCTTCCCTGTGCACCCCCGGGGTCCTGTGTGACCCTCGTGCACCCCCCAAAACCCCTGTGCCCTCCCAGCACCCCATCCTGCTCTGTGCCCCCCATTATCCCCCTTCCCTGTGCACCCCCCATACCCCCTCCTTTCCCTGTGCACCCCCGGCACCCCATCCTGCTCTGTGACCCCTTTATTCCCTTCCCTGTGCACCCCCGGGTCCTGCATGACGACGTGCACCCTCCAAAACCCCTGTGCACCCCCAGCACCCACTGCTGCTCTGTGCCCCCTTTATCCTCTTCTCTGTGCACCCCCGGGGTCCTGTGTGACCCTCGTGCACCCCCAGCACCCCATCCTGCTCTGTGCCCCCCGTTATCCCCCTTCCCTGTGCACCCCCCCACCCTCTCCTTTCCCTGTGCACCCCATCCTGCTCTGTGCACTCTTCTCCCTCCCCTAAGCACCCCCAGCACCCCAACCTGCTCTGTCACCCCCTCCCTTCCCCCAGCACCCCACCCTGCCCTCCGCACCCCTCTGCACCCCCTCCCTCCCCCCTGCGCCCCCCGACACCCCTGCGCACCCCCTCCGCTGCTCCCCGCAGCCCCCCAGCACCCTGTACACCCCCGTGCACCCCCCAACACCCCCGCGAACCCCCCGACACCCCCGCGAACCCCCCGACACCCCCGCGCCCCCCCCACCCACCGCTGCCCCCCCTTTGCCCAGCGCCACGTGCTGCCTCCTGCTCCCCATCACCCCATTCCCGCCCCACATCCCCGCACTCCTGCCCCCCATCACCTCCATCCCCGCATCCCCCGCGCTCCCTCGGACCCCCCCAGGTCCTTCCCCCCCCCCCAGGTCCTTCCCCCCGGCTCCCCCGGCCCCTCCAAGCCGGGCTCCCCCCGCCGCTCTCACCGCCAGGCCCGGCCGGAGCAGCGGATGCCGGTGCGGCGCCTGCGCCCGGTCCCGGCTCCTCCTGCTCAATCCCGGCTCCTCCCGCTCGGTCCAGGCTCCTCCCGCTCCATCCCGGCTCCTCCCGCTCCGTCCCGGCTCCTCCGGCCAGGCATCACTGCCCCGCACCGCCCCGGGACGGGATGGATGAGCTGGGGATGGATGGGATGGATGCGCTGGGGATGGACGGGATGGATGTGCTGGGGATGGACGGCAGGGATGCGCTGGGGATGGACGGCAGGGATGCTCTGGGATGGATGGGATGGATGTGCTGGGGATGGACGGCAGGGATGCTCTGGGATGGATGGGATGGATGCTCTGGGGATGGACGGGATGGATGTGCTGGGGATGGATGGGATGGATGTGCTGGGGATGGACGGGATGGATGTGCTGGGGATGGACGGCAGGGATGCTCTGGGATGGACGGGATGGATGTGCTGGGGATGGACGGGATGGATGTGCTGGGGATGGATGGGATGGATGTGCTGGGAATGGATGGGATGGATGTGCTGGGGATGGACGGGATGGATGTGCTGGGGATGGACGGCAGGGATGCTCTGGGGATGGACGGGATGGATGTGCTGGGGATGGACGGCAGGGATGCTCTGGGGATGGATGGGATGGATGTGCTGGGGATGGACGGGATGGCTGTGCTGGGGATGGACGGGATGGACGGACAGCAGCCCCCCGGGGACGTGGTTGTACACGGATTTGAGCCTTGCCAGTCCTTCCCTAGGAAAATCCAAGCGCCCACCTCGGAGCTGCTGTGAGCTCTGCTCCCCTCCCACGCTGTAACTCGTCTGTAGCTGGGCTCTGTTTAACAATTACCATCACTCCGTAATTCTCACTCGCTGATTTTCCCCTTTGTTCCCGTTTCCTGGGGAGGGGGAGAGGCTTTTCTGCCGTGCCAGGGAGCTAAAGATGTCTGGGATCCAAGACGACGCGGATGTGCCGGGCGCTGCTGAGGGGGTTTAACCAGGCACGGATCAAAACACCTTCCCCGAGTCACCCGTCACAGCCGGAATGAAACGCTGGGGGCTGTTCCTGCCCCCGGTTATCAGACGCGAGCTCCCAGAGGCTGATTAGGGAGCACAGGGGAGCGAGGAGGGCTCGTAAGGAGCCTTTATTATTGAAATGAGGCAGCAAGGGAGGCTGAGCGGATGGAACCTTAATGAAATGGGGGAGGAAGGGAATTAGAGGGAGAACAAAGTACAAGGGGGATGAAACAGTCTCGGATAAGGAGGATCTGGCTGATGGAAGATGTGGTGGAGGCACAGCGACCAGAGCAGTGCTCTTGCTTTTACATCTGCTTGTCTCCTCTACCCTCTGAAGGGCTCAGACTCCCTCATTCCCAAAGGCTCCAAGCAAACAGCCCAACGTCCAGGGGTTAAAACACAGTTTCTGTCCAGCCCAGGCCGCCCTCAGCTGTGCATGTCCCAGCTCAGAGAGGCTGATTCCCATTCCATGGCCAGAGCAGCCCCTCATCCTGTCAAATCCTTCCTGCAACGCAGACAAGCTGCTCCCAAGCACAGCCCCCGGGGTCCAGTGAAGGTGCCTGTCCAGAGCTGCAGGAGAATCTGCCTGAGCAGCAGACACAGCCAGAGATGAGCCAAAGGGATTATCCAGGCAAATCCATCACCTCCTTCCTGCACAGCCCACTGAGGAAGCGGGTTTCCCTGGCTAAAGCTGCTGCAGAGCACATCCCACCGAGCTCCAGGCAGGATTCTCCAGCTCTACCAGCAGCACTTGGCACCCAGGGAGCAGCTGGATTTGGCCAGTGCCCATTTACCAGCCTGGGACCAGCGACCAGCTGGATTTGGGCCATGGTCACAGGACACGGGCAGTGCCCAAAGCACCCCCTCTCCCCACAGTCACAGCCGGGTTTTACTCCATGACCACACAAGTCTTTGCTTTCTCAGCTGAAGTCACCAGGAAAGAGGAATTCCAGCCCCTCCATTTACATCTTTTGCAGGTGGTGTTGGGGTTTTTTTCTTTTTTTTTTTTTTTTCCATGGATCAGCTAAAGAAAGCAGCAAACACTGATCCCACCCGGGCTGGATCCGGAACTGAGTTACAAAAACAGGGATCTGAGCCCCTGGAGCCACCTGGAGAACCACACTTAGTAATGCAAACAGACTCCTGGATAAACAGGTGATGGCAACAGTGTCCCAGCTCCCATCTCTCCTGGAGATCATCCCACCACCCTTCTCCCTTTCCCAGCTCTCAGTGGAAGGCATTGCTGGCGGGAGGTGGGACCTTCCCCAGCGAGGGTGAGGAGACCCGGGAAACCTTCTCCGAGGAGCCCTCGGTGTCTTCCACCCCCAGAACAGCGTGGGGGAGAAGCTGGGGGTAGCTGAGGGTCACCAGCTCCCCCTGGAAGGCGGTGTCGTGGTGGTAGGACACCAGCTCGTTGCTGAGGGTCAGTGTCTCCACGGCGCTGCCGGCGCAGCCCAGGAGGGCGGCGAAAGCCCTCCGGAATTCCGCGTTGAAGGCGTAGATGATGGGGTTGAGGGAAGAGTTGGCCCACCCAAACCAGACAAAGGTGTTGAAGACGCCCTGGCCGACGCAGGGAAGCTCTCCTGGCCCGTGGAGGCCGGGCTCGCAGAAGGGCACCACGCAGTTGAGCACGAAGAAGGGCAGCCAGCAGCAGACAAAGACGCCCATGATGACAGAGAGGGTCTTGAGGACCTTGGTCTCCTTCTTGAAGGAGCTCTTCGGGGAGGCTTCCCGAGGGCTGTGGCAGCTCTGGGCGTGTCCCAGGGCCCTCTCCAGGGAGGAGATCCTGCGGATCTGGCGCCGGGCGATGCGGAAGATGCGGGTGTAGGTCACCAGCATGATGGCAACGGGGATGTAGAAGCTGATGAGGGACGAGGAGATGGCGTAGGGCCTGCTGAGCCTGGGAGCACAGCTCTCCTCCTCCCCGGAGGCGTTAAAACCTGGCTGCTTTAATGTCCCACGGTCCTTGTGCCACTGGAGCTGCACAGGGACGAAGGAGATGAGGAGGGACAGCAGCCAGGCCCCCCCGATCATGACGAAGGCCCCGCGCCGCGTCATCCTCCTCTCGTAGCGGAAGGGGCTGCAGATGGCCCAGTAGCGCTCCAGGCTGATGATGCACAGGTTGAGGATGGAGGCCGTGGAGCACATGATGTCAAAGGCCACCCACACATCACAGAAAGCCCCCCCGAAGGGCCAGAAGCCCAGCACGTCGGTGGCAGCCCTCCAGGGCATCACCAGCACGGCCACGAGCAGGTCGGACACCGCCAGGGAGACGACGAAGGAATTGGTGACCTTGGAGCGCAGGTGCCTGAACTTGGCCACGGCCACGCACACCAGGGTGTTCCCCAGGAGCGTGGAGAGGATGAGGAGGAGGAGTAAGGTTGCTGTCACCACACGGGAGGACAGCTTGGAGTTGCTTTCCTCTGCCCAGCTGGTGTCATTGGTCACGTCCTGCCCATCTCCTCCCGCCGAGGAGTAAATCCCATCCATGGGGACCTTTTTTTCCAGTCCCTGGAGAGGCTCCACAGCTGTTCCAAGTCCCCACCAGTATCCAAACCCCATTCTTACTGCTCCACAGACACCTCAGAAGCACCAGCTGCACTCCAGCTCTCACACCCAGCTCAAGGAGAAGTGCTGGAAGCTCTCACTCCTTCCCAGGTCTCCTGCTGCCAGCGTGGCGTTCAGATTTTCCCCTCTTGCCTCCCAGCCCACTCTCCTTTCCCTGCTGCTCCCAGGGGGGCTGGCACTCACCTCCGGGGGCTGGAAAGGCTTTGCTGCAAACCTTCCTCCCTCTCAGCTCCTCTTCATCTCCTGGTGATCCTGTGCCTGCTGCAGAATCCCAGCCCTTCCGTGGCCAGGCTGGGACTTGCTGCCAGAAGCCAGAGGGAATCTGAGCTCTCTCTGCTCATGCAGACGGACCCTCCCTGCTCACAGACCCGGCTGCTCTTCCCTCTGGTGCTTCCTCGCCTCTGGATTTCACTCAGGTGGGATCTGTCTCTGCCCCTGCGAGCTCCAGAGAACCCGCAGTGGACAGGGGGAGTTGCTTGGGAATCAGACCAGAGGATTGAAGGGGCAAAAATTACATTCAAGTGGGATTTGAGGGTCTTCAGTGCAAATCAGCACAGAAATGTGGTGCGATCTCTGAATAAAAGGCACCTAAATTCACTGCACAGGCACTGAGTCACAGCTCAGACATGGCCCTGATCCCTTCCTGAGCTCCTCCCTGTCCTGAGCTGCCCAGCTGCAGGTGCTGCAAAAACTGGCCTCTGCTTTCCACTGCAAAATTCCTTCCAGGGGGGAATAAAAAAAAGAAAAAAAAGAAGAAAAAAAAAAGGGGGGGAAACTACACAGACAAAATCTTGTACAAATCTGGAAGTGTTTTTTGGGGTTTGGTTTTCATTTTCCTGAAACTGTCACACCAAAGTTTCAGTTTATTCAGGGGAGGTTACGTGTGGGACCCCTGAGGGTGCTGAACACCACCTGGGTAAGCTTTTAATTAAGTGTGATCATCAAAGGTGTGCCATCGCTGTGGTGCTGCAGAGCTGGGGGATGCTCTGGAGGAACGGGCAGGGAATCCCCCCTAAAACCACTGCTCCTCCTCCCCCACAAAGCTGAACCCCAGACTCACAAGCCAAAGGCTCTGCAAGACTCTCCCCTCTTACCTCAGGAGGAAAACCACAGGATTAGGAGCCAGGTGTGACCTACTAAGGCTCAGTTTAGCCTTGGAATCCAGCACTTTGTAGCCACTCTGCAGAAAAAGGGCTCATTTGATCAAGAAATGTCCTTCAAAGATGTCATTTGATCAAGAAATGTCCTTCAAAAAATGTCATTTGATCAAGAAATGTCCTTCCCAAGGGGTTCCCTCGAGTGCTGCCTCTGTGGCAGCTGCTTAAACGGGGACCTGCTGCTGAGAGGAGCCTCACTGGTGCCCTGGCCAAGGTGGAAAGGGCAGCCCGAGGTTTGCAGATGACCCTGGACACCCAGCTCAGCATTAATTCCCTCCCCGTTCCTTAATTCCCCCCGAGCCTGGCCGTGCCCAATCCATGCCCTGGGCCTCTCCCTGCCCCTTCCCCGCTCCTGGAGGGAGCAGCAGCCAAACCACACACACAGACACTGGGATTCCATTCCCTGACCCCTCGACCCGGCGTTCGCACGAGCCCGGAGGGAGCAGGAGCTGCCCGGGAGCGATTCCCAACAAGGGCGCGATTATTCCCTGGAAGACGCAGCCCCCAAAGCAAACCCCGCGCTCGGGTGTCCGCGACACTCGTTGCCAGCACGTCACGGCATCGGCTCGCCGGGGTTTTGTTTAATTAAACCTCATTAGTTCCACCGTCTGCAGCCCGCGCCCGCCAAGGGCCGATCCCAGGGAGAGCGGCTAGATGGCACCAGGAGCCGGCTCGTGGATCAGCGCCTTCCCTCGGGAATTCTGGGGAGAAATCCCTCCCTAGGGCTCCAGCAGAAAAGCGCGGAGCTGTGGCAGGGCAGGGTCAGGTTGGAGCTCAGGGAAAGGTCCTTCCCCCAGGGGGTGGTTGGGCACTGACCAAGCTCCAAAGCTGCCGGAGCTCCAGGAGTGTTTGGATGATCCTCTCGGGGACAGGGTGGGATTGCTGGAGTTGGATCAATGATCCTTGGGGGTCCCTCCCAGCTCAGGGTATTCCAGGATTCCATGACTGCCCAGGACCCTGGCAGAGCACTAACCCACACTGTCCTCTGTGCCCCAAAGGGCATTTTCCTCCTAATCCCCGCACTGGACACGGACATTTTGGGGATCTAAGGGAGGAGCCACAAGTCACAGGGCGGAGCAGCGATGGCAGGTGACCTGGCACACAGCAGAGCTTTGGGGTGGGAGCTCCTGGCACATTTAGGTGGCACCTGGGAAGCCAGGAGGCATTCCAGGAAATCATTCCTCGAGACACGAGGCAGCTCCTCCTCCTCAGGAGCTTCCAAATATAGAATCATAACACTGTCAAGGTTGGAAAAGACCTTTAAGACCATCAAGTCCGACTGTGAACTCAGCACTGCCAAGGCCAGCACTAAACCACGTCCCCAAGTGCCACATCCATGCTTTTTTAACAATTCCAGGCATGGTGACTCCACCACTGCCACTGTGCCAGGGCTGGACAGCCCCTTCCATGGTTTTTTTCCCAATATCCAAACTAAACCTCCCCTGGCACAACGTGAGGCCGCCCATCTAAGAAAGGACCTCGCACACAACTTGGGCTGGAGCAGAATTCCGAAGCTGGGCTGGTGGGGGAAGATGGGATGGGAAGGGATCCAATTTATCACCCAATTCCTGCACATCTTGGAGTGCACCTAATGCAGAAATCACTGTTAATTCTGCTGTCACAGGCAAACAAACACAGGCTCGTGTTCACAGACAGCTCCTCTGCCTGCAGGACCAAATCTTCTCCACAGATGAAACTGTTCAGTGCTTTATATTATAATAAACAGTTGCTACATTCCCTTTTTTTTCAGCAGCTATTTTTTTCTAAGACTCCAGTTAAGTACTATTTTAAACAGCACTCCAATCTGATAATATTTCAGTTTGGTGGCAATTCAGCTCTAGGTTTTTATATTTAATTTCCTCACCCAGCACGACGCTGCCCTTGATTTCCTTTCCCCGCTGTCTCACCAAAATACACTTAAAATTCTCCATTCAGCCATCTTGATTACATCCCACTTTGCATCAAAGGAAGAAAATTACCAGCCACTTGAAATCAAGCAGCAGCTGCTGGGGTTTAACTCCAAAATGCCTCTTCCAGCATGGCTGGCACAGGCAGATGCATCACAGAATCCCAGGAGAGTGGTTATTCCTGCAGGAATCCCTCTGGACTCGCAGAGGAGGGACAAGTCCTGAGAGCAGGGGAGAAATGAGGGATTTGAAAAGCAAAGATCCAGGTTTGAAGCAAGGCCTGAGCCCTGCAAAAAAAACCCATGGGAGCTCTCCAACGTGCCAGCTGGGGTCAAAGCCAGAGGAAATGGGATTAACAGCCTGGAAATTCAAAGCTTCCTTCAGGCATCGGGGCATCAGAGGGAAGGAGGAGTAATTTGGTTTGAGTTTATACACCAGGTTACTCCATTTAGATTGATTTTCTTTAGGCAGAGGGTAAACCAGCCCCAGGCTCCCAGTCTGTGCTGCTTAATTCCAATTAGAACAGGTAAAAACTGGCCCAGGATCAGCTTTGGGAACTGTTTGGTCCAAAACCAGGGGGTTAATTAGGAGGACTGACTTCCTGGCACAGCAGTTTCCTCCATGGTCAGAACAGGGTGGTTTAGGCAAAGGACTGTGATCTGTGTGAGCCTTGAAACTGCAGGTTTGGGGTGCACAGTGGGGAAAAAGAAGTGGAAATGTAAGAAAAAGCAGCAAGTCTTTCCCAAATGGTGCTAGAAATGAAGGCTGTCCAGCCCAAAAACCAGCACAGGCTACTCAAGACCAATTATTAAACACTGGTGGGCTTTTTTAAACACAGAGAAAGGACTCAGGGAAATCAGAGTCTGGTAGAGCAGTTGTTCAGTTTGGGTTTTGGCAAAGCAGCCCAGGAATGGGCTGGGATTTCAGCAGCCAGGTTTTACAGGGGCAGCAGCTGGAACAGGGAAAGCACCGAGGGCACAGGGATGGTTCCTCCCCTCCCCTTTATTTACAAGTAGGCAGAAAACACAGAGGTTTTTCTCCTGTTTACTTCCAAAGGAAAGGAATACAGAGCTTCAAGTCATTTTACATAATTCCATGTACAGCCTGGGTGAACTGTGAGCTGGATCCAGGACGCCTTCCCTGGCAGAGCCTGCACTCGTGAACAAAGTGACAGTGGAGCCCCAGCCCAGGCAGCCCCCTGGGGACACCTGCAACCTCCCTCCCTGTCCTCTGGGGCTGAAGCTGGGTGGTCAATAAATAATTCAAGGGATGTGGGAATTCCAGCCCTGGTTCCCATTCCCCCAGGCCATCCATCCACAGGGCTCAGCCAACGGAGCCTGGGACAAGAGGCAGTTTGTGGAAGTGCTGAGGGGGATACATTCGAGTCAGGGGGAGGTGCAGGGAGGGGAGGGCTGGTTATCCTTCAGCAGGCAGCCAGTCCCTCCCCTGCCACACACACAGGCTGTGCAGAGAGCCCAGGGAAGAGCACATTCCCCTCCTGGAAGTTCAGTTGTTCAGGGATCAGGATTCCTGCTCTTCCACGTGCACACACGAGGGATAAAAAAGTGACCTGCAAAAGAGGAGGGGGCAAAGGCAGCCCCCAAACCAGCTGCAGTTGGTGTGCTCGGGGGGGGTTGTGCATTAAAAACATTCAGAGAGTTTGGGGTTGGGGCTTTCTGGTACCACAGAACCTCGGGGGATTGCAGGAGCAAGGCTGAAGGCAAAGGCAAGGCTGTGAAGCTGCACTCTCCCAGAGGGGGAACAGTGCATCCCTTCTCCTCACCCCCAAATCACTCCAGGGGAACCCCCAGCACACCACCCTGCAGCTCTCGAGGAGTTTTGCTAACAGGGGAGATACAAAAATCGGCAAACAGCTCGAATTTCAAGTAAGAGCAAGCAGAAAAATTGGATTAACAGCAACCCCCCAGCCTTTGACAGAGCCTGAAACTCCTTCACCGAAATCTTTTGCAGGTCTCCCTTCTAAGGCCTTAATGTCATTACAGAAAGAGGAATTCTTTTGTCTTGTGCTTGCAATCGCTGCCCTGTAGGAGGAGCAGCAGCCAAATCTCCTACAAACGTAACAGTTACAGTGTCTAGTTGTCCACGACCGTGCAAAGATACACACAGGGAGGGGGAGAACTATCACCGGGTGTTTTAAGCTTGTTGCAGGTACGTCAAGGTCGGGATTTATGTGCTAAGTGTTCGAAACAACCACACAAAAGCAGCCAAATGTTGAGCAACTGCAACACTGCTGCAACTCAGGATCTCGACATCAGCCACAGCAAAGGAAGAGAAATAAAAATAAAATAAATAAAATAAAAAATAATAGAAAAAAAAAAAAACCTCAAAACCAAACCAAAACTGAGCACTGTTATGGACACAGAAGAGTTTATCTTCACTGGAATTGTATTCCCAGGAGGGAAGACTGGATGTCTTGGGGTCACCAGTCAGGTTGAGACCAGTGCAGATGTTGGCACAGAGATGACAAACACCAGCTGGGGCCAGTTCCAGAGTGGATTGTCATGGCAGGAGATCCTGTTGCTGAGCAAAGTGATATCCATGGAGAGGAAGAGAGAGTGACTCCTCTCCTTAGAAGTTCTAGTCATGAGTTAAGGAACCTTAAGACAACTTCCCAAACAGCAGCAACAGGATTCTGTTGGGTCTTCAGAGATTCAGTCCCAGAGCTGTTTTGGGTTCAGAGGAAGCAGCTGCAGCCTTTTGTGCCAAATCTGTAAAGAAAATTGCAACAGAAAGGGGTCAGGTTTTATCAACCACATCCACAACCAACCAGTAAAATTCCAGAGTGTCTCAGCACTTCACTCTCTGCATTCTCTTGGAAACATGTTTGACAAGGGATTCTCTGAAAACTGGGATTATCAGCTGCCCAAATAGGAAGAAAACTACATGGACAGTCCTGTGTAATTGTTCATCAAGAGATTCCTGAAAGGAATTGAAAATGGAAGCCTATTTACCCCTGTGCCAGACAGATCCAGGGAAAGTGCAGCAAGCAGTTCGAGCCCACAAGCTCTGGTCACTCACTGCTACTAAATTATGGAATATCCTGAGTTGGAAGGGACCCAAAAAGACCATCAATAAATAATATTATTTATTTATCAATCTTATTGTTTATTTACTTATCAAGAAATAAATAAATTCAAGCAGACCTCAAACCTGTACCACATAAGACACAGCCAGCACTGTAGAACAGAGAAGATGCCCATTGCCTGACAATTTATCTAATTTATCCCTTTGAACACTGCCTGCCTTTGTTAAATGAGGATGAAAAATTAATCAATCCAAGCAGCAGCTCCCTCCCAGAGCCTTTTCCTTTTCCCTGCAGCCCATGGCAGAGGCCAGGCAGAATTCCTAGCAGAGGGCAGTTCTTTTAAGACTCAGACTTTAGTTCTGCTAAACATCTTCTGCTCTGCAAGGCTGCCCCAGGTCCCCCCAGGGCCTGCTGCCATCCCTACCTCCATCACAGACTGTCAGCTTCTCCAGCTCAGCTTCCAGCTCAGCATCAGAAATGGGGGGATTCAGCACCTTCTGGGGAACAGGAGGCAGATCCACAGGCTCCTTGGTCGAGTCCTGGAGGAGACTGTCCAGCTCCTTCTCCAGTTCCTCGGTGTCCATCTCTGCTGGTGAAAGAAAACACTCAGTTCCAAGAAGAATTAACCCAGCACAGGTGGAAATCCGAGTGAAACCCAGGTATTATTGCTCCCAGCCCTTGCTACTCGTGAGGAACTTCCTGTGCTTCCTCTAAAGGTCTGAAAAATCCAGGGCTGATTTCAGGGAAAAGGATTTCTCCCATCAGAAAAACCTCTGCACTGAGGCCAAGGAGTGTTGGCACATCTCAGCAGAGACAAACAAGCTGCAGCAACACCCAGGCCAGAGGAAAAAGCTCCTCACTTCAAAAACAAAGCAGCAGCCGCTCTAAAAATAGAGTTAAATCAACATTACACAACTCAGAGCTGAGATCCAGCAGCAACTGGAGCCTACAAGGGTTTGGAGAGGCCCAAATCCCAGTTTGCAGGGAAAGGAGGACAGCAGGGAAGGGAGGAGCAAAGGATAAGAACCCCAAGACATACCCAGGCCATTGATCCCCACTCCAGCCAGAGTCTGGGCTACTTCATCTTGAGTGTCACAAAGCTGAGGAAAAACACACAGAGTTGGATGTAGAATATAAACCTCTGCCTTTGTCAAAAGCAGAAATAGCAAAAAGAATTCAAAAGTTGACTTAAAAGCAGCAGAACACTTCCATCATGACTGGTTTTTCACTGGCAAAAGGAATAACAGGAAGATTATTTAATAAAGTGCTACATGGCCAAGTGGGAGATTTGAGGATCAAACCTGAATCACAATGTCAAAGTAAAAAAAAAAAAAAAACAAACCTCTCATTTGAGCTTTTTCACATAAATAATGAGTTTATATTGCAGCTTAGCTACAATATTATATATAATAATATGTTACATATATTAATATAATATTTATTATTATATTAGCTACAAAATGAGGAAGCTAAAGTCCAACACAGCTCAGCTACGACACTTTGCAGCCCCTCAGCTCGTGAGCTGAAGTCACAATTTGAGCTGACACTGCTAAAAACCAAAAATTAATCCTTTGCTGTTTTTCACACCAGCTTATGCAGACAGATTCATTTTAATTCACTCAGAATTAACTCCTCTCCTTTCCCTCACTGAACTGCACAAGAGGATGGGTCAGGCAGCTGTTTTATGCCTGTAGTTGCATTCCAGCTTCCAAGGGTTTGACTTATATTTCTTTTTTAAACACACCTGAACATTTTCTAGGAAAGCTGTGTGCTTGCCCAATACTGCTGAGCAAAAAAAAACCACAAGAAATGCACAGATTTAATGTAAATACATAAAATCAAACCCACAGTTCTCTGCAAATCTCTTCTTGCTGAGCTTTGAGATCAAAATTAAGTCAGTTTGCTTTGGTGACATAAAGAAAAGAAACTACACTGCACCAGGAGCCTCAGCATAAATATTTGGGTTTAATTAATTCACAGGTTTGTTCCAGTACCTCTTGGATCTGATCCACCAGGTTCTCTGCCCTCTCCACAGTCACATCCTTCATGGACAGCTTCAGAGCTCCCACCCCAGCCTGGTAGGCATTAAACACCTATAAATGAAAATACAGAAGAGAAAGAGATGCACGTTGCTGACAAAGAACAAACAAGAAGCTTCTCCCCAGACCCTCCAAGAAACATCAAAGCAGAGAACGGAGCCAGGAGAGGGTTTACCAGGAATAAAGTTCCAACCCTCAGAGATCACTGAAGCAGAGAATGGAGCCAGGAGTGGGTTTAATCAGGGGGATACTCCAGGAATAAAGTCCCACCCCTCAGAGATCACTGAAGCAGAGAATGGAGCCAGGAGTGGGTTTAATCAGGGGGATACTCCAGGAATAAAGTCCCACCCCTCAGACCCAGGCTCTGCCAGGCAGCTAAAGCACCAGGAGTGAGAGGAGAGGGGCTGAAGTGAGAAGCACAAGATAAAAGGACCCCAGTACCATCTGGTCGGTCTGGGAGGCGTAAATCCGATCCAGGATTCCCTGCACTGCATCCAGCTTGGAATGCAGCTCCTCGATGCGCCGCTCCGTCCTCCGCTTGGACTTCAGGCACCTCAGAGCCTGGGGGGAGAGACACAGCTTGGGTCACAAACCAAGCACAGGTGGAGCTGTTAGGACACGTTTATGCACAAATATGAAGAGTCTTCCACTCCCTGAGTTTATTCCCACCATGAGGAAACTTGGAGGAAGCTCTAAAAGATGAGAGACAAACAAGTGTCCTCCAGTGGTTCACTCAGGTATCCCTGGATCACTGCTCAGAAGCAGAGAAGTCTTGGATTCCTACTTTGGAAAGGTCCAGGCCATAGAAAAATATGCCAGTTGGCACCTGCAACTGCTCAGATTCCTGGTGGCTGACGTTCCCTTCAAAAAAAAGCAAATCGCTGGGGGCTTTCGTGTTGATTAAAAAAAAAATTAGCATGTTGCATTATACAGAAAAAAGCAGAGGAAGATTGTGAAATATGTAGTAGTGTTGGTGCAAATTTTGTTCAGAAATCACCGTGGTCTGTGAAGGAAAAAAAAAAAAAATCAACTGCCAAATAAAAAAATATTAAAGAAGAAAAGGGTGAGGAGTTGGACTTTTATGATCTAAGTGGGTCCCTTTCAACTCAGGATACTGAGTGAAAGTGTCATAAAAAAGCCAGCAATCCCTGAGGCACACACACAACAGCTGCTTTGAAGAGTTATCTCCATTTCCCTTCACTCTGGATAAAAATATCCTTTTCTTCACCTTAAGGAGGCTTCAGAACCACCCCTTCAACCCACAGTGTCTAACCCTGGTCATAATCTGCAGTTATGGACCAGCTCCAAGGACAATTCCCTTGCACTTCCACTCACCAATTGCTTTTTCCCAGCTCTACAAGCACTCCGGGCATCCTCTTTACACCTGGAAGATTCAAGAAGGAAAAGAAACTCATTCCTTTGCCAGCAGTGATTTTACAAAGCAGAAACCACCCTCTGTGCCTTGCTCTGATCCTGGGGTGACCAGTGAGGTGCATTTGGGATACAACCACCCTTAAATCGTTGCTGATTCCCAGCAGGAGCCCTTGAACGCATTCCAAATCTTTGCAAACATTCCTCACACCCATTCACTGCACCTTGTTTTCATGGGGATAGGGAACAAAGACTGGGAAAGCTGCCCTACCACAAGGCTGGGACACAAACAGGAAAAGAACAACACAGAGCAAGCAGCTTCTAATTATGCCACAAAGTTCTACATCACACAGACGTTGTTCCCCACCACCCTTCCCCAAAATTACTTCTCTGCTTCCTGGGAAAGGGACTCCACCTTCTGTGACAGCAGCTGCTCACTCTGCATCAGCTGGTACACCCCGATGTCCACGTCGTTCATCGGGGACACCTTGGCGTGGAGACCTCGGGCAAACTTCACGATCTGCCAAGAGAGCCACAGGCTTGAGCTCCCAAAATACCTTCACTTGGAAGCGAGGAAAAGATGCTCTCACACTCCCAGTTTAAGCCTTGTTATGGAGTGATGAGGATGCCCCAGTCAGCACGGGATCTGACGTTAAACCAGGCAGGATCGAGGAGCATCAGCGTGAAAGCAAAAAGCCTCAGCGGGACACCCTGAGGATTTAAAGCTGTCCTGGAAGTGGATGGGAATGTCACACTTCCAAGGGCTTCAGGACACTGCAGGAAAACATGCAGTCTCAGAGTTGAGAGTGCCTGTATCTAGGTACTGACAGAAGAACCTCTTCACATAGAATGGAATTCCAGGCTGACTCCAGTGGCACGGATTGATTTTACTTTGGATAACTGGGAACAATCAACCAGCAGATCAGACCTAACAATTTTTCAGCTCTTAAATTAAAAAAAAGAAATGTTAAAAACGTTGGAAGAACCTGTCACACAAGAATGAGGATTTCCCCTCACCTACAACCCCCTTACAGTGCTGGAGAACAAGGAATTTACCCCTTCCAGACACAGAACACCCTTGTTCCACCAATAAAGTTTTCTTGCCAGGCAGATGGAATGCAAGACAGGGGTTATACCACCCAAAAGCAGTCACCTTGACCCTGTACCTTCTCTCCATTCTGTTCCAGGATCGTGACCCTCTTCTCCTTCTGCAGCTGGAGCAGCAGCAAGTAGAAGGTCCTTTCATCTGGGCACACACTGGCACAGAGGGACTGGAGCTCGGAGAGGGCGACGACGGGGTGAGAGGAGAGCGCAGAGTTCTGATAGAGGCGATAAACTTCCTCTGCTTTCTCCTGCAAGGACAACAGGGATACAGCTCACACTGCTCCTCCCACTCGTCCCACACACACTGGAGGTGAAAACTTGGGACAGTTCCTCCTTTGGGCCACGGTGACTTTCAGAATGAACCGTGTGAAACTTCCCAAGGCAACGGCAGCACTTTGAAAATAATCCAGTTGGCCATGGAAGCCAAAACTACACCATTTACATCCCCTGAAACGCTGTGGAATAGCACAGGGACCACACAGGCAAGAAGTTGGCTCCACCTGCACTTCCTGGAAATCCCTCCCCTACTTAAACTAAATTAAAATTATTCCCTTTAAAGATTTCCTGCATTTCTGCCGGGCACAGGAATTTAGACACCACTTGCAACAGCAGCAAGTCTTGGGGTTCATTTTTAGTAACACAGAGAGAAAAGGGGCTGTGACAGGATCCAAGGGTTCTAATCCCATGGGAAAGGCAAGCTGAAAGCACAGGCTCTGAGTGACAGAGCAGGGAAATGCCCCGGGAGTGGGGCTGGAGGGGACACGGGACTGACAGGCAGCAACAGCCCCATCACCTGTCCCTGCCCAAAGCAGATGGATGTCAAGCTCCTCTTGTGTCCTGCACAGGAGTGAACTCCAACCTGGGATTTACAGCAGGCTCACAGCACAGTGCTGGCCTTCCTAGACAAACAGGGAATTCTGCCCCTCCCCTGTTCTTGGAAGTCAGTGAAAACTCACTATCACAGAACCATGGAATGGTTGGGGTTAGAGGGACATTAAAGATCATCCAGTGCCACCCCCTGCCACGGGCAGGGACACTTTCCACTAGTCCAGGTTGCTCCAAGCTGGCCTTGGACATTTCCAGGGATGAAGCAGCCACAGCTCCTCTGGGAATTCCATCCCAGCCCCTCCCCACCCTCACAGCCAAGAACTCCTTCCCGATATCCCATCTAACCCTCTGGCAGTGGGAAGCCATTCCCTGTGTCCTGTCCCTCCATCCCTTGTCCCAAGTCCCTCTTCAGCTCTTGGAGCCCCTTTAGGCCCTGGAAGGGGCTCTCAGGTCTCCCTGGAGCTTTCCCTTCTCCAGGTGAACGCCCCCTGCTCTCCCAGCCTGGCTCCAGACCAGAGGGGTCCAGCTTTTGGATCATCTTTATTATGTTAGTTTGAAACAGCATCTATAGATCTAAATTACTTATCCCCAAATTACTCCATCCATCTCTCTCCAGGCTTTTCAACACCTCAGGGGCACAAATGAAGCTCTACCCAACTCCTTCCCAGCACATGAAATGACTCCTGGTTTTCCTGGAGATGCATAACCTCGGGAATGCTCTCAACAACACTCACCTGAAGCAGCTCCACGTAAATCAGAACCTCCTCTTCCTCAGGGATTTTGCTGTCCCCCAGGACGCTGGAGAGAGTCCACTTGAGGGGCTTCAGGATGAAAACTCCCACACCCCAGGAGATCCAGCTGCTGTCTACACTGGCCATGAAGTCTGACTCCCTCTGGAGCTTCCCACGTCTAGGGAAAAGATAATTCACGTGGAACTGAACACAGGCAGTCCAAACCTCGGACATCCTGTACATCCCCAGCCCCAGATCCAGCTGAAGTTTGAGATCTCCTTGCAGGGCATAGAAGGACATGGGGGTCTCCACTCCTCCCAGGCTTCCTCTGGACCCAAAGGATGTTTTGTTTACTATATTTCCAGGTTTTTTCTGTTTACTGTTTTCCCAGTTTCGCGAGTTTCTCCCAGTTTCCTGACTCGAAACCAACGAAGCACCACACAAGGAAATCGATGGTGAGGGCCAGTTTTTGGAAGGGGTAACTGGTAATTCCAGGATACTTCAATTCTGTGTTAAACTGCAGTTCTCAGATCTAGTGATTTTGATATCACAGACAGAGCTGCTGCTGTTCTGAAATCTCTTCAAGCCATCGCTCCCTGGCTCTAATGTCACCACACGAAACACCTGGATGCAAACACCAGTTTGTCACATCCCCAGTGCCACGGGCAGCTGGGGCACCACAACAGCAGGGTGAGCTCCTCTGACTCCCTGCCAAGCTTCGCCTCGCAAATTCCCCTGACTCCCTGTTCACAGAACCCTGGAATGGTTTGGGTGGGAAGGGAGCTGAAAGATCAGCCAGTCCCACCCCGTGCCCTCTGTTCTGGGGCTTCTCATCTTTGTCCCTGCGTCCCCCAGATCCAGGCAGGAGCAGCCTTGTCCCGTGTGCCATGGAATCATGGAATCCAGGAATGGCTTGGGTTGGAAGGGACCTTAAAGATCATCTCATTCCACCCCCTGCCATGGGCAGGGACACCTTCCACTAGACCAGGTTGCTCCAACCTGGCCTTGGGCAGTTCCAGGGATCCAGGGGCAGTCACAGCTTCTCTGGGCAACCTGTGCCAGCGCCTCGCAGGGCAGAATTCCCGACACCCACGCTGGCACAGGGATCTCTCCCTACCCGCATCCATCTCTCCCTACGCCCCCCCTTTCCCCGCCGGCCCCCCTTTACCTGAGCAGCTCCCTGAGGACGGTGCCCAGCCCCAGCGGGACGCTGCCCCGCCGCTCGAAGCCGTTCTGCAGCTCCCGGAGGCAGGTCCTCACCGCGCCCCTCCTGCGGCCGCGGGCCAGCACCAGCCCGACCCAGAAGGCCATCTTGCTGTCCCACTCGGTGCTGTTCACCTCGCGGCTCTGCTTGAAGGCCGAGAACAGGAAGGCCATGCGCTCGTCGTCGCTGTCCCACTCCGGGGGCAGGTCGCCGGCCGGGGCGGGCCCAGGGGGGGCCCCCCCCGGGCTGCACATCTACGCGAGCCCCCGGCTCCGGCCGCGGCCTCCGCCCGGCCCGGCCGCCCGCCCGCCTCAGGGGAGCCGCGCACGGCGCCTGCGCGGGGACAGCGCCACCCCTCCGGCGGGACTTGGTACGGCCCGCGCGGCACCCCCTCCCAAAGGGAGCGGTGGTACGGCCCGGGCAGGAGAGGCCCAAAAATCCCCCCGGGGAGGGCAGAGAGTGACGTCATGCGTGACGTCATGTGTAATGTCACCGCGGGGTTTGGGGAAGTTCTGCAGGATGGGGACTGCGGTTGGGACTGCTTGGCAATATATTTTTATATATATATATATTCCCAAGCAGCCCCATATATATATATATATTATATACATATATATGTATATATATATAAATATATTTATATAAATATATATATACATACATATAGTCACAGTAGTATAGTAATCATTTCTGTTGCTCTTGTTATTATCATTGTCATTATTCTTTGTATTGTTCCCCATATATATTAATTCTTTATTACCTATCTATATCTATATCTATATTATAACTATAATACTTATAGAATACTGTGACTACATATATATAGTGTCACAGTATTATAATAATAATTGCGTTTTTTGCTCTTATTATTATTGTAATTATTATTGTTTTTCCCTATATATAATATATTAATTATATATTATATTGAATATATATTATCTATCTGTATTGTATCAGAGTTGATCAGATTCGCGGTGTCTTGGGAAGCAAAGGACACTGAAATAGGTGCAAAAAACCCCCAGTGACGGTCCCCTCCCCTGGGCAGCCCCGGGGGCTGCAGGGAGGGCAGAGCAGCCCTTCCAACCCACCCATCCCACGGGAATCGGGGATGACTCAGCACAGGCACGAGCCTATTTTTAGCTTCTTCCAAGCTTTGAAATTTTACATTAATCCTTCCAGTTCCAGCCCCAAAATAACGTCGTCTCGTGCCTGGGAAGCCGTTCATCCCCGAGCACCCGGGATGGCTTTGGCCAAAACCCAGCCCGGCCCTGAGCAGGGCACGTTTTGGCCGCTGTCGGCCGAGCCAACACTGCTCCGGGAAGGGAAACGGCGGCCCTGGATCACGAGCCCTGTTCAAAGGAGCCACACGGGGCTGTGTTTGCACGCCTGAGAGATTTGGCCTTGGACCCGCGGCACCGGAGGCGGCTGGAGCGGGGGCATCACATGTCTGGGGGTGACACGAGCCAAGGGATGATCTGATCTCCTGCTCTGCTCCGGAGGAGAAACGCCCCGGAGTGGCTGAATCCCAGCTGGCAGCTCAGCCCCACACAGCTGCTCCTTCACTCCCCCACAGCGGGATGGGGGAAGGTTCGGAGAGGAGAAGTGAGAGAACTCACTTTTATCTCGGGTTGAGATAAAGACGGGTTACAAAAGCGAGGAATGCAAAACGAGGAATTCCTTCCCCGCTTCCCGTGGCGGGGCAGGTGTTCAGCCACCCCCTAGGAAAGCAGGGATCCAGCACACAGAGTTGGGAAGGCAAATTCCATCACTCCAAATGTTCCCACTTCCCCTCTGCCCCCTCAAGGTGAGACCCCACCGGCAGAGCTGCCTCCAGCTTTGGGGTCCCAGCACAGGATGGATGTGGAGCTGCTGGAGGGAGTCCAGAGGAGGCACCAAGGGGATCAGAGGGATGGAGCAGCTCTGCTGGGAGGGAAGGATGGGAGAGTTGGGATTGTTCAGCCTGGAGAAGAGAAGCTTTGGGGTGACTTAACTGTGGCCTTCCTTCCAGGACCTGAAGGAGCTACAGGAGTGTTTCCAAGGGCCTGGAGTGCCAGGACAAGGGGGAATGTCTTCCCACTGCCAGAGGGCAGGGATAGATGGGATATGGGGGAGAAATTCTTCCCTGGGAGGGTGGGCAGGCCCTGGCACAGGTTGCCCAGAGAAGCTGTGGCTGCCCCATCCCTGGAAGTGTCCAAGGCCAGGTTGGACAGAGCTTGGAGCAACCTGGGATAGTGGAAGGTGTCCCTGCCCGTGATAGGGGGTGGAACAAGATGGTGTTTAACATTCTCTCCAACCCAAACCACTCCAGGATTCCATGACTCTTCCCCAGCTTTATATTCCTGAGCAGGGTCTGGAATGTCCCTTGGATTAGTTGGGATCAGCTGTCCCAGCTCTGTCCCCTCCCAGCTTCTTGTGTCCTTCCAAAGTCTTTCAAAGCAGGAAAGGCCTCGAGGTTGTGCAGCCCTGCTCAGCAACACCAAAAACTTCTCTCGGTGTTAACAGCACAGATTCAAACCCCTGTGAGCAAAATTAACTCCATCCCAGCCAAACCAACACACTGGAAAATTCAGCCGAGGAAAAAAAACAAGATATACAAGATAGAAATTAAAATGCATATTGCCTGGAGAATGTATCCATGAGCTTTGAGAAATTCGAGGGAAAGATTCAGTGTGTCCAATTCAGTGTTTAACTCCCAGAAGGCAATTTTTAATTTGCTTCTGTAGCTGTGTGAGGAGATGGAACAGCAGCAGCTTCCTGGAGTCTCACCACAGGGATATTCAAACCTGGGATGGGACTCTCCAAAGTTAAGCAAAAAGCTGGATTTTATCCATCATTTCAGCCCTCAGACCTGCTGAGCCAGAGGTTTGGGCTCCAGTTTCTGCTCCAGTTTCCAAGCTGGCCAGTGCCTTGGTTTGGATACAGAGCCTGGGCTGCAGCTTTCAGTCTGCAACACCCTCAGCCCTCTCCTCCATCCCAGAGCTCCTTTTAAGTCCTGGTTCAAGAGGAGGAAAAGGAGGAGGGAAGGGAAAGGGGTAAATCTCAGCCGAGACTCTGCACTTACTGTTAATTTTTACTTTGTGCCAGGGGGAGGGGAAGGATTTAACCCTTTCCTCTGCATTCTCAGAGACAAGGAAGCTGCCCTAAGAAAAGTGAAGGGGGAGAGGGTGAGAAAATCCATCTGCTTGCCCTGAGCATCCCCCAAACCCCGAAGACAAGGCAGGCAAAGGGAGTGAGGACAGAAGTCTGAGCAGCCTCACCACAGAGGGGGGAAACCGAGGCACGGAGGGGCAGAGAGGTTTGCCCGGGCTTGCCCAAGTGCAGTGTGGGGCTGAGCTCTGTTCTCATGAAGTTCACAGCCTGCAAGACCTTTTTTCCCCCCATCTGTTTAAAAGAGGAACTTAGAATTCCTGAGACGAATTATTCATTTGTCCGGAGGGGGGGGTGGGGGGGGTGGGAGGGGTGAAGGTCAAAATTATCGTGCGGCCTCAGATCCCTGCCAGGCACAAAAACAGACGAGAGGCAACAAAAAAAAAAAAACCCGAAGGTAAAAAACCGACTGTTGTTGTTCAGAAATAAAACATAAACAGTCACGTACCCCGTCACCTCCCCGGGGTGTGCTGAGGGTCACAGTTACACGGGAGATGCTCTGGGAGGGGAGATTAGAGCCTCCCTCGCCCCCCCAGTCTCCAGTAAGGACGGGTGAGGAGCAAACAGATGCTGTGTCAGACAGGACACGGGTATTTCAGGGGTCTGAACCGTCCAGCACGTGCCGCAGGAAACGCTCGCGTTGAGTTCCCCACCGGCTGTGGTCGATAAAACCGAACTTCCCCAGCCACCAGCCGTTTATTGCACCGTCCTCTGCGGGCAGCTTGGGCTCCGATCTCCCTTCTCCCCGCGGCCAGGGAGCTGGAGGCCAGCCAAGCTCCTGCTCCAACCCTCACGCTTCGGTTTATTTTCCACTCGCAACAGAGCCGAGCGAGCTAAGGGAGGGATTTTCGTATCCCCAAAATCACGGTGGGTCCCTTCTTCTCCCTGACGTGCTGGATTTCCCCCCGGTGCCTGTGCTGCGCTGCAGCCTCCTGGGGCACTCCTGCTCCGGAGGGAGCTGTGGGATGAGCGGGCTGCGGGTGATAAGGACGGGGAGCTGCTGGGAGGTCTGTCCTTGGGCGATAAACGAGCACCCCTTTCTCGCCCGTGACCGGAGCCTGCCCCAAAATCTGCCTTAAATGGAAGCCCTGGCACTGCTGGGATGGAAATTCTTGCTTGGAGAGCAATGACGCGTCTGCCCGGGGTGTCCTACCCCTCGAGGAGTGGGAGAGAAGCATCCCGACCTTGCTCCGGAGCTTAAATCCCCACGGGCTGGACACAGAGCCGCCTTTGTTTGGAGCTCCCTAAAAATGTTATCTCTGTGGTTTATCGGGGCAGATAACTCAGGGCAATTCTGTTAATGGGGAGATTGAGGGGGAGGAAGAAAACACTGCGGCTTCCTAGCAAGTGTTCGGAGCGGCAGGAGGGTGAGCCCTCCGGGTCTGGATGCTGAGGGTTGACCTCCCGCTGATGTGGCTGAGGGACCAGTATAAACTGTGGGGCCAACTGGGATACCCCGTTCCCGTGTCCCCCTCGCCCCACAGAGCCTCTTCCCACCTGAATTTGTGCACTGGCACTTCCCTTGAGAGCATCAGGTTGATTTTTCAGAGAAAGGACAAACAGGCTCCTTCCTCGTCCCATTTGCATATGCAAATGCAGCGGACTAGCATTTAGCCCTAGTCCTAGAACTAAGTCTAGTTCTAGTTCTGCCCTAACTGAGAAATTAGCTGTTCTCTGAGGACCCAAATGACTCAGCTGGAGTCACTGGTATCCAGAGCACGGGACACATGGTTTTGGTTTAACAAAAGGCCCTGCATACTTTTGGGGCTTGTAATAGAAGCACCCACCCAGGAGAAAGGCGGGAATTCTTCTCCTTGAAATCACACTTCAGCTTCGTTATCTTCGTTAGCGCCATAGACGAGCTCAAGAATTCTCTCTGCAAGGAGAGAACCGGGTGTCCATTGCCTCATGGTCACCAAAGGGAAAGTGCTTCCCAAATATTCACGCCTTGAGTGGATTAACTCCAACCCTAGTGACCCTGTTGGATCTGAGGAGCCTCTCTGCCTTTCTCCCTGGCTGCCGCTGATGCCCCAGTGACACCCAGACTGGCAAATAGCTGCGCCCTTTCCCTGGTGAGCAGCGTTTGATCTGCTCAGCAGCACTTTCCCTGCAGTCCTGGCACCCATTTTGAGGCTCTCACCTGCTGATTCCTCTGCCTCGGGCGCTGCTTAGGAAAGCGGCGGCACTAAAAGTGATTTATGCGCAGCCCCTGGTGACGGGTGAGTCACAGGGGAAGGTGGGGGGCAGGGAACGCACACCCGGATTAGTTAGCTCGGAGTTCAGGGCTAGGAAAAGATTAACAAAGACTCCACTCCTCCGCCTCGGCTGGTGTTTTTTTTTTTCATGGAATCACAAGCCTGGAATGGTTTGGGTTGGAAGAGACCTGAAAGCTCATCTTGTTCCGCATGCTGAAGGTGAAAATTTAAGACCCAATGTATTTTGAGCCAGAGTGACTTGTATGTGACTTCTAAAAGCAATTACTGTGCTTTAAAAATAGGACAGTAGTCCAAGAAAACCAGAACCACACTACACTACTACTTCCCCTAAATGATGTGGAACAACACAGGAACTACACAGGAGCCCACTCCTGAAAAATCTGCCCCCAAGTTTAAACCAAATAAAAGCTTTACTTTAATCCACACTGGCTTTGTGTCACCAAGTCACTTCACATCATTCACATGGAGGCAGAGGAAAAAGAAAAGTTCTCCCCATTTCAAGAGAATGTTAAATCCACTTCGGACTATAGAATCACAGAAAGGTTTGGGTTGGAAAGGACCTTAAAGCTCATCCAGTTCCATCCCCTGCCATGGGCAGGGACACCTTCCACTAGCCCAGGTTGCTTCAAGCCCTGTCCAACCTGGCCTTGGACACTTCCAGGGATGAGGCAGCCACAGCTTCTCTGGGCAACCTGTGCCAGTGTTTAACCACCCTCACAGGAAAGAATTCCTTCCCAATGTCCCATCCAACCCTGCCCTCAGGTAGTGGGAAGCCACTTCCCCTTGTCCTGTCACTCCATCCCTTGTCCCAGGTCCCTCTCCAGCTCTCTCAGAGCCCCTTCAGGCACTGGAAGGGGCTCTAAAGTCCCCCGTGCCAGTCCTTCCTGAAGCCCTCGTGTCCTTCCATTCCAACACTCAGAGCAGCCATCCCAGCACATCTCCACCATCCCAGTAAAATCAGACTTCCATTGGAATCCTTTCCCTCACATACTGCCCCGATAACGTGCAGCAGCCGAGTTGTTGGTGTGGCAGCAGAAAGTCCAAAGGTTTTACCACTTTCCCCTGTTTTGGCACCCTGAGCCGCCGGAAGATCGTAAGAGATTGTGGCTTTGCTCCCTCTAGGATGCTGAGTAATGGGGAAAAAATGCAAGATGGAGAAGCCAGAGCACCCCTGGGAAAACCGTTCCTGAGGGCTCCTACCTAAACCAGGATTTTTGAAGCTGATTTTGAAGAGAACGAACCGCGAAAATAAAGTGCGGTAAAAAACCAAAAGTTTTGAGAAAGAGACTTCTGACAAAGCCTGGTCCCCTGCTTGTGGTTTACTCGGTCGCGACACGGTCACGAGGAGGTTTCGCCGGCGAACCTGTGCTGGGAGTGTCTCGCAACTCGCTTCCTCCTCCTCCGCCCCCGTCCCTCCCCGAGTTTTTATAAGCTCTGCCCCGGCCGCGTTTCATCGATTCTCTGACTCACCGCGGTTGGAGGAGGTTGCCCCGTCCTGGCCTGGCTGAGCCGCTCCTGAGCCTATTCCGAGCCTGTCCCGTTCCGTGCCCGCTCCGTGCCCTCTCCGTGCCCGCTCCGTGCCCATCCATCCCGCTCCGCTCCCACCGCGCACGATGTTCTGCCCACCCCGACGGCTCTGCCTCTTCCTCCTGCTGCTCCTCGCGGTACGTGGGGACGGGGATCGGGCGTGGGGATCCCCCGGAGAGGGGGTTAGGGGGGTGCCGGACCCCGTCGGGGCTGCCCGGTGCTGTGGTGACATGCCCGGACTTGCCGCGCCGTCGAGGGGCACGGAGCGCCGGGCTGGGCCGGGGTCCAGCGAGGGGAAAGAGGGGGGAGAAAAGTGTTTGGGGGCTGCCCTGGGCTGGGGTGAGGGTTTAGCCGAGCGGGGGGGGGACTGTGTGAATAGGGGGGAGCGGGAGGGTGCGGGTTTACCCGAGGGGGAGCAGCGGATATGGGAAGGGGTCTCTTTAGCAGCGACTGTGCGGGGAGGGAGGGTCGGGGGGTAGCGGCTCCTGTGAGTTGGGGAGAAGTTGGGGCTATGGGGGGGCTAATCTGCCCCAGGGGCCATGGCGGGAGCACAGGGGGGGCTCACCTGGGCTGGGGGCTACGGGGAAAACGGGGGGGATGTGGGGGCTCACCTGGTCCTGGGGGCTGGGGGGAGAGGGGGGTGGCCGAGGCGATGTGCCCGGGGGGGGCTCACCTGGGCAGGTGGGAGGGTCAGGGGGCTTCACGTGGGTAGGGCAGGGCCGGAGGAGGGGAGCAGGGCCGGGGGGGGTCACCCGAGCGGGTTCAGGGGGCACAGGGGAGGTGCGGGGCCGAGGCCGGGGGGGCGCGGGGGAAGCAGCAGCGTGGAGGGGAAACGAGAAGGGTGGTTTCAGCCGTGCGGGGCAGCGGGCACGGAGGGCACGTGGGCTCCGGGTGGCGGGAGGCTTGACCGCTGGCTGCCCGAGCGGGAGGAGAGGGGATTTCCACCGCTGCGCTCCCGAGCCTTGTCTGCCGTTCGCTCTCGGGATTCCGGGATGGTTTTCCTCATCGGCTGCAGGCGGCTCTGGGCTGCCCGGGGCAGGAATGCTGCCTCTTCCAACTTGCCGAGTGATGTCCAAACCCTCGGCACTGCTGTTTTTTAGGATGGAAAATCCCGTTTGCGGATATCAGATTTCCCCATATATGGATTGGGCGTTGCTGCTGTTGAAATACCTGAACTCTGTTCTCACCTGGAGTCAGGGGGGATCCTGCCCTGAGTTTTAATCCCCCTGCAAGGAGGGAGCCCAGCGGGCACGTGGGAGCTGCTCCCGCCCTGGAATTATTCCCACTGACAGCAGCACTGCCCGAAACAGGTTTTTAAAGAGAATCAGCTGATCATCCAGTTCCTTCCCTGTATTGTTTATCAGAGTTTATTCAGATTGGCCGCATAAAGTCAGGCCTCACTAAACCCATCAGCTAAGGGCCCACTCTGAATAGTCTGGGGGTTTTAACTTTTTATCCCATTTTTTTTTAATAAAAGGGGAGGGGAGCTGGTCGGGAGGGGTGATCATAGGACACTGTGGCCATGTGGCCTCTGTTGCATCATGCTGGACCCTGGCCACGGGCTGTCCAGGAGGGATGAGCGAGTGGATCACCTCGTGTGTGTTCCCCGGAGCTCACATTCCATTGCGGGAAGTGCAGGGGGAAATCCCTGCCTTCATTCATTCAAACCTGTGCCCTTGGACCAGGCCTGTCTTGTGTCTGGCACCTCTTTTGTCCCTGGGCCTCTCTTGCTGCTGTCAGGGGTTGTGTGTTAATGCTTTGTGAATGTTCAGTGATGGTCAGGAGTTCAGCCGGGGGGTCTCTCCTCTGCTGCAGGGTGCAGCTCCTTCCTGGGATCGCTTCAGGAGAAAAACAAGGGGTGGGAGAAGGGAAAGTTCAAAGCTTGATGCTTCCCAGTGCTTTTTCTCCAGGCTTGATCATCCAGAAGGATGGGATATTGAGGATTCCTCTGCCTCGAGGCAACGTGGTTTTCTTGGGTTGTTTACTGTGGGTGAAAACTGAATTCTCCTGAATTCTGTCATGTCCTGCCCATGGCTGGTTTCTCCCCGATGGGTTGGTCAGGGCAGCAAGGTGCTGGGGGCTGATAACCTTATCATGCACTTGTTGCTCTTACATGTAAAGCAATGAAATCCCGTGTCCAAAGGGGCTTTCCAGACAGCAGATGACACTGTCTTGTTGCTGTGACCACCCTCACAGCCCAGCAGAGTTCGAGGGGGGAAGAAAAGATGCTTTTTTTCCCCATGGAGACAGCGTGAAGTGGGACAGGTTGTCCCTTCACTTCCACCCACCGGAGTGGGTGAAGCCCTGAGAGCTGCTCGTGGCTGGAGCTCCTCAACTGGGTAAAAAAAAGCACTTTACAAACTTGCAAAGCCTCCCAGCTGGAGGAAGGAGAAGCAGAGTGTGCTGGCTGAAAAGGAAACCGGCGGGAGAAATGACTCCAACTCAAGAGAGATCACAAGTCGAGAGTTACAATTTACTGAAAAGATTACAATAAATACAGTGATACAGAGAAAAACTGGTGTTAAGCCCCAAAGACAGATGTATAACCCAGCACCCTGGGACAAGAACACAACAGGGCTTGTCAACCCCTGTGCTGAGCACCACATGGCCCCCCTGGGTGCACAGAAAAAGGAAAGGAAAACCTGTTGGTCCAGGTGATGGTCGCAGTGCTGTTGGAGTAAGGATCACAGTCTGGTCGAGAGTGGCAATCCTGTTGGACTTCTGGTGCCAGAAGTCCCAAAACCCCGAGATTATATCTGCCCAGGTTCAGGTGGGAATGTCCAGTACCTCCCCCAGGGCAGGGAGATCCACAGTGGGTGATTTAACTCCTTGAGCCATAGGATATTTTTGGAATCTTCGGTGATCCAGGTGTTGCAGCTGCCTGTTGTGCCAGCCCAGTGTGGCAGAGATGCCCCCTCAGGCTGGGGGTGAAGGTGCTGATGCCTCCCCGGAGGGGAGTTATCACAGCAGAGTCATTAGTGTGAAGACAAGGAAACACTCCTGGCAGAGTTCTTTGAACACCCAGCTTGTAGCCTGAGGTACCAGGTGTGCCCTGGCCCTGCTGCAAGTTATTACCCATCCATCAGAAATGACAGACAGGGTGTAGAACACACACTTTTGGTTATACCCACGTGATGATAAACTGCTCCTGGCCCCTGTGACTAGGACACAGCGCCAGAAGCTGTTGGAGGGATGTGGATTTGATCCCTCCAAGCCCAAGGCTGGACATGGAGGGGATTCCCAGGCTGGCTGGGGCTCGGGGGCTCTGTGCCGTGGTGCTGCTGGAGCTCTGTGCTCCCCACGGCCAGGCTGGTCTCAGGGCTGCTGTTTGTGGGTCTGACCACCTGAGACTGGTCTTGGCACGCACCCTTCTCCTCATCCAAGGGTGGGAAGTGTCCGGGGTGGAGGTGGGGGATCGGAGCTGTGCTGAGCTGTTGCTGTGGGGGCTGGTGAGAGGACAGGACAGGACTGACTGGCGTCTCTATTGTTCTGCCTTTCCAGGCAACTTCTGACTCACGGGAGAAATATTTGCTTTGAGAGGCGGATTTTGTGCTCCCTGTTTGAGAGGGGAAGGGAAAAGTGCCTCTTCCAGGCTGTCACTGTTGTGATGCCTCATTCCCTATGAGGTGGAGGGGTGAAGGCTGGAGCAGGGGCAGGTTCATACACCCTGATACCCGGGGAGCAGCTCTGTGCTGGCTGAGAGGCCAAGGGCATCGTCCCCCTTGGGTTAGGATTAGGGCACATTGGGAACATTGGGGTGCCCTAAAGGCCTCCCAAATGCAGAGGGGCCAAGGGGCTGTTCCAGCCAGGGGTTGTCCTCCTGCAGCTGGAGTGACCCAGCCAGGGCAGGAAGAGCTGAGCCGGCAGAAAGGGCGGGCAGAGCCGGCGGAAACGCGGCTGTTGTGTTCCTGATCCACAGCAGGATAACAGGGATAGTAACGCAGAAACACGAGGCCCTGCTGTCCCCTGGGAGCCTCGAGCAGTCCTGTGGGCACAGGAGCCACGTACCAGCCTTGACACGGGGCCGGTTTCCTCCCACAAACCTGTTCCTCCTCCCTGCCCTTCCCTTCAATTCGGGGCTGTTGGTGCGCTCAGAAATTGGGGAAGGAAAAGGGGTCTGATGTTATCCTAAGGAAGCGTTAGGGAGTGCTTTGCCCTGCTGATAACCTGGCACGGGGGAATCCCCCTGCAAAAGCTGTGCCAAGGAAATACCCCCCCTGGTGCAGGGGAGGTGCCCTTTGCCTGCATCGAGGGCACATCTGGTCACTGGCCCCGGTGGCTCTGAGCTGGGCACAGGGCACAGCAGCTCTGGCCCTTCTCTTCCTTCCCCTGCCCCGTGGACTTGGGGTAGTTTCTAACCCAGGTTGTTCTGTATTTTTTGACAGAGAGCTGCTTTTGGAACTGATGCAGCAGCACTGAGTAGAAGGGATGATTTGGATCCCTTGGACCCAAGTGGGGGAGGGACAGAGTTGTACTACGTGCCAGAGAAAGGTCTCCGCTGCCAGCAGTGTCCCGCAGGTAGGATGGTCTCAGTGATCCCCCCGTGTGCAGCCTCGCCGTGTTCCTGTTGGCAGAGCCAGCAGGGCCTTGCTTTTTGTGAGGGGCAGCTCTCCCCTGCTCCACTCTCATGGATCTAAGAACTCATTACTGGAACATTTCCCTTTCGTTGATTCCTCGTTTGCCTCTGAACTTCGCTGGCAGTGCAGTGCCAGGATCACAGAATCGTCCAGGTTGGACCATCAAATCCAACCTGTGCCCCATCCCTACCTTGGCACCCAGCCCAGAGCACTGAGTGCCACGGCCAGTCCTTCCTTGGACACCTCCACCACCTCCCTGGGCAGCCCATTCCAACATTTAATAACCCTTTCCATGAGGAAATTCCTCCTGATGTCCAACCTGACCCTCCCCTGGCACAGCCTGAGGCTGTTCCCTCTCCTCCTGTCCCTTGTTCCCTGGCAGCTCCCCCCTCCTGTCAGGGACTTGCAGAGCCAGAAGGTCCCCCCTGAGCCTCCTTTTCTCCAGGCTGAGCCCCCCCAGCTCCCTCAGCTGCTCCTGCTGTTCCAGACCCTTCCCCAGCTCCATCCCCTTCCCTGGACACGCTTCAGCCCCTCAGTGTCTCACCATGAGAGGCCCAGAACTGGGCACAGCCCTCGAGGTGCCCCAGCAGTGCCAGCACAGGGGGACAATCCCTGCCTGCCCTGCTCCTGCTGGTCACACTGGGTTTGATCCAGGCCATTGGCTTTCTTGGCTGGCAAATCACCCCCCTCTCTGCACAGACATGTCCTCCCTGTCCTGTGTGCTCAGAGCTGCCCTTCCTCTCGCAGGCACCCACCTTGCAAAGTCCTGTGAAGAAGAAAATGGCTCCAGCACGTGTTTGCCCTGCAAGGCCGAGGAATTCATGGATTACCCAAACGCCTTCCACTCCTGCCATGAATGTCTGAAGTGCAGGGAAGGTACGAGCCGGTGGGGATCGGGGCAGTGCTGGCTGATGGACACCTGCAGTGTCCCCAGAGGGTAGCTGGGAGCAGGCTGGGTCTGGAGCTGGTGTAACAGCTCGTGCCAGACCTACCTCTATGTCCAGGGCAGCATCCCCTGTGCCAAGCTTGGATACGAGACCTCCACAAGGACCAGGAGGATGAGGTGGCACTGGAGGCTGCTGGTGGAGCTCGATCCAGGCACTGCTTTTCCCTCGGTGTGGGCAGGAGTGGGGCAGGAAAGGGCGAGGCTGAAACCTCAGCAGCAGGGACTGACTTGGTCTTCCTGGGGCTTGGGACGCGCTCGGGGTCATTGTCGGGGAGGAGCAGGCACAGAGCCCTGTCTGCTGTCGCCCACAGATCAGGTGGAGCTGAGTCCCTGCCAGGCCACCAGGAACACGGAGTGTGCCTGCAAGGAGGGCACCTTCTGCGACCCGAAGCTCCCCTGCGAGATGTGCCACAAGTGCCAGACCCGGTGAGTTGGGGGTCATGGGGGGGTCTGTGCCGGCAGCTCGGCTCCAGCTGCTGAGCCTGCCCTGTCTCCCCCCTTCCCAGGTGTCCCGAGGGCCAGGTGGTGCTGTCTCCCTGCACTCCTTACAGTGATCTCCAGTGTGGTCCTGCCCAGGGCACCGGCTTCAACTGTGAGTGGGGAGGGAAGGTGGGCTGAGGGATGGAGGTGGGAGCTGCTGCCGAGGGGAGCGGGAACAGCTCCCACACCCCTGGTTTTTGTGCTTTAGACCTCTGGATTATCATCCCGGTGGTGATCCTGTTCCTGTTCGTGCTTGTGCTCCTCATCTGTAAGTACTGCTGCTGTTCCCCAGGTGAGCACTGGGTGCAGGGGACCCCCAGAGCACTCGCCTGGGCTGGGGGCTCTGCAGTGGCGTGGGCTGGGTGGGAAGAGGGACCTGCCTGGGCAAAGAGGGATCACAGCACTGTTTCCATCTTCCAGGGAAGAGGAGAAACCTGACGTCCTACAGTTTGAAGGTGAGCTGCTGGGATGGCAGCGGGGTGGTGGCTCTGTTTGTGGGGCTGGGGTGAGGTCCCCCATGCCCTCTGCTCCCCACTTGGCCTGCAGCTCCTGGGGAGGCTGGAGGAGCAGGGGGTGAGTCTCACCCTGCAGGGATGTAGTAGAGGGGCCAAGCACAGGAGGGGCCCTGTGTGCTTGCAGCCCCCTTGCAGTGCCATGAGCCCTCCCCCTGGCAGAGGTGCTGGCACACCCAGAGTGCCAGTGAAGACCTCAAGGTGAAGGGAGGGCTGTGCTGTGCCAGAGCTCCTGCAGGCTCGGGATAAGCAAGCGAGCCATGCCCTTGAGCCCACGGCAGGGGGGATCCTGCCATCGGCATCCCTGCGGGGCTGCTGGGAGCTGGGACCACCCGACAGGGTTTGTGCTTCTCTCCTGCCCCAGGATGCAAGCAACCTGATGCAAAAGCTGAGCTGGTGCGGGAGGGGGAACGTGGGGACACAGGACAACAACCTCAACGAGCAGCGCGCCCGGGATCCGCCGCTCCCCAGGGCCGAGGAGTCGGAGGTACAGAGTGACCTCTGCCCAAGCTCTGATGCTTCCCTCTGCCTTCCCCAGGCTCATCAGCTTGGGGGGGGAGTCCAGGGCTGGGCCACAGTATCTGCAGGGAGGTGGAGAGGGGTCTTCTGTCCTTGTTCTGGGTTTAGGACTGCAAATCCTGCTCGTTGCAGTCGACTGCCAGAGTCCTCTGTGGGTTTAATGCTGCTGAGCAAACAGCTCTTCTCTCCCTGGCTGGGAACCATGAGGCAGCTCTCCCTGCTCGTGGCCTGCTGCCATCCCAGAGCTAGGAATCCATGATGTCCTGGGGGTGGAGGGTGGTGTCCTGCCCCAACAGCCCCTGGAGAGAGGGAGAGGGGTCTCCAGTCCCCGCACTGGGGGGCTCAGGGACAGTGTTTGTGCCGGGGCTTGGTGGGTGCTATAGACATTGCCATTCCAGGAGATGCTGCCGATTGCCCCTTCTCCCAGGCCGAGACCCAGGAGGGATCTGGTTCCACAGACAGGGAAAGAACCCATTCAGGGTAAGTGTTGGGGCCCAACAGATGTGCTGGGGGGGCAGAGGGGGTGAGATTTCTGACCCAGCTGCCCATGCTCTGCCCCGTTCTCTGAGCTTTCCCCTTCCCCCTCCAGCGCTGCGAAGCACTTTTTACATCTTTGCTGGAATGAAATTCATCTACTGGAAGAAATTCGGCCGAAGCCTCAATATGCTGGAGAACGATCTGCCCTTTGACCGGTCACAGGACGCCTTCTATGAAATGCTCAACAAGTGGCTGGAGAGAGAAGGTTCCAAAGCCTCTGTGAACGTGCTGCTGGAGACCCTGGACCAGCTCGACCTCCGTGGGGTCGCAGACGACATCTCCTCCGAGATCATCAGGAAGGGATTATTTAAATCCGAAGGAGCCGAAGAGCAGGGCGGGTCCTGTGCCTCCGTTCCGTGACCCGAAGCTGTGAACTACCTCCCAGGACATATGAATTTTAGGTGTTTATAGCTCTGCCGTTGTGGAGCTCGGCTGAACCAGGAGTGAAGTACGAACTTCGTGGTGCTATTTTTGCAGCTGTTGCAGCTGCAGGCTCCATGGTGGTGCTTCCTTACAGATGCCAAGTGCTCTCTTGGTTTCACTTGGTCATTCACTGGTTAGTTGCTGCTAAGTTGTTTTTTTTAAGTTACTTTAAGTTTTTTTAAGTTACATTAGTGGTTCTGCTTGCTGTTCCAGCTTGAAAAGTGGACTTTGAGGGGAGAGTGGGAACGATTTATTTGCACTATGATCACTGGGGTTGCTTAAGAAAAGGGACAGTGCAGGGATCATCTAGTCCAACCCCCCTGCCACGAGAAGGGACATATTCCACTGGATCAGGTGGCTCCAAGCCCTGTCTAGCCTTGGCCTTGAATGTTTCTAGGGATGGGGCAACCACCGCCTTTCTGGGCATCCTGTGCCAGTGTTTAACCACGTCCTCATTTGAAAAAGGTTCTTCCTAATATCCAATCTAATTTGACCCTCCTTCAGTTTGAAGCCATTCTCATGTCCTGTCACTCCAGGCTCTTGTCCAAAGTCCCTCTCCAGCTCTCCTGGAGCCCCTTCAGGCCCTGGAAGGGGCTCTCAGGTCTCCCTGGATCCTTCTCTTCTCCAGGTGAACCCCCCCAGCTCTCCCAGCCTGGCTCCAGAGCAGAGGGGCTCCAGCCCTCGGAGCATCTCCGTGGCCTCCTCTGGACTCACTCCAGCAGCTCCACGTCCTTCCGATGTTGGAGGCCCCAGAGCTGCAGGTGGGGTCTCACCAGAGCTGAGTAGAGGGGGAAAATCACCTCCCTGGACCTGCTGATGACAGTTTAGTTCCGTTCCCTCGGCTGTGGGGTGGCTTTGCAGTCCCTGTGTCTCCAGCCAGCGTTGAAAGGTGAATGCACTGAAGGTCTGAGAGTGACCACAAGCACCTGCCATCCCTCCCCCAGCTGCAGGGGTTGCTTCTCAAACACTTTCCCTCTCACGCATAGCTCAGGGACAACTTTGCTGGAAAAACTACTGGATTACTTGAGCTGCCACCCCAGTACAGCCCAGTCCACCAGGACCTTCCCCAGTGTGGTGGGAGCAGCCCAGGGCTACCCTTTGCTGCCAAGCACTTGCCCCTCCTGCTCCCACCACTTCTCCCCCACTCAGTACAACCGAACAAACCACGTGGATGCAAGCAGGACTTGTGTATTTATGTATTTATTTAGCAATTGTTTACATATGTTAACTTAAAAGTTAATATAAAAATATTGGTATTTTGGTATGCATGGTTGTGTGTGTTTTATACAGAGCTCTGGCCCAGCCAGTTTGCTTTATTTTCCAGTTTTTACATTTCTCTTTATGAAGGAAGAATTAACTTTTTTTTAAAAAAAAAAAAAATCCTCCTGATTTCTTGTCTGGTTTTATTTCCCCCCCACACACACCCCGTGCTCTGCCAGGGTTTCAGTGGGCACCAAAGGAGCTGGACCAGATGCTCAGCAGCTGCTCCCTGAGGTGCCAAGGACCCAGCCCATGGAATTCATGCATCCCACTGGGAACGGTCCCCACCAGCGATGCTTCTGCCGGGGGAAAAAGCCCTCAGCAGCCAACCTGGCCTCTGCCTTAACCCCTACACCATGAGTCCTGTGCTCTCTGCTCCCTGCAAGAACAGGAGGGTGAAATCTGTCCCTCGAGCAGGGGGTGGGACCCCGGGGCCAAGGGGGGGCCACGCGACGCTGACCCGGGGCCGGAGCTGCTCCGGCTCCACCCAGCCAGGGCTCTGTGTGCTGCAGTAGCTGTGTGGCAAATCCATGCAGTGCTTAAGTGAGAAGAGGGGCTCTGCTGGCCCCCAAAAAGCCCCTGGGGCTGCCCACCAGCCCCCGCACTGCAGTTGGGGTTTATCGGTAGCGCTGGGGCGGGTGCGAAAAGCAGGAGCTCTGGGGGGGCCCTACCAGGACCAAAAAGTCC
This sequence comes from Pipra filicauda, assembly GCF_003945595.2. NCBI lineage: Eukaryota > Metazoa > Chordata > Aves > Passeriformes > Pipridae > Pipra > Pipra filicauda. Next base: position 108,446 of record NW_024104673.1, on the reverse strand, counting down.
TGTCCCGGGCAGCCCCTCGTGCCTCCCGAGCATGCAAACCTGGGCAGGGAGCTCCTGCAGAGCCAGGCACGTGCAGGATGGAGGGCTGGGACACGGGGGCTCGGGGCCTGGCCTGGGGGAGGCACACGGGACCGGGGAGCGCCCGCAGAGGAAAGGGAAAGAAACTCGTGGTCCTACCTGCTCGTTGGGGCTGCAGAGGGGGAGAACACCCAGGGTGAGCTCGCTGGAGCTGCCACCTCGCTCCTGCATCCATGGCCGAGGGCGAGCATGAGGAATGAGAGGCTCCAAGGTGCTCTGTGAGGCCAGCTGGGAAGAGGAGCAAGGGTGGGAGGGGACGCACCGGGAGCATCCCTATGTGCTCCCTCTGGCTGCAGCCTCTGCCAGGGATGGGCTCTTCCCCATCCCAGCTGGGGAGGGCGAGCAGAGGTTTGGGTCCTTCCTGGCCTGCCTGGCAGCCCTGCAGAGCCCTGGGGCTGTGGACCTGCAGGGACACAGGTGGGACATGCAGAGTTAGTCTGACGGGAAAGCCACCTCTCCTTGTACAAGGGGTTTTGATGGATGGATGGATGGATCCTGCAGTGCTTCCCTGTCCCTGTCCACCCCGGGAGCGCTGGAAGGGGGGTGATGGTGTCCCCCCAAGCAGGGCACAAGGACGTGCTGTGTCCAGGCGCTCCCTCCCAAACACACAGGGACCACGCTGGGCTTTGAAAATACCATTTATTACAATGGAGCCTTCCAGGCTAAAAGCCCAAGCCAAGGGCCTGGGGTTGGTTTCTGGTGTGGCAGGTTGGGGGAGTGGGTTTGGGATCGGGTTGGGTTTTTTTGCTTTAAGTTTTCTTTTTAAACAAAAAGTTAAGAATGGGGAGGAGAGGACTCCGGTCCCCTCCACGCCCTGAATTAGGGACAGACCCCACTGGTAGGGGAATACGCTGCAGTGCCTGGAGGCATTTGGGGACCAGGGTCCCCTGCACTGTGCCTGACCCTGCTGTGAGTCAAAGGGGGTGGCAGGACCCCCACAGTGGCTCCAGGTGCCATCAGACACACAAACCATATCCCACAGCTTCTGGTTACAAATCAAAGTGGAAGCAGGATGCGTTTCTCCTTCTTCTTCTTCCTCATGCTGCTGATGTTCCAAACAAACAAACGTACCAAAAAAAAAAAATCAAATCCAAAATAAAACCACAACACAGCCCTCGTGCTCCTGTAAACATGAGTTTCTCCTGCTGCTCGGGCTCTGCCAGTCCTGCAGTGCTGGCACCGTGGCGCGGGGAGAGCAGGGCTGCAGGAGCACCAGGGGCTGGCCCTGAGCCCCCCACCACAGGGACAGACCCCTGTGGCCACCATCTCCTCTGGGGCTTCGGCCCGTGGCGTCCGCTGCACGCCTGGCGCTGGGGCAGGTCACCCCCTGCTTCCTCCTCCTCCTCCCCGTCTCCTCCCAGGGATGCTGGAGCCAGGGCAAGGACGGGCTTTCAAACCACAGCCGAGGAGGAGGAGGAGGAGGACGAAGAGGAGGCTGTGGCTGCTGACGATGAAGGAGAGGAAGAAGGGGAGGAGGAGGCGTTCCAGAAGAGCCACCGCCTCTTGGGCTGCCGTTTGAGGTGGAGGTAGTCTTCCTTCTCCCGCTCCTTCTTCGCCCGCTGGTAGTGATCCTCCTCCTTCAGGTACCACACCGGCGGCCAGCGGTGCTTCTCGAAGTACTCCTGGTTCTCTGCAGGGAGACAGAGGGGAGAGGGGGGTGAGGGCGGTGCCAGGACCACCAGGACCCCCCCCCCCACCCTGTCATCCCACCCTGGCTCCCACTCACCTCCCGACATGGCCTTCATGTCCCGGGGGAACTTGCGGCAGACGTTGTTGTAGTTGGTGCAGATGTGATGGAGGCACCAGTCGGCGAGTTGGTAGGCGCAGTGGAACTGCAAGGGATGGAGCCCCACGTCAGAGCCCCCCAGGCACGGACCAGCAGGAGGGATTCACCCCATTTCTCCATGGACACCCAAGACCTGCTTGTCCCCTCTGCCAGGGCAGCATCACCCACCCCCCGGAGCCGCCAGACCCCTCTGAGTGTCACCATCCAGCACCTTGTGCCTCCCTGTCCTACCTGAGCCAGCTCCAGGAACACGAGCACGTCCCCATCGATGTCCACCATCATCTGGGCCGCCTCCATCAAGCCGGTGACCGTGTACTGCTCTGTGGGGGGACACAGGGGGTCACGGGGAGGCCGGGGCGGGGGGACACCCACCCAGCCTGGGGACAGCCCTGCTGCAGCCCCCCGGGCTCACCTGTGAGAGCCACCAGGTGCGGCAGGCAGAGGCGGTTGGCGAGGATGATGAGCTTCATGTCGTCGAGGTCGGGGCTGGAGCTGAACTGCCCCGTGTACAGGTACTCCAGCACCGCCCGCATGCAGCTCTTGCTGGTGTGAGGAAGTGCCACCTGCGGGACACACACACGCGTTGCCACCTCATGGCCGTGCCCACCCTTCTCCCGGGACAGCCCCGGGACCCCTCCTCATCCTCACCTCGTTGGTGGAGCTCTCCACGAAGGGGCCACCGAACATCGCGGCCATCCAGTCGCAGCTGGAGATGAGCAGGGGCTTGTGGGCACTGATAGCACCGTCATCCAGCACGAAGGTGACATCTGGGGACAAGCACAGGGATGCTACCGGGGCTGTCTCCATCCCCTGGGGCTCAGCCACCCCCTGCCACAAAGTATCTCGCACCAGGAAGGGGACAGAGTCTGGCATTTCCTATATTTTCCCTTTAAAAATCTCTCTCTTTTTTCCAGCATCCCCCACCAGCTCAGAGGAGCTCAGGGAAGGGCCTCAGCAGTGCTCCGGCTATTCCGAGGGATTTTCCCAGGTCATTCCACAACACATTTGAAAGCAAAGGGCAAACCAAGGAAGCAAACTTGTCTCGCCCAAGTTTGAGTCCTTGGAGAACTGGGAAGGACGCTGGGGATCTCCTGCCCCCCCTACTCTGCTCTCCACAGCTTCTCCCAGGGGTGTGCCACGGGCCAGGACACATCTGTCCCCTCACAGTGACAGCTTGATCACATCAGGATCCATGTTCAAGAAACAAATCCAGCCAGAGGGAGGCTGGGACATTCACATCCCCCTGGGATGTCACCTCGTGCTGGTGCTCAGTGGAAAGCTGGGGAAATCCTACTAAGGGCACTCGCTCCCGATAAATCAGATGACCCTGTGAAAAATCCGAGCTGGGAGGGAAGGAAGTCGCTTCTGCTGCTCTTCCGTAAATAAACGGAGCTGCTGGACGGGCTGGGGAGCAGGAAACCCTGGGGAAGGGCCCTTACACTCACTTTCTTGGGAAAAAAAGCAGCAATAAAAGTTCCAGAAAAGCAAAGTGTGACCAGAAATCCTGGGAAAGGCGAGCGAACACCTGCTAACCCTCCACTGCACGGCCAAACCCAGGAGCTCCGAGCCCCCCATCCACCCCTCAGACCCCCCTCCCAGGGAACAGGGGGGGCTGCTCCCGGGCCCCTGGAGTCGTACCCGAGAAAGTCCCCTTGGCCAGGCATTCCTTCACCCGGTTGGTCCTCCGGACGTGGAAGGCTTTGGTGATCTCCTGGTTCATGAACGCCTCGTTGTTGAGGATGTTGGCCACCATCATCCGGAGGTCGAAGACCTCCAGCAGCTCGGCGATGTGAGCGATGTGCATGAGGTCCCGCTCGTTCTCATCCAGCTCCCCCGTGTACAGGTACTTCAGCACGGCCCGGAAGGGGCCCGGCTGGATGGAAGCGTCCATCTTCACCACCACCATCAGCTTGGACTTGTAGGTCAGCGGGTCTTCGGCCATCTCCTCCTGGATGCTGGTGAAAGCCCGGCTCCACGAGGAGAGGTTCCTGCCCCGCCGCAGCCCGCGCTCCCCGTTCTCGTAGCGGTTGCCCCGCAGGATCCCGTCACTGGTGGAGGCTCTAAGGCACGGTTTGCGCTGGCCAGATCCGGCCTCCTCGGTGCTCTCGCAGATATCGAAGCTGGCGGCCCTGAGGAGGAAATCCCGCCCGTGGTGCCTCTCCTCCTGGTGCAGCATCCGCTCGGCGGCCGCGGTGACGGCCACCCCGAAGCCGTGCCCCGCGGCGCCCTGCTGGTCCTCCTCGCTCAGGTCCATGAGGAACAGGTCGTAGAACTTGGAGGAGGAGGTGGAGAGGTAGATCTTGTGTGCGTAGATTTTGATCTTCTCTTGCAGCACCAGGATGACGTCCGCGCACAGGGGGTCCTCTAAGAGGTGGGCTGGACGCTCCTCGTTGTTGGAGGGGGGGTCCGGGACGATGATGATGGGCGGAGGGGGCTTGGGGGGCAGGAAGGGGGCTTGGAGAAGAGGCCTCTGCACGTTGCGGAGGTGGGACTTCCAGAACTGCAGGTGGCGGCGGGAGATGAGGGCGGCGCGGATGGCGTTGTCAAAGACGTCCTTGACGCCAAACTGGGCCACCACGCTCGTCTCGTAGTAGGGGATCCCCAGCTCCTTGGCGACCTCCCTCCCCTTCTCCGGGGGCAGGATCTCGTTAGGTTTGATCGGCCTGAAAAAGAGAGGGGAGATGACGAACCCTTCGGGCAAGGGGACAGCGTTGGGCAGGCAAGGACACCTCCAGGGCCCCGGGGTCCCACCTGGCCAAGGGCCGCCGCGCCCGGTTGACGGCCTCCAGGTCGGCGTAGCGCAGGTCGAGCTGGCAGCCCACCAGGATGACGGGCGCGCGGGGGCAGAAGTGCTTGATCTCCGGGTACCACATGGTCTTCACGTGGTGCAGGGAGTTGGGGTTGGCAATGGAGAAGCACAGAACCACGACGTCGGACCTGCGAGGGGAGCGGGGTCAAGGTCCAGCTCTCGGTGCCTCGGCTCTGCCCTCCCTCCCTGCACCGAGGCTCTGCCCCCTCCCTACCTGCCGTAGGCAAAGCGCCTGTCCTTGTGGTGGTCACCAAAGGTGTCCCAGAGCCGCAAGGACACGCTGACATCGTCTACCACATCCCGGGAGCGCTCCAGCACCTGCGGGAACAGAGACACCGTCCAGCTCCCGAGTCCTCGAGCAGGGCACGGGGGAGCGATTCCCACCTCCCCGGCGGGGAGGACGCGGCTCCACCTCCTCGGGGTTCCCAGGGGGTATCCGTGAGCAGCCCTCACCTCCTGGCAGACGCGGTACTGGTCGATGGCCCACACCGTGGGCACGTGGGTGGCGAGGAGCTGGTACTGGGTCAGCGTGGCGTTGCAGGCGCGGGCGCAGATGAGCCGGGTCTTGCCCACCGCGTTGTCCCCGACCACGACGCACTTGATAGTTTCTACGTTTGGCCTCTCATAATCCATGTCAGAATCCATTAATTGGGACCTGCAGGGGGAACAGGGAGGGGGGGGTTGGCGGATACACCCAGGCCAAGCCGGGAGGGCTGTCTGCAGACGGGTCAGGATGCCAGAGGGGGACAGAGGGATGCTCTCGCTCCCTCGCAGCCCAGAGAAGCTCTGCAGCAGCTGCCCAGCCCTCCCTGGCTCACGCTCCCCGCCAGTCCCCTTTAAAATTTCATGTTCTCGTGGCAGCGTGCGTTGCTGTGCCGTCAGACACATGCCCTGCGCTTCATTCCGCCCTCCTCCCTCCTGCTCTCCGGCTCATGCTTGTTCATGTGAGATGAGCCTTCTTTTTTTTTTTTTTAACTCCCTCCCTCCTTTTCCTTTTCTCCTTCTCCAGCGTTCGCAGGCGAAGCTTCCAGATCTGCCCGAGCGAGTGCACGCGCGGGCACTGCCAGTCTCTCCCCTGCCAGTCTCGGGGGAGCACAATGACCTGCCCCTCTTTCCCCACCCCATTCCCAGAGCAGATATTTGCTCCCAGCTAAGAACAGCAGAGAAGAAACTTCTCCTGTTTCCCAGAGGCTCAGCAGCCACCGGGACTGGGAGGGCTTCCAGGAGCAAGTGTGGCCCCAACACTCCCCGAGAGGGAGGATGGTGCCACGGGTGCTGTGAGGATGGTGTGAAGCACCCAGGTGTACCCAGGTGTACCATCCTTTGCCTGACCACACCTCAGAGTCCAAACCAGGCAGGATTAACTCATCACAGCAGGGTTTGACAAGATTTCCAGGAGGGAAAAGCGGCGAGGAGGTCGAGGGAAGGGGGAGACGGACTAAAAAAGCCCCGCATCCCAATCGCTCTGAACTTCCCAAAGCTGCAGATCTCTTCCCCCTTGTCGCTCCCTCCTGGCACCAGCCTCCTGAGCTTCTATAATAAACCACCAGCGCAGTGAGCGAAAATACCCGGTAACCGTGGCAACCGAGCCCTGCACGCGGGACCAGGGCCGCAGCTCCCCAGCCCGGCAAGGACTTCCCAATGTTAGCACCTCCCTCCGTGCTCCTCCTCCCTCCCTCCCGGGCACACCTGGACGCACCAGCGGCACGGGAGAGGGCTCGGCACCGCGCGGGATTGAGCCACGAGCCCCGTGGGCAGGTGCAGGCAAAGGCAGGTGGCACAAATCCAGGTTGCTTTGGGTGCCAGCGCTTCGACACCGGGCGCTGGTCCCCGGGCAAAACTTCTCTGACTAGTTGTCACTGCATTCCACGTCCCCCTCCATCCTCTGGGATGCAGGGAATGCATCCCGGAGGGCGCTGAAAACCAGAAACAGCAGCCTCCTTGGGCTCTGCATGCGGAAAGGAACCAGGGCAGGTGGTCCCCTTCCCTGGCAGCCCCTCAAAATCCGTTTCCATCTCACACATCGCCCTCCACTGCTGCTCCCGGGGATCAGCTTTGCTCTGCAGGACCAGGAGATCCAGGAGATCTCCAGGGTGTGGGGGGGTTGTCAGTGCTCAGGGAGCTTCACCGTGGTTATTTTTAGGCCCAGCCGTGCTCCCAAGTCGGCTGAGCTCATTTGGATGGTGGGGGAAGGCACATGGAATGACAGCCGCGGTTGGCAGTTCGGATGGGGAGCTTGGCCCCCCCCCTCAGCCGAGCACAGGGGACTTGGGAGCCTGCTGGGAAAGTCTGGTGCCCCACGGGAATTAGGGGCTAAATCCTGATGGGATCAGTGCCTGAGATGAGGAGGGGGATGGTGGGACAGCAAAGGGCACAAAATGTGGGTTCTCAGGAAAGCACAAACACAGTGGGGTGCCCTGTGGGCCCCACGGGGAGGGCTCACAGCCCCCCACCCACCAAACCACCCCAGGAGGGGCTGAGGCTTTCACAGGGGCAATTTCAGCTGTATCCCCCTCCCCACCTTCCCCACCATCCCCTCTCTTCCAAGGACGGCTCCAAAACCCACCGGAAAGCAAGAAATAACCTGACATGCCAAGACATCGGAGTTTGCCCTGAAGGAAAAGCTCTTCCCTGGGGAGCAGGGCTGCTCTGGCCAGCAGCCCCCCAGCCCTGCTCTCCCTGCCCACCGCAGCCCCCCCCCCAAACCACAGACACCCCATTCACACCCACCCTCCCCCAAGGAGAACCCCAAAACTGCTCCTTCCAGGCTCCCAGCCTGTGGTTGCCAAGGCAACTGCACCATCACCCCGGGAGCCGTCGCTTAGCAACTCCCCGGCTAAAAATCCTCCATCCCGCACCTCGCCAGGGCAGGAGAACCCCCCAAACGGGGCGGGGGGGAACTGCCCCAAAACGGCAGCGACGCTCAAAAACAACGCGGCACCTCCCGTGAACCCCCCGGCAGCCGCGGGGTGCGGGAGAAACGGGGCCCGGAGGCAGCCGGGGCTGTGGAGGCCGCGGCGGGAGGCGGTGCGGGAGGCGGTGCGGGAGCGGGGCCCCGAGCGGGGCTGCAGCACGGCCGGGGCCGGGGGATGCGGCGGGCGGGGGGCACCGGGAGTGGGGGAGCGGGGCCGTGGAAGGGGCCGGGGAGCAGCGGGAAGGGGTGCGGGACATTGCAAAGGGGTCGGGGAGAACCGGGAACGGGGTGCGGGGCTTTGGAAAGGGCCGGGGGAGCGGCCGGATCGCGGGTGTGGGGCATTGCAAGGGGGCTGGGGAAGAGCCAGGCCGGGGGTGCGGGGCATTGCGAGGGGGCTCAGGGGTGCTCGGAGCACCCGGATCGGGGGTGCGGGGCATTGCAAGGGGGCTGGAGAGCATCGGGAACGGGAGCGGGGCATCGCAAGGGGGACGGGAAGCACCGGGAGCGAATGCGGGGCATCTCAAAGGGTCTCGGGGGTGCACGGAGAGCCCGGACCGGGTGCGAGGCACTGCCAGGCGGCGGCGGGTGCAGGGCGAAGAGGCCGGGCCCTCGCTGCCCCCCGCGCCCGCACCGGGCCGGGCCGGGCAGGATGCGCGGAGGCGGAGCGGGGGACGCGGGGCGGAAGCGCTTGGGGTGGTTTTTCCTCCCCCCCGGTACTTACACCAACACAGACGAAGCGGCGGCTCCCAGGGGCCGGGGCCGGGCTCGCCCCTCCGGACACGGCCATGGCGCAGGTTGCGCGGCTCGGCTGGGCACGGCTCGGGGCCGCGCTGCGCGGCTCAGGGCCGGGGGCGCGGGGGCCCATGGCGGCGGCTGGGCCGCCCCGATCTCCGCATCCGCGGCCCGCTGCGCTGCGCGGATCCCCCCTGCGCGGATCCCGGCCCTGCTGCGCGGAGCGCTGCGCGCTGCCCTGCGCGCTGCAGTCGCGGCCGCCCCGCCTTTCATTCACAAAAAACAAGCGGCCGCGCCGGAGCCCCGCCCCAGACCCCCCCCCCGACACCGCCCATTGGCTGAGAGAGACATTGGGGGGGTGTCCCGGGGGGTGAGGGCGCGTCCTGCCGCGCTTAGGACCCCCATCCTGCCCCACCGTCCCTCGGCAGGGGGTTCTGTCATGCCTCCCCCCCCCAAATCCTGACTTCCATGGGACCCCCATCCTGCCCTACCCTCCCTCGCAGGGGGCTCCGTCGTGCCCCCCCTAATCCTGACTTCCATGGGACTCTCATCCTGCTCCTAACCCTCTGTCCTGGCCCGCAATCCTGCCCCCCCCAGTCCCGCACAGCATGGATTTCTCTCTTCTCCCACCGTGCATGAGACCCCCACCGTGCCCTTACCCCTCCCACCCTGCCCTCCATCATCTTCGACATCCATACGGGGGGGGTGACACCCTCATCCCCCCCTGCATCTCCCCTCCACCCTTCCTCTGCATCCTTCCCTCCCCTCACCCCCCAATCCCGATCCGGGGAAGGGGTGCAGCCCCTCCTGCCCCCTCCCCACGTTTCACGGGGGGTGCACAGGGCTGTCAGCTCCCAGCTGGGCCATGTGCGGTGCTGGTGGTGCTCGCAGGCCAAGAGCCCGGCTGAGGATGGGGCTGCGCCAGAGGAGACCCCTGACAACCCCTCAGAGCGCCCCCAAAACCCGGTTCTCCCGGGGTGGGAGGGGGGAGCAAAGCTGCTCCATCCATCCACGCTCTCCAAGCACAGGCCACGCGCTGCACTCCTGCCTTTTTATCCTACTCCGCAGCGCTTACTGCAGCCCCCTCCTCACCCTGGGGGCACCCCCCCCTCCTCCTCCCTAAATCTGAACCCCGCAGGGGCATAAAGAAAAAAAACTCCGAGTCATCCTCGTAGCGCGGCTGCCGGGAAAGCGCCGCTCGCTCCGGCCCCGCTGCTCTGACCCTGTAATATCCGCATCATGTGATCCTCGCCATCCTCTCCCGAAGCCTTTCGCCTGCCTTCTCCGCTCCGCTGAGCCGGGCTAGGCTCGGCCCCCCCAGCCCAGGAGCGGCCTGAGCCCTTCCTTCCCCGCTCGGCTCAGCCGGGCCGGCACTGATGCAACGCCGCGTCAAAGCGGGAGTCAAAGCGCAGCGCTGCCCTCGCCCCGCACCTTCCCCCCCTCCCCAGCCCGGCCAGCGCCCCCCGCCTCACCTAACGCGCAGGACGGGGATCTGCCTCTCCATAGCAGAAGGAGATGGAGCCGCTAATTTAGGGAGGGAGAAGCCCTTGAGGCTTTTGAGCCGGGCACCGGCAGCTTCGCGGCGCTGCCTCCGTGCCCACGCCGGGAACCGCGAGCGGGCGGAGGAGCTTTTTTGGCTCCACGCAGAACTATTTAATCCCCCCCCTCCCTGCAACGGGAGCTGCGAGCAGCCAGAGCCGCAGCCCGGAGCTCTCTCTCTGCTTCTTGGAGTGGGTCACGGGGGAAGGAACACGTAGAGCTTGTTTGCCAGCCGCATGATTTGGCTTATTTGCTCTCTTTGTAGCAGGTGCTTAATTGTGGCAGAAAGGGTTCCCGGCAGCTTTCAGGGCAGCCAAATTGCCGCCTGCCCCCCTCCCGGCCAGGCAAAACAAAAGCACGATTGGCCAGGCAAAACAAAAGCACGATTGTCACTTGCAGTCGAAACGCTCCGAGCTGCGCAGCTCCAGCCGGCCCCTTTTCCCGGGAAGAGAGAGCCGGTGGCTGGAGGCACCGGGGAGGGCACCAGGCAGGGGAAGAAGGGGCTGGGGAGCATCTGTGGAGCACGTGGGTGCTGCTCACAGCCCCCCTGCTCCGTGGGAGGAGAAACAAGAGTCTCAGCTGACTTGCTGCATCAAGCAAGCCCACGGCATGGCATGGCATGGCATGGCATGGCATGGCACAGCTGCCCATGGCATGGCACAGCTGCCAGGTGGGATCTCCCCTCCCTCAGCACTGCTGTCTCTGGCAGGGCTGTGATTAAAAGGCCGTTTTCTCCCTGCTCCCATCTCTCTCTCTGATTTAAGCCTCTTGCAGTCGTCCCCAGGGACTCCCATCTGTCCAGCTCCGTAATCACCCTCCCCCCCAGGCAAAGAGCTCCAAACCCGAGGGCCGAGCGCTGGGGGTCACCCCGGGGAGCTCACACCGCTGGCACCAAGCATCCCTTTTCACCCCCCAGCGTCCTCCTGCCCCCCTGTCCTGCTCCCCAGCGAGGAATGAAGAAGCTCCCCAGGTCCCTGAGCCATGAGCGGACATTGCTCCAGCCGTGCCCTCCCCAGTAAACTTTATGACTCTCTAGTTTAATGCCAGGGGCGTTTCCACCCCTCCCGGGTGCTGCCAGGCCCCTGCCCAACCTTGCTGAGGGTCAGGATGCAGGAATCCAAATCCAAACCCGTTTGCTCCTTGGAGCAGCCAGAAAATGCTCTGCAATCGCTGGAGATTTCCCGGCCCTGCCCCCACCAGGGCCCCCCTCCCTGACCCCCAACTCAAGCTGAGCTCAGTGTTATTCACCTTGCAAAGGCCTGAAGGGCTGAGACAGACCAAGGCAATGCACCCCTCGCTGCAAAAGGGGGTTTGGAGTGGGGAGACACCCCAATACACTCCAGCAGCCCCAGACCACACGTTCCCAAAGCCCTCCCCCCCCCAGGATCATGCCTTTGCCTGGCTCTGCCCTAAGCTCTGCTGCGAGTTTTCCACCTTATCCGTGGGAGAAAGAGGCATCACAGTGAAGTGTGTCAGAGGGGAGCAAAGAGCAAAGTCCCCTGGAGAAAGTGGCTGGAGGAAAAGTGCTGGAATGAGGGGGCTGGAGGAGGCAGCTCGGGGGAGGAGGGTACTTACAGGCTGTGAGCCATGGCAGTCATCTTCCCGGCGGGGCTGCCTTTCCCTTGGCTTTCCATCTCTTTCTCTTGGCAGACTCTGAAGGGAGAGGGCAGAAGGGCTCTGTAAAAACACCCCAAACACGGACTCAGACCCCAAAGCCACCCCGTCCCTCTGCACGTTGTCACCCTGTGACCTTGGGGACAGGGAGCCTTTGGGAAGGCAAGTCCTGCCGGGCCACCTGGGCTGGCCAAGAAGTGTCCCAGTGTGGGGACAGAGCTGTCCCTCCTCTTCCCACTGTCCCTGTGTCTCGCTGCCAGGTCTGCCCTCCTCGTGCCACCCCCTTCGCCGTGCAGAGCAGTCTGAACAAACAGATCTGAATAACCAGATCCGTGCAACAGGCACACACACAGCCCCGGCCCTGCTCTGCAGGTTCCACAGTGACAACTTCCCCTCAGCCCTGGGGCACTCCAGGGGTCCCCCAGTTCCCAGCCCTGCTCCAAGCACCTTACCCTTGGGCTAAGAGCCTTCCCTGTGGGCACAGACACCCCGGGCAGTGCCTGGCTCCCGGGGTGGCCAGCGGACCAGCATGTTTGGTTTGCCCAAGGCTCCCCTCCCGGGAGCTCTGGATCCAGGCAGGGCAGCAGGGCTGTCCCTCCTTCCCCTGTCACTGGCTCAGCAGTGCCTGCACACGTCAGGCTGGAGCAGAGTCCAGCCTGGGCTCTGCTCCTGGCAAAGCCAACCCATGCCTGGCTCCCGCTGGGAAGTGGGTTCCACGGACACACCACGGCACTGGGTCCTTCCATGGATTCACCAGGAAGAGCAATAAGGGTCACTCCTCCATTTTGCTGCTCTGAAAACCCCAAGTCTGCAGTTTTTCTTCCTGGGATCTCCTGCCAGAGGCATCTTTGTGGGCTCCCCAGCCCCAGCAGCAGCCAGGGAGGGAGGTGCCAGCTCAAAAAAAAATGGGGTTTGTGGGCTTGATATCCACTAGGAGCCAGGAAGAAGGAGAAATCTTTGCAAAAATGGCAAACCCCAACCTTGATGGGGGAACAGTGGGGACAAAGGGACCCTGCACCACTGGGATGTGCCAACACACTGGTGGGGAGCAGGCCAGGGAGGAGAGCCCACAAAACCAGAAGGAAAGGTCTAAAACAAGCAAAAAGAACATTTTTGCACCTTTCATCCCCTGTTCTGACAGAGCAGAAGGGTCTGTCCCCGAGCCAGGAGATTGGGGTGCTCTGGCAATTCACTGCCTGCACATCCTGTGGCCCAGCTGCCCACCTGGATCCCGTCTCCCAGCCCTGGAATCAGCCACCTGATCCTCCTCGGGTGACAGCTCACCCTGCCATCGACACCAACTGCACAACTTCAGGGACTCAGCGCTCAGCTTATAAATATTTAAACCCAGAAGGAGCCGTGTACTGCTGTAAAATGAGACTTATTACACAAGCGCAGCCTCCCCTCGCCCCAGCGCTGAGCTAATGAACATTTGGGGCTCTCCAGACGGATCTTTCGCAGCTAAAAACCAGGTCAGGGCAAAACCCAAGGTCCTGGTCCGTGTGTGCAGGATTTCTGCACCCTCCAGCTGGGATGTATTGGATTTAGCACCCTGAGGGGTGCAGGAAACGCTGCTGAGGTGGAATCACAGCTGAGGCTGCTCCCCCAGCTGCCTCTTCCCGACATCCCAGCCAGGTTTTGGGGTGCAGGGCCGGCCCCACACTCTGGGAGAGGCTGCAGCTGCAGCCTGGAGCACTGACAGGCTCCCCCCGGCCCGGCTGCCTCATGCAGCATTCACAGTTTCATACAGTATTAAGAGCTGCTGACGCCTCGTGAAAAAGCTGTGAAAAGCTTCTATTTGGGGAAAGTTCCTCTTATAACGGTGCATCCTGTGGCTTCTCTGTTTCCCTTTTCTCCTGCTTCTCTTGCCATGGAGAGCAGCGCAAAAAAACAGGCGGATTAACGTTGCCAACCAGCCTGGGCTCTTCAGCAGGAAAGGAAAATAACCCTCCAAGCAGCTTCCCCCCAGGGAATTGGTTCTCACATCGCACCCAGGGAGCTGCTGTGGGTGGGGGGGGGGTGCCTGGGCGCTGCTGGTCAGAGAGAAGGGGGAAAATGGGACCCTCCAGGGACTGACTCCTGGGGCTGGCTGCAGCCAGCACCCCCAACAGAGCATGGTGTGGGGTCTGGGAGGGCTGCACGTCTCCTAAAGGGGGAGAAATGCTGGGTTTGCTTGTTTTAGACCTTTCCCTCAGTGGTAGCTGTTTCCTGGGCCCTCCTCCCCACTCTGCTCCCCAGCACGTCCCGTCCTGCCATCTCCTTTTACCCCCACTGCTCTCCCCCATTTAAAAAAATAAAAAAAGAATTAAAACATCAAAGAACGAGGAGTCTGTTTCTAAGCAACTGTCTCCAAGAAGGGATGGAGAGCAGAGGAAGGGGAAGAAGCAATGCTGGGGGGGGGGGGAGAAAACTCGTGGGGATCCCAGAGCCCCTGTTGGGGTGAGGGAGGGAAGGAACGGCCAGAAAAGAGGGAACATGGGATGTCAGACAGCACTGGGAGCAGGCCAGGAACCCCTGGAGTAGGCAAATCACCCTCTTTCATCATCACAGAGCCTGGCTGCAAGTCCTGGCCTGCTGGAGGGCGGCCGTGCCCCGTGCCCTCCCTCGCTTGTGAAACAGCTCCCAAATCCCCAAAACCACTTCCCATCCTAACGGCTCCCGGCCGGAGGAAGCGGCAGCAGCACCGCCCGTCCCCCTGCCTTGGCAGGAGGCTCAGGGAGGGCGGTGACACCAGCCTTTGGTGGCTGCAGGGACGTCCTGACAACCTGCCAGGAGACGTCAACACCCCTTATTGGAACAGCGGCCGGGGAGAGCCGGGTTTGATCCGCGCTGTTCCCGGGGGAAAACAGGGTGGATCCGTCCCACGCTGGGAGCTGTGTGCCCCCATGGCTTGGGGTCACCCGTGAGCACCCACCTCGCTGCCCACGGGCCACTTGTTAAACCCTGAGGGCCACCAGCACACCCCAGGGAATCTCCGGGGGTCGGACAACCCAATTCCCGACAGCTCAGAGGGGAGCAAAGGGGGCAGGAGGGAACGAGGGGCTGGAGGGTCTGTGTCACCCTGGGGGCTGGAAACAACCCCGGGGACACTCAGAGCTCCTCCTGTGCATGAACCACCCCGGCTCCCACCCACTTCCCAACTCCCAAATCCCACACACCTCTGCACCCCCACCCCACAACTTCCCGGCGGAGAAACCCTCAGCCTCGCCATCCCAGGAGCAGCCCTGGCAAATCCCTGGGGAAAAATGGGGGGCGTAGATCTGCTCCAGGGGGTAGATCTGCTCTGGGGGTAGATCTGCTCCAGGGGTAGATGTGCTCCAGGGGGTAGATCTGCTCCGGGGGTAGATCTGCTCCAGGGGGTAGATCTGCTCTGGGGGTAGATCTGCTCCAGGGGGTAGATGTGCTCCAGGGGTAGATCTGCTCCGGGGGTAGATCTGCTCCAGGGGGTAGATCTGCTCCAGGGGTAGATGTGCTCCAGGGGTAGATCTGCTCCGGGGGTAGATCTGCTCCAGGGGTAGATGTGCTCCAGGGGGTAGATCTGCTCCAGGGAGTAGATCTGCTCCAGGGGTAGATCTGCTCCGGGGGTAGATCTGCTCCAGGGGGTAGATCTGCTCCGGGGGTAGATGTGCTCCAGGGGTAGATCTGCTCTGTGGTTACCTGTGTGCACCGGCCCTGTGCCGTCCCGCGGCTCTTCCCTCCGCTCCAGCAGCCGCCTTCCCTTTCCAGGTGCTAACTGGCCTGGACAGGTAGGGCCCATTTTTATACGCTCGCCCATGTGATCCAAACAAATGCCCTAGGGATGAGTTTTTGCACTGACACAAATAAAGGGGCTGGGACTGAAACCTGTCGGACCACAATCCGAGCTCGGCGGGGGCAGGAATTTTCCACTCGGAGCCGCTCTGGGCGCGCCGGCGGCGCGGC
This sequence comes from Pipra filicauda, assembly GCF_003945595.2. Classification (NCBI taxonomy): domain Eukaryota; kingdom Metazoa; phylum Chordata; class Aves; order Passeriformes; family Pipridae; genus Pipra; species Pipra filicauda. The sequence continues at coordinate 93,053 of NW_024104673.1, read as the reverse complement.
ACGAGCCGGGGCCTGCACCTCCCTGCTCCCCAAAATCCCACTTCCCCGCGCTCCCCAAGTCTTCCAGACTCGTTCCTAAACGGTTCCTGTATTGCAGCTGGAGTAAAGGAACCCGTGGGATGGTTCCAGGATGGATGGGAGGGATGGGAAGTGTGAAGGAATATGTTTGAGGCACTGATCACATCTAAGGTCTGCAAAGCGTTTGGTATTTTTCCCATGGTCCCTGGAAGAAAACACAGCAGAAGATGCCAACCAGGGTGAGAAACAGGGAGGAATCCTTTGCTCCTGGAAAAGGGTGCTCCCTGTAGCTTTGGGGCCTGGGAATGGTGCTTCTGCACAGGTCTGGAGGTGGCTTTTTGGAGCTGCCCAGCCTGCGGGTCCCGCACTGGGATGCTCCTCATGGCTCCTCAGGGTGAGTCCAGGTGACCAGAGATGACCAGGATGGGAATGGAAAAGGGAGGGTGAGCTTTATGAGAGTGAGTCAATGGGAACCAGGGGACCAGGGAAATGGCCATGGGCCACGGAAAGGAGAGGTGGCCGAGAGGGGTGAATCAGTGGGAACAGCTGGTGACTCAATGGGAAAGGAGGGAGCTGACGGGCTGATGAGCTGCAGGTGTCTGGTGGGCTTTAAAGGACCCCCTGGAGCTGGAAAGGCTCCGTTCTGGCTGCTCCGCTCGGAGGGACGGGATCGCGACCGGAGAAACGCTGGCTGCAGGTACCGATGGAGCTGATAAGAGCGGGAACGTGCTGCTCGGCACACACGGGGCCAGCTCTTGCCTCACCTCACCTCCTAATTGAGGTGCTGCTGCGCCCCGGGCGCCTCTGCCGCGGCGCGGGGCTGGCACCGGGGGTTACTCACACCTCCAGGATGTTCTGTCCTCACTGGCGCCGCAGCACGAAGGGAACCGAGGGGGGGTTTTATGCCTAATTTTGCGGCTGGTACTTAAAAGCTCCAGTTTTGCTGGGTCACAGAGCGAGGAAAACGTTCCTCGCCTGGAGCCATGGCTCGTTTGCAGCTGCTTTGTCCCTGTCTGTCTCGGAGCATCTGCAAATGGCCCCGATCTCCCCAAATTGCTCCTTCCCGGCTGTGGGGGGTCGCCCGGGGTGGGGTCTCAGCTCTTGCTGTTCCCTGCTCGGCCTCTGAGCCAGGTTTAAGGGCTCAGCCCTGCCAAGAAGCTGGTCCTGGGCTGGGGCTCTGCCAGACCCGGCTGGGCACAGGCTCCTCTCCGCTGCTGGCTCCTCCGGGACCGGGGAAACCATGCTGTGAGGAGGGGTAGGTGGAAAAGGGGGGCCACTGCTGGCTGTGTTGGGGGTGCCAGGCTGTTTTCTCTCACTTTGCAGGAGGTTGGTTTATTGGGGTGTCAGGGCAGGGCCTCTGTAACCCTGATAGTGTGGGGAGCTGGAAATAAGGGGCATTTTGGGGTCCCTTCCTGAGCCGGTGTGCCAAGGGGCTGGGAAAAATAAACACTGGGGGGCTGGGAGAACCTTCTGGAAATGATATCCATGCTCAAGGGAGTTATCCCCACTCCTTCCAGCCCACAAAGCAGCTGGGGGAGGGCCTGGGGCCGCTCTCTGCACAGAGCTGTGATGGGGGCTCAGGGAAAGCACCACTGCTGGGACTCAGCTGAGCTCGTTAAACTTGTACGAGCCCCTGCTGCAAACCAGTTAAACCCATTTAGGGGAGGGTTAAGCCAGTTTAGTGTGATTTGGGAGTCTATTGATGCAAAGGTTAATCTGGCATAAGTGCATCAACATCGGGGATTCGAACCAATTTAACTGTTCCGTCTCCCTGTTTTCCCTGTGTGACTTCAGGGAGGGTCCAGCCTGTGCTTCCCCTTCATCCCAGCCCGCAGAGAGCCGTGGAAAGAGGGAGAAAATAACCCAGAGACTGAAGGGATGAGCAGGCTGAATCTGAAACGATGCTATTTATAGCCATCCCTGCCCAGCCGGCCTAAATTCCACGCAGGTCCCCAAGCCCAGCTGGCAGGGGGGAGCAGCGGGACGGGCAGCGAAGCCGAGGGGTCCTGGCCTGCCCATCGCACCTCGACGGGCTGGCTCGTGGGGCCAGGCTGAGCCCCGCCTGAGTCAGAGCAGAGGATGCTCCTTGCTCATCGCCAGCTCCTCATTATCCCGCTGCCCCAGGGCTTTCCCACGAGCCTCATCCAGCCGGGCCGTGAGACCTGGGAGAGGCGTTTGTTTATCTTTTGTTGTCATCCCCAGAGGGCTGTAATCACAATTAGAGCGTCCACGAGGCACGGGGCAGAGATCCACCTCCTCACCGGGGCCCAGCGTCCCGGAGAAGGAGCGGGGGTAAAAGGTGGAAAAGCCTGGCTGACCCTTCCCTAACCCAATCCCGCTGTCGTCCCCTGCCCACGCAGCTTCCCTGGGGAGCAGAGGCCACACCTGAGGGTTTCTCAATGCTTTCCCTCCACGCTGCCGTCGCGTGTCGGGTGTTGCAGCAACGCTCGGCGGCTTTTCCCGTCTCCAGGAGCGGGATGAGGGGGGGGGCGGTGATGGAATTCGAGCCAGGAATTTAAAGAGGTGCTGAGCAGTTCGCCGGTGTGAATGGGAAGGAATGCGAACGGGATGCAATTTGGCAGAGTCCCGGCGAGCAGCGGGCTGGGCTGGCGTGTGCCAACACCGCTGGGATCCGGGATCTGCCGGGCTGAGGAGCTGCTGGAGGAGAAGAGGCTCCCGCACCGCTCAGCGCCTGCCTTGTGACTGCGAAATGAATGTGCTTAATATAGGCCGAGTGAAAACATTCTTCCCAAAATAGAAGACCTTCCTCAGAAGGAGCCGCAGCTCCGGCGGGAGCAGTCACAAGGTACCTGCCGAGGCAGGGTGGGCTCTGCCAGGTGTTGGTTGTGCAACGCGGCGCATCCAGCGCTGTGGGACCGGCCGGCTCCCGGCTGCCACCAAGGTCACCTCCCCCGGGCTCCGCGTCCTCCCCGTGACCTCCCCAAACGTGCCAACTGCTCCCGGGTTGGAGCAGCCAGATGCTGCTCCGGGAGAGGAGTTCACGGCTGGGGCTCGGATGGGGTGTGGAGGTGGGTGGCCCCGTCCCCGAGCCAGGAGTGGCACGGGTGGAGGTGCTGCCGTGCCTCGTGCTCCGCGCCGGGCTCGGGGCGCTGTCGGAGGCTGCAGGGGATGGAATGTGTTCCTGCTCGTCGTGCTGCCGGAGCTGAGGTTTGGGATGGGGCCGGCAGGAGAAGGGGTGATCCCCGTGTGATGCAGCGCGGGGGTGGCTCCGTGGGCTGCTGCCAGGCTCGGGGGGCTGTACCCTGCTGGAAAACATCGGATATTCCTCCTCTCCCGGGTGCTCCTGCGATGCCCAGCTGAGGCAGAGGGAGGGAGGCTTGTGCCAAGGAAGGTTTTGGGGGTCTCAGCAGCCCTGGCTCTGCTCTGGTGGTTGGTTTGTGCTGCACTGGCACCTTCTGTTGCGAGGAGCCGTGAGGTGCTGCCAAACTCCAAGGTAAAAAGCATCCCCTCCCTGATCCCACAGAGATTCCTGCTCAGAGGGTGCTGCAGGAGGTGGATGCTGTGGGTCCAGTCCCCCTTTTTGGGGGCTCTGACCCTTCCCCTTTAGCCACCCCTGACCTTCCCATGCTGCTGGTGACAGTGATGTTTAATCCAGCTTGACCAGCCACGGCTTCCTGCCAGGAAAATGGGGCAGGAGGGGGGGTGGGAGTTCAGTGCTGGAGCTTTGGCAGGTATAAAGAGAAAAGCCAAAAATCCTTCTGTGTTAATCTGCACCGGGGATCTGCACCTGGTGCTTTGCACAATGCAAAGCTCTGCTGTTCCAGCCTGCAGGCCCACAGGGCCCTGGTTGGGGGGGAATAAATACAACCCCCTCACTCTGTATTTTGCCCCAGCATCCTATTAGTGCTGTAAAGACACAAAAATCCAGGCTCAGCTATTGAACCCTTTATGATCTGGGGTCTTTAACCCCTGACCCCAACGTGGCACTAAACAGACCCAGGAAAACTCCAGACCACAGAGCCCAATAAATCTGTCCCATCCCTTAAATCCACTTAAAATTCTCCAAGGAGGAGACTCAGCCCCACAAATCAGTGCAGATGCAAATTTATGGCCTGTCCTGGGATAAATGGGTTTTTCTACTCACAAAGCTCTTGCCCTGAGGGTTGGCTGGGACAAGGTGAAGGCGACCTTGTGGTCGTTCAATTAGAGCAGGGAATGAAGTTGTTGGCCATGCAAGGAGGGAAATGTGAGGACAGCCTGTGGAGAGGGGAGATAAGAGGCACAGCAAGGCCAGGGCAGGACTGGAGGTGCAGCAGGTTATGAATGGAGAGAGAGGATGTGGTTTTCTGTTTCCTTTTCTGATTGCTATGGAATAAAGAGCTGAAAAATGGGCTTCCTGCGAGGCCAAGATTGAGGGAATTCCCCTGGCCACTGAGGCTCTGCCAAGTCCTTTGCTCTCTCCCCTCTTGCTGGTTGGTATCAACAGTGTAAATACTGGTTTTTCAGTGATTTTTTTCAGGCTGTAGGAGTTGGTTTCTAGGAGGTCTTCAGGTGCTTTGCTCACGGGTCCCTCAGTGGCCCCTCCATGGGGAAACTGAGTCACAGGGGTGTCACCTGGAACTGGGATTTTTCTCCCAGATCAGAGGAAAATGCTGGATATTGAAGGAAGAGCTGAGCTCTTCCTGCAGCAGCTGGGCTGGACTGATGCTTGGGGGTCTCGGGTGGGAGTACAAGGGGCATATTTATTGCTCAGAAATGCTTTTGCCCACAAAAAGGAGAATAAACCCTTGTTTCCCAGAGCTTTGGCTCTCTGGCAAGAAAGGGATATAGAGTTTTTATATGGCTTCAGCAGTGAGTTAAAACTCTTCTTCAGCCTGAAGCTGAGAGGAAATAAAAACCCCCCACAAGTGCCAGGCTTCCTTTGTCGTGAGACTGGGGCAGCTCAGGGACTCCTCCCTGTCCCTGCAGGCAGTTCATGTCTGGGGAGAGCTGAGATCACCTGATGGAAGGGGATGGGAGCAAGCTCAGATTCCAAGAAAACAGCCCGTTGTGGCAGGGAGAAGATGAAACAATCACTGCAGTGGTGGCTCGGGTTTATCTGGAGCTCAGGGCAGCAGGAAGCCACGGGAGGGGATGGGAAGTTCCAAAGCTTGCAAACAATGAGTTCTTGGCCCGGTGTCAGAAGTAAAAGCGGGTTTCTTCTGACCCTTCAAAGCGAGATTGTGATCTGGAAACACCTGTTTTGTGTTAAGACCCAGAATTAAGAGAACAAACTGCAGCTGGGCTGGAGGCTCTGCACATGTGGGAGCTCTGAGAGCTCATCAGATTCAGCTGACGGCCCTGGGGCTCCTCCAAATCCTTGTATATTTGGCTCACCTGTGTCCCAGGGCTCTCTGTGCTCCCTGGGAGACATTTTTGGCACCTCATGGGGCTATGGGAGAGCGTCAAGAGTGGTCTGCAGAGGTGTGATGTGCAACAAAGCACCTTCTCCTTTCCTCTGCAAACACCATTTGTGGCCCCGTGGATCAGCCCATGTGTAATTTGGCTCCCACACAGGTGCTTTGGCTTTCACAGGTACTTTGTTGCTGTTAAAACAAGCCCCAGACTTCTCCCTCCCTTCCCTGCCTTGAGGTGTTTGCCTTTTATTAAGAGCCTTTTCATCCCAGAAACTAATAGGAAAATAATTTCCTGACCCATATCTCAGTTTTGCCCAACTGTGAAAGGCTTTTCAGTGACTTTTAGAATTGTTTGGTGGGGATACAAATGGAATATATATATATATATATATATTATATATGTTCAAATAATCTCCTCCCAAATGAATTGAAGCGATATGGGGACAAATGCAATATATATATTTTATGTATATATTTAAATAATCTCCTCCCAAATGAAGTGATATAGGCAGTGCTTTGCTTCCTTGGCCTTCACATCGTTGAGTAACCAAATTAATCTTGTACTTGGTACCTCTGAAAGCTTTATTTTAATTCCCAAAGATTGGGAGCCTCGTGGAAGGTGGGAGAACCAAGCAGGAGGGGGTCTGCAGTGGGATTTTCAATGATGCTTTGCCAAAAAAAGTGTGAAGAATTTTAAGTGCAGGGCAATTCTCTCATTCTCTCTCATCTCACCCCCCTTCATTGTAGGGGCAAATCCTGGAGGAACATCTTTCCCCCAGCCCTGAGCCTCGTCCACAGCACAACAGCAGCTGGAAAGACAGGATTCCTGCAGTCCTGCACTGCTTAGTCAGGAGAGGGAACACCCTGGGATTGCTGGGAGAGGAGCCCAGCTCCTGCTCCAGCCCTGGTTGGACACCTCTGGATCTGTGTCTGGATCTGGGAGGATCCTTCTCCCCAGGGGAAGCTGCTCCGTGCAGGCTCTTGGGTTTTCTTCTCTTCTCCCCAGCCCTGAGAGCTCCAGGCACAGGCAGACCCGAGGAGGGGGATGATGCCAGTGGAAATCACCCATTCCTGGTGTCAGTTTTTTGGGAATGGAGGGTTTGTGCAGGCAGGGACAGCTCAGAGTCACCTTGCTCTGTGCATGGGTTTGGAAAGGAAGTATTCCAGGAGCCTCCTGCCCCTCAGGAGCCCACCTGACCTTCAGGATCCTGACCTCAGAACCTCCTGCCCTGCCACCTGACCTTCAGGAACGTCACCCAGGAGCTGATGCCTGGCTCTGGCAGCACCTTCCCGTGGATTTTTATCCTGGCCTTTTATCCTGCTGCCTCTCACACTCTTGTCTCCCTGAGCAGGGGAAATAAGATCCTTGTAATGACTCTGCCATAGATCTTTATTAGGGAGAGAAGCCAGAGTTCATCTTGTGTGAGATGCTGTAAAATTGCTGCTCCCGTGAGCTTTCCTTCCAAAGCATCCCCAGGGGATCCCTTTCCACCTTGTCTATTGGCAAACCCATTTTGTGCCAATCCTCAGGAGATCTCTGGGTGGAAGTGGCTCATATGGCAGTAACCACTGCAAAGTGACTGCAGGAGCCAAGGGGACTGGAGGGGCTCCAGGAGAGCTGGAGAGGGACTTGGGACAAGGGCTGCAGGGACAGGACATGGGAATGACTTCCCACTGCTAGAGGGCAGGGATAGATGAGATATGGGGGAGAAATTCCTCCCTGGGAGGGTGGTGAGGCCCTGGCACAGGTTGCCCAGAGAAAGCTGAGGCTGCCCCTGGATCCCTGGAAGTGTCCAAGGCCGGGTTGGACGGGGCTTGGAGCAACCTGGGCCAGTGGAAGAATGTCCCTGCCCATGGCAGGGGGTGGAATGAGATGACTTTTAAAGTTCTTTCCAGTGCAAACCATTCCATGATGGTTTACCAAGGTGAGAGTCCACGTCTCCAGCTCTCCAGGTATCCAAGCCCTTGTGTCTGTCCTGACCTTTGCCTGCTGCCTCTTGCTAAACTTCCAGCCACACGCTCAGTTTTCCAAGGGAGCTCCTGCTTTTCTCAGAAATCCGCCTTTCCACGGCAGAGTTTTGGGGCAGTTTGTGCTGATTACCAGCCCTGCTGGGTCTGGGCACCCCGGCTCATCAACCCCCCCGTGGCCTGGGCCACTGTGAGGATGCAAACCCCACCGTGGCTCTCCTGACTCATGTGAACCAGCAGCCCTGACTCCGATGGGAAAGGCATTACTCACGTGAGCCTGTTTGCAGGGATCAGGGCTCTAATTACGGGGCTGCAGCGTGGGAACCAGAGCCATTAGCCCCTCAACCCTCCAGATCATTCCCAATACATTAATGTTTCCAATTAGTTGGAGCCTGGTGCCTCTCTCTCCAGGATGACAGCGCTGCTGGTCCTCGCTCGTGTTCGCTCTGCGTGCCGGCGCCTCATTATATAATGATACAGTCTGTGGTGTAATCCCTGCTCCCAACTGGCTGGGGGATTTCTGCATGTGCCTCATCCAGAACTGATTAGGCAATGGAGGAGACTGGCAAATGAATGTTTGGGTCACATCCTTCCTAATCAGCTTGGAAGCCTCCAGTGCAGGGAGTGTGTGTGTGTGGGGGGGGGTTGGGCAGGGGAGGACCCCGGAGCTGTTGGGGCCGTTGGGGACCGTTGGGGGGTTGAAACCCGTTGGCAGCTCTCGAGCGCCGAGCTGCCCCTTCCCTGGGGTTTTGCTTTCAGTTCCCAGTCCCTTCTTTCCCTTCCTTCCAAGGAAACCATCTCCACGGCAACCTCAAACCTCCGGGCTTTGCCTGGGAGCTGCTCAGCCATCCCCGGGACCCCGGTAAGTGGCTCGGGCAGGGCCGGTCCCGGTGGCCCTGTTGGCTCCTGGGTCCAGCAGGCTGGTGTGGCCTGGGGAGGCGAGGGCTGGAGCTGGGCTTGGCAGGGGGGTGGGCAAATAAAACCCTGTCTCCTCATCCTCAAGGCTTTGTATGGCTCTAACCTGGGTGTCCATGGCTGTCCTGGTGCGGGGAGAGCTCTGCCCTGGTGCTGGAGGGGGTGGATGGGTTCGGGATGAACCCTCGGGCTGTTCCCCTGCAGAGACCCTGCCCGGGGCCGGGGACGTGTCAGGGTGTGGTGGCTGGTTGTGTGTCCTTTGGTGACGGTCTTGGATAGACCGTGAGCGAGCCTGATCCCAGTTTTCCATCTTTTCCGTCGTGTTAGGGAGAGCAGCAGCTGGAGACAGGGACTCTGTCCCCTCTTGGAGCTGCCCGGGCTCTGTGGTGTCACAGGGATCACCGTGGGGCTGAGCCTTGTGCCACCACATGGGCACATCCCCGGCGCCACGTGGAGGGTGACGATGCACCAGCCTGGTGGAAACGGGTCCTCTGAGATGGGGGGGCCTTGCTGGGGGCTCGGGGTTTGCTGGCAGGGTAACTGGGATAAAAGTTGTGGAACTGGAGGGGAAAGCGATGCGTCAGGACTTTTCCTGGAGCTGGTTTTGGGGCTGGGAGCTGAACTGGAGTGTGGTGGGGGCTGACCCTGCCTGTCCCTCTGTCCCCCAGGGCAGGATGAGGCTCCTGAGCGCCGTGTTGGTGGCTCTCAGCCTGTTCCTCACCGGTGTCCGGGGGAACCACACTTCCCGAACCTGCATCTTCCAGACACTCAGCGACTCGGACAAGGACTTCTGCAGGTGAGTGATGCTCTGTCTCCTTCCTCACCTGCACCAGCCCTGGACATCCCACCACGGGCTGCCCTCAGTGTCCAGTGTGTCACCTCCTGGGACAGGAATTCCAGTATCCCCTTTGCCAGCACTATAAACACTGACTGTTTTCCTCCTTTGGCCAGGAATCCAGGCTGTTTCTGACCACCTCAAGTTATTCCCTGGCCTGTCGTGTGGGGGCTTTAAAAGTGACTTTTACAGAATCAGGGATGACAGGATGCTGTAGAAAAGACTGCTTTTCCATACAATCCTGGCATGGTTTGCTTGGAAGGGACTTTAAGGATCATCTTGTTCCACCCTCTGCCATGGGCAGGGACACCTCCTGCTAGCCCAGGTTGCTCCAAACCCTGTCCAACCTGGCCTTGGACACTTCCAGGGATGGGGTGTCCTCTGGGAAATCCATTCCAGGGCCTCACCACCCTCACAGGGAGGAATTTCCTCCCAGTACCTGGTAATGAAAGTTTAAATTCCTGCTGCTGCCCGGGAGCAGGAGCAGAGGTTCCGTCCTGTGTTCGCTGCACCACCTTTGGATTCCCCCCTTTGGATTTTCCCCCCCTTTGGATTTTCCCCCCCTTTGGATTTTCCCCCCCTTTGGATTTTCCCCCCCTTTGGATTTTCCCCCCCTTTGGATTTTCCCCCCCTTTGGATTTTCCCCCCCTTTGGATTTTCCCCCCCTTTGGATCCCCCATTCCAACCCCATCCCGAGCCCGGCTGGGATGTGGTGCCCGATTCCCACCTCTGGCACCACTGGGATCTCACCTTGCCCTCTCTTCCCTCTTTTCCAGAGGGGATTTGGAAGTGATCTACCCCGACGTGGGGGACGTGTCCTGCTCCTACGTCCCCAAGTGCCACGGCTACCGGCGGCGGCTCAGCCGGGAATGGGGCAGCCCCCACGTCCGCTACTCCTGGGCTGAGAAGGTGAGTCCTGCTCCAACTTCCACCTTCAAGGAATTTACTGGCATTGGGGTGACTTTTTTTCAGCCTTTTTTCCCCCGTTACTTCAGAGCTTTTGTGCAAGTCTGAGCATGGACAAACTTTTTTTTTCCCCGACATCCTGGCCATTTATTATTATTTTTTTCCCACATCGTGGCCGTTAAATCATCTTTTCCTGCAATCACACTTTTGTTTTTACTACCTTGAGGCCACTTTTAAATATTTTTTTTTTGCTACCCTGGCCATTTCCTAAATATTTTGGCTACGTTGCAACCATTTTAACAAATATTTCTGCCACGCTGTAGCCATTTAATAAATATTTTCGCCATATTCCAGACATTCAATTAAAAATATCCTCTGCCTTATAAACGTTATTTTGCCTACCTTGTAGCCACTTATAATATTCCCTACATTGTGGCTACTTAATCATTTAAATTTTTGCCACATTATGCCCTTCTAAAAGTATTAATTATTTTTTTTTTGTATTGTGACCATTTTATTAAGTGGCCAGAATGTAACAAAGAAATTAAATACCTTTTTTTTTGCTACACTGTGACCACTTAATGATTTAAAATTTTGCTATATTTGGCCACTTAATGATTTAATTTTTTTGCTGTGTTGTGGCCACCTAATGAATTTAATTTTTGCTGTAGTGTGGCTATTTTTAAAAAATTAATTAAACGGCCACAACATAGGGGAAAATATGAACTAAGTGGCCTCAGTGTAGGAAAAAAATTAAATAATTTTCTTGCTGCGTTGTGGCCGCTGTAAATTTTTATTTTTTTTCCTATGTTTTGGCCACTTCAATGTTTTTTCCTCTGTTGTGGTCATTTAATTTTTGGTGTATTCTGGACACTTTTATTTTATTTTTTTTTCCTCCACTTTGGCCATTTTAATTTAATTTTTTTGCCACCAGAAAAAAAAAAAAGGAAAATATTTTTACGATTTTTTTTTTTTTTTTGGTCGATATTTTTAAAGACCATCCCACGCTCTGGCTTTGATATCTGGGATTTGACGTTTCCAGCCGGTGCTGCTGCGGGATCCCGATGGAATTCGGGATGAGGAGTTGGGGGGGGGTCCCGGTGCTGCAGTTCCACCCTGATGCCACCAGGTGGTAGCATTGAACTTCCCAGCGCCGCCGGGACTGGGAGCGACTGGGAAAACTGGGAGCGACTGGGAAAACTGGGAGCAACTGGGGGACTGCTGGGCGTGCCCTGGGCAGGGGAGCAGGAGGACAAGTGGGAGCTGTTCAGGGAGGGAATCCTGCCCGCCGTGTCCAGCTGGGTGTCCGAGGATGTGGTGGCGTCGACTCTCAGCGTTCCTAAATCCCTGTGAAATCCTTGCTGGCACCCCAAGAACTCCCAAATCCCAATAAGTGCCGTGTTTCCCGTCGCTGGCTCCAGCCCTGGCTCAGCTGGATAAGGGAAAACTCACTTCTCGTGTGCCTCGGGGCGTTAACAATCCGTTTTTCCGACTCTTCCTCGCCGTCTGGGAAGTCTCTTCCCCCCCCCGTGGATCACATGGTTTGAAGTAGAACTTTTCCTTAAAGATGTCTGATTCTTCCAAAATAACCCTCCTTCCTGGCAGAGGCTGCTGCACACGGGATCATCCGTCGGCCCCGCGGCGCTTTCCAGGAGTTTGAAGTTTCCCAGAGATTGTTGTTTCCCAGGCAGTTGTTTTTCCTTTATGTTTTAGTCCTGGAAAGCAAAGCCCGGCAGGGAGAAGGGAAGGGACTGGCTGGTGGATGTGTCTCCGTTGGGTGAACGGTGCTGCTGGGCTGGGGGAGGATTTTAGGGATGAGAGCCAGACCCTTCCCCGCTGTGCCAGGGGGATGCAGGCTCTGCATCCCTGAGCCCAAAAACGAGGGCAGGGGAGTGAACATCCCCAGTTTGGGTTTGAGAGCCGGGTGTGTGTCACCAGCACCCGTTTATTTTGGGATGGGATGCCAGCTGTGGCCCAGGGAGGGGGGCAGATCCCTGGGGAGCCCCTCCCAGGGGGGCCAGTGGCTCCCGCTGGCATCAGGGCTGGCTCTGCTGATGGATTTGGCACCGTTTCCTTCCAAGACATCTCAGCACATCTTGTGCTCAGGCGGCATCTGAGGACACGGGTCCTGCTGCTTCCCGTGGTTTGTGTTGATTTTTCTCCTCTGGCCCTTCCCAAAAAAAAAACCCCACATCCCCAGCTGAACATTCCAACTTCATCCAGGGTTAATTTTGGGCAAGGGGCTGGCCGGCCTTAAACCCATCACAGAGAACTGGATCTGAAATGCTTCATACTTTTCTTTATAGGAATATTTCATTCTCTTACTCCTGAACCCGTAAGGATGCTTCAGCATAATATTATTCCCTCAAAAAAAAAAAAAAAAAATCACCCTAAATCGAGTGGGAACAAGAGTTGCGTCACAGGGCTGAGGTGTGTGAGTTGTTTTCGTGGATTTTCGAAGCCCAGGAAACTTGGATTATCCTTTATTTGTTCCCCGAGTGAGAAGGGGAAACCTCACTTCCCCAAAGTTGTCTCTGTCCTCCACGTGATGCTCCCGGGCACACGAGAGGCTCAGTGATCCCTGGCTGGGGTGCTGAGGGCTGGGTGAAGGGCTGGAGATGCTTTTTTTTTTCTCCACCCGAATCAGCGGCAGAAAAACTCAGGGTTTGAGGATGCAAACTTGTGTAGGAAGTGTCGGCTCTCTGTGGAACACTTTGTCTCTTCAAGAAAAACAACCACCAAAAAAGCCAAATGCGGAGTGTTTGTTTTTATCTCTGGAAATATTTATCAGTTTTCCGAGGAGGGAGGGAGGGAATGGGATGTTTCCCGTCCTTGTCCCAGATACTGGTGATGGATTTTGGGAGGGGGGTCAGTCAGGTTTGACCCTGCCTGTGCCCAAGGTCTCCCCTCCCAGCCTTTGGTGCTCCTTGATGTTTTTGGGTGAAGGGCCTTAAAGTGAGGTGGCATCTTGCAAAGCTGAGCTCTGGTGGCATCAAAACCTGGCCTGGAGGACTTTATACGTTGTTTTATGTGTGGTTAGAGTGGTTTTTAATTTTCCATGATGCTTGTCCAGTTTGAACACTGGGCTGTTAAAACCAGCTCTATCAAACATCACTTCTGCTGCCCCAAAGACCCATTTTTGGACTCTTTTGATGCAGTGAAGGCAGCTGTTGTGTCTGGCTGCATCTCTGAGAGCAACACAGGCAGGCAAAGGAGTAAGGGATGCTTTGCCAGGCACAGGAGTTTGGTTAGGGATGGTTTGGGTACCTTAGAAACCCTTTGACTGCTGGGCACAGCTTGTGCCCACGTTTTGGGTGGGTGGGATGTGCCTGTCTCCCAGCCCTGTGCTGGAGCAGAGCAGCCAGTTGGTCTGTCCTGGTGTGCAGAGGACTGGGAGTCGTAGCCCTGGGATGCTGGGGATGCTCAGTCCATGTGGGATGCAGCCCTGGGATGCTGGGGATGCTCAGTCCATGTGGGATGCAGCCCTGGGATGCTGGGGATGCTCAGTCCATGTGGGATGCAGCCCTGGGATGCAGGGGATGCTCAGTCCTCACTGGAAGACCCCCTGAACACCAAATAACTTGCTCTGTGCACACCCCACGCACCCTTTGGGTGCCACTGTAAGGTTGTAACACGGAGCAAACCCCAAATATTAAAGCTTCCACCGGCACCTTCCCAAAAACACCCCAGCAGAGGAGCTGCCGGAGGCCCTTCCCCGGGGCCGACGGAGCGGGAGGGAACATCTGGAAAGACGGGAAATGCGTCCTCCTTGCCCTGCCACGATATTGCTTGGCTCGACCAAAAAATAAATTGGAAAAGAAAATTGGCCATTGCATCAATTTGGGGGCGAGTTTATAAATCCTGCAGCTAAGCAATCCCCCCCGAAGATGATGTATCGTCGCATTAACCCGAGCGCCGCGTTCCCTGATTCGCTTTTATTGCCGCGGCTGGTGGCAGACAGAAAAACAGATTACACTTGAGATCAAATCGATGGGAACTTTATTTACCGGCCTTTTCGAACACATATCTCTGGGCTTTATAAAAACATACGGCAGATGCCGTTGATGGGACTTGTCTCCTTGTTAAAAAGCAATTTTACCTGCCGGGAGTTCTCCGGCCGCGGTTTGTGGAGTTACCTTTTACCTGCTCCTCCAGATTTGTTTTCATCCCAGGGTTTGACAACTTCCTTAGTTAGAGGCCTCGTTGGTTTTCTTTTGGGCTGTGCCATGCGTTGTTTAGGATACATGGGAAGGAGTAGGGCTTTTATTCCAGGCAAGGTCCAGGAAAAAGTGCTTTTCTCAGGGTTCCTACCCCAAACTCAACTATTTTAAACTTAAGCTGTTTTTGGAAGAACCCTCTCCTGGCCAAGCCACAATCCACGAGCTACAACTTCTTTCTGCAGCTGTCCAGGTCACTTATTTAAAACCATTTCCACGGTGGAATGAACTGGAGCTGAAAAGGCAGCTGGAGAAGCCCCTGGCTGTGTGATCCGTGGGATGATCCCCTCAGGGGTTCATGCAGCAGCTCTCTGTGCCCAAACCTGTGACCAGCACCCAGGGGTGCTGCCCTGGGGCTGGAGATGTCCTGCCATGGCACTGGGGATCCCAGCCATGCCCAGGGAGGGAAGGGCAGGGCAATGAGCCTCTCCCAGGAGTTTGGGTCGTGCCTGGAGTCCACAGCAAAGTGCACTTGGTTATAGCCCAGCCTTGTCCCCAGTTCTCCCCTTTTTGTGAGCACTTGGTGGCCGAGTTGGGGACAGTCCTGATTTATAAAGGTTTCAGTGCTCTAGGGGCTGGGGCCCATTATTTGGAAAAATCATTTGTATGAGCAAATCCATTAACTTTTAACAAAGGGAGGAGAAGGTCTGTTCAGTCTCCTGTGCTCCAGTTGTGTCAGGAGGGGATTTGCAGCTGGCTGAGAGGGGCCTTTTCCGTGGCACTCAGGTTCAATTTGAGGCTCGTAAAAGAAGATGGTTTTAAGCAGAAGATTCCTGACAGTTTGTGTATCCTCCTTGGCTCGTGGAACCGTCTGGAGTTACGGAGCCACCAGAGTGTTTTTTCTCTCTCAGCCCTGTCTGGGCTCCTTAGAAACAATGGCCCAACATTCCTTCCCGATGCTGTCAGCCCCATGTTATGGGGATTAGCCCAAGCCCCTGGTGATGAACCCCTCCCTTTGGCCTTGCTGGTTTGGGTTCCCATGCCCTGGGACCCTGCTGTGGCGTTTCAGCATCATTCCAGCATCCCAGCCCAGCGGCTCCCGGCGCCTGGGCCCGGCCCTGCAGCCAGGGGATGGTGGTGTGAGGGCTGTGAGCTACCAAAGTGCCTCTTTGAGGGCTGCAGCGTGGGGTGGTACAGCCACCAGCTGTGCGTGCTGCGGGCTCTCCGTGCTGCTCCAGCCCTGTCCTCTGCTGACCCGCCCGCTGCGAGCGCTGGTGCTTTTTTTGGGGGGTCACTTTGGGATGTGATCCCTGAGCTTTGATTTCCAAGCCTTTTGAGGAGCTTTTCCCTTGATGTAAAGCGCCGGAGTGCTTTAACAACACAGCACAGGGTGTTATTCCCCACCGGGCCCTTTCCCCAGC
Organism: Pipra filicauda; assembly: GCF_003945595.2. Taxonomy (NCBI): domain Eukaryota; kingdom Metazoa; phylum Chordata; class Aves; order Passeriformes; family Pipridae; genus Pipra; species Pipra filicauda. The sequence goes on along the minus strand of NW_024104673.1, from coordinate 77,476 downwards.
GGAGGGGACCTTTGGGACAGCTGGTGTCACACGCCATGAGAGCCTCTTTCCATGAGCAATCTTGGCAGGAATGTCACTTCCCATTTGCCTCATTACCTCCACGTTTGCTGGACCTTTAACCACCCCGGACAAATAAAATGTTCCCCTTGAGGCCAGGAGGGTGGGAAGAACCCACAGGTCACCCGGTCTCGTTGCTGTGTGTCGGCATCTCCGGCGTGTGGGACACACTTGTGACTGTTCCAGCAGCAAAATGTTTGAAGCAGCCGCTGATTTTCTCTTTGATCCCTGTAAACACTATACAGTAATCAAAGTTTAAGCTGCTTTGGGTGAAATAATTGCTTAACAATCATATAAGACAAAGTGATTCAACAAATGACAATTAGGACTTGTGATCTACGGAACAGATGCATTCAGTGTAGCATATTATAATGTGCTAATACGAGATTGACAGCACAATAATAGGAGAGAACAGCCACTCAGCCTATAATTCCAAACCAAATGTGAGGCTGTCCACAGAGCTCAAATCCGAACAGGCTGTAAAATTAGAGGTAAGAAGGCACAAGTTTCACAAAGACTCATTAGCAGGTTGGCTGTGAATTTCCAAGGAAGGGAGGGAGGGGGGGGGAGGGAGGAAAGAAAAAATTCCTGCTGGAGGATTCACTCGTGATTGCAACCTCCGCCTGTCTATATGTTGGGAAGTGAGTAACCTATATCTCGCTGGTCTCGAGCAGGCTGGAGCTGCTGCTGTTCCCTGTTGGCAGCCAGGTTTTGGAGCAGAGGGTGGCTCCCGTGCCGGATCCCGCTGCCGGGGGACGGGATGCATCAGACAGAGTTACTGTACAGCTCGGGTACATGAACCAGACAACGGTGTGAAGGACCAAATGAAATCAAGACTGATATGAGCACGGAGCTCCACCGGGCATTCCCCGTGGGAATTGGGCGCTGCCCAAGCCCTAAATGATACTGATGGGTGACAGGGGCACCCTTTAGCCCTGTCCATGGCGATTAAGGCAGCTGGGTTGGGCTTGCTCTTCTCTTTGGGTAAATCAAGAGACGGGGACATGTGCAGGAGTGGAGGTTGTCAGTCCCCGGGGCCCTGCGTGAGCGGGGAGCACGTGCAGAGGCAGGAGCTGGGATCCATCCTCCCCGATCCCCTCCAAGGGCTGGATGTGCCCTGGAATGCGCCGCGCGTTCCGCTCTCCCCTCTCTCCTTCCAGAGCTGCTTTTGGAGCCAAAGAGATCAAAGGAACTAATATTTTCAGCTCTGGTGACAAAACAGATTTCAGCTCGTCTTGTACTTCACGGGCACCCCGCACGTATTCCACTAACATATAATTTTGCCATATTTTAGTATTAAATAAACATGCCAGAAAAATACACTTTTTTTGTGCGTGGGGGAGGACGAGAAGGTTTGGTAATTAAAACTTCTATCCGTCAACGCTTAACTCCGGGAGATAATTGTGTTGCTCCCGCAGATGTAGGTTTTTTGTGTTGAATTATCCCCGTTTTGTGTTAAAATTGGAGCTGGTGGTTGTGTTTGTGTGGAGACGGGATGCACCATGGGCTGTCCAGGATTCCAGTGGGGATATCCCAGGGAGGGTGTGATCGTGCTCTGGTTGGGAATTTGCTGGGAATTTGGCTTTTTTTCCCCTTGGTTTATTGCATGGGCAAGTCCCTGTGGCCGCAGGGCATCTTTATACCCACTTTATTTTCACCTGTTAATCCAAAAGCTGCAGAGATGAACCTGCCAGGGTGGGCCTGTAATGAAGAAATAGAGATTTTATATTATGTTTTTCATTGCAAAGCCAAACTGTGCTGTAGAAGCAGCTGAATCCGTTGAAAATAACCCATTTCTTTCCCCCCCCCCCCCGCCCCATATTTGGCTTTTTTCTGGGATGTTCTGACTGCCAACCACAGCCTGTGCTGCCCTGTGATGTGCCAGCGTGGGCACTCGGGGTTTGAGAGCCTTTAGCTGAGGTGACACTGGAGAAAAGGCTGCAAAGCTCAGCCCTTCCCCTCCTTTAAACTCCCCTCCGTGGTTTATTTTGGAGGAGACCCTCAGGAAGTGCTGCCCCCACAAAACCTGAGGGCAGATGCCAAAGCCTGTCTGGGTTTCAAATCTTCCACGGGGTGGTCGATGGCAGATCGATGAGCCCCGAGGGGGGGTGTCACACTCACTGTGTCTCCTGACATTCCCAGGACCTGCCTGGGCTTCTTCAAAAGGAATTAGTGGCATTTTGGGTGGGCAGGAGGGTTTATGGCAGCAGGCAGGTTCCTCCGGGTGCTCCTGGCACTTACGCCTGGAAGGTTGAATTTGTGGGGTCTGAGATTATGTTTGATCGTTGGGGAGCTGGGCATGGCTGCCCAAAATCTTTCTCATCTTTCCTGGCGTCCTCCTGCTCTCCCTGGAATCCTCCCCAGCTCCTCTGCCTGTGCTGGCACTGGGAATGGGTGGGAAATATCCCTCCTGCCTCCCCCACTGCTGCTGCCCCTCATCAGCTGTAACCAGAGGGGGGAACCTGGAGGGACAGGGACACTGTGGAGAGCTGGGAATGTTCCTGGCCCTGCTCCACAGCTCTGGCCTTGGGCTTTGTTTGGGCAGGGAAAGGCTCCAGGACCTCTGGAATAGTGGGTTGAGTGTATTGGGGGGGTGTCTCTGCTCCATCACCCTTCCCATTCCAGGCAGGTGTCACCCTTCCTGCTCTTCCAGAAGGCTCTGGGTGCAGCCAGGCTCTCCTGGGATGTGCTGAGTTGCTGAGCATGTGGATGAAAATGCTGGGAAGTGCTGGGTGCTGGTGGCTTGGATTTGGGAGGAGGGGGAGAACCAGGAGGGGAAGTGAAGTGTGGGAGAGGTATTTGCCACCCTAACCCTGATGGAGCCTTCCTGTGGGATTATCCAAGCATCTCCCACCCCCTCCCTGGAATGTGGGGTGGTTCCAGCCTGCTCTGAGCCCAGTTTTGGCAGCAGAGGTTGTCGATGCCCTTCAGCAACCCTCGCCGGGTCCCTTTCCTGCAGGGAAACCTGCTCTGTCCTGCTTTCCCACTCCAGCTGTGCTTCCCCAGCATCACCTCCCACTCCAGGGAGCATCCCGGGGAGCTCAGCCTCACCACGGGGCTCTGAGCTGGGAGAAAACATCCCTGGGATCCTTCCTCCCCTGCAGCATCTTCCCCGGCGCCTTCCCTGCCAGCACAGGAGCCTTTTCCACGGATGAGTAATTCTTCCCAATTTGGGGGCTCCTTCCTGTGCTGTAACAACCCCGAGCTCTCCTGCCTTTTTCCAGCTGCCAATCTGCAGCAGAAATTCCCCCTTTTTTTTTTTTTTTTTTTTTATTTTTTTCCCCCGGCGGGAGGGGAGGGGGAATCTCGGTTATACAATCGGGGGTTGGGGCGACTTATTTTGGATCCGTCCTTCCTGCCTCCAAATTGCAGCTTCGAATGTGACAAGTTACAAAACACTTGAGTCATTTCTCTCTCTCTCTCTTTTTCTCTCTCGCGCTGCCTTTTTCCCCCACAAGGGTTTGGGTTGTTTTAGAGGGGGGGGGGGGAAAAAAAGGAGAAAAAAAGGAGAACGAAAGAAAAAGCGGGGAGGGGAAGGGGAGGGGGGGGAAGGCGGCTCCCAGCGTCCCCCCCAGCCCGGGGGGGCTCCGTGCAGCCCCCTCACAGGGTAACTCGCAGGGCTGTTTATATAAGCTGCTCATGCTCTGCGGAGCCGCAGCGAGAGGCTGCTGTCGATTCCGAGGAAAACCCACGTCTGCCCACGTAGGATCTCCCGAGCAGGGTTGTGTAACAGGCAGCCACGCTCTGCCGGGGGGTCGGGAGATCCTGCTGGAGGGATACCGTGGGTATCCGGAGGTAGAGGAGTGGGGAAAGTCGGTGGTGCTGCGAAAAAAGTCCGTCCGCTTCGGCGCGCTGCCGTGTCTCTGGGGAGGTTGGGAGTGCCCAGGGGGTCCTGCCCTGGGCTGGCCTCACCTCCCAGCACGTCTTTTAAACTAATTGAGTCATTAGGTGACTTTCCAGCACCTCTGTTTCGTGGGAGCTTGGAAGCAAAGGGATTTTTGTGATGAGACTCCGCGCCGGGCTCGAGGGAAAAATATGAGTGTTGTGCTCTTGGTGGAGGGGGTGGCCCGATCCTGAGCATTCCCGGAGCTCCCCACGGCCCTCTCTGGGAGTGGAGCATTCAGGTTGGGCGTCAGGAGGAATTTCTTCATGGGAAGGGTTGTTAAAAGTTGGAAGGGGCTGCCCAGGGAGGTGGTGGAGGTGTCCAAGGAAGGACTGGCCGTGGCACTCAGAGCTCTGGGCTGCGGGACAAGGTGGGGACGGGCCACAGGTTGGATTCCACAGCCTTGGATGGCTTTTCCAACTGGATGATCCTGTGATTTTTGGCAGCAAAGCCCTTTATTCTCCTCAATATCCGAAGGGGGGGGGTCGCCCCCATCCCTACGACCCTGCAGGGGCGAGGGTTGTGTGTTACTGTTTCAATCCTTTTCTCTATAAACACGGGGGGGAAAAAAAACCCAGCCAAGCTGGCGGCTTGTGTTGCTCCAGCCTCCGAGAACCACTCTCCGAGTTCTGGGATTGGAGTTCTTTTGCAGTGTTACATTTTTATCCAGATTTATTCATGCAGAACAGAGGCGCGGGGCGAGCCGCCCTGCACCGGGGAGCGCTGCTATACATAAGAATGCTCCTTCATTTACATCCTCCCTCCCTTTTCCCCACAATTGAACTATTCGGGGTTATTTTTATTCCTCGAGTGTGGTTTTTTTTTTTTTTTTAATTTTATTTAAAAAAAAAAAAAGGTGGGGGGGAAGAGGAGGAAAAAAAAAAAAAATCCACCCGTCTAAATTCACCTTATTTTTACTTCTATTAAAATTTCCCCTCCGGAATTTTTATCAGCCATAAAAATGAGGCACATGAGTGAAGCTTCACCCGAGGGGAGAGCCGAGGCCCGGGGATGAGGGGGAGGAATGTGTTTTGGGGCAAAGAGTAAGTTTATAACTATTTTTCTCTTAACTGGAGCAGTTAGCTGCACTGCAAGCCATTCATCTTCTGATTTAATAACTCATTCTCCCTGTGAGATGGGGTATTATAGCCCTGGATATTGCTTTTCTTGGGATCCAGTATCGAAGATGAGCCCACTTTTTCTAATAAAATGCGTTTTCATTCTAATTGAAATAATTTTCTGCTCCGTGCTTTCCCCCTTTATTTTGGGTTCTAAGCTCTGCTTTCCCCAAATCCCCCTTTCTGGCCTGGCATTTATTCATTTCCCTTCCCAAACGATGGAAATACAACTCCCTCATTTCCCCCCATCCCAGGGGAGCTCGTGTGAGGGAGAAGTGCTGCTGTTTGCCTTGGGCTGCCTCTAATCAATTAATAAATCAGATATTATATAATATATAGTATATTCTGCTTCTGGGGGGGGGGGGAGTCTTCCCTGCTGCTGGATGGACTTTTGGGGCACCAAAGAGGGGATTTATGACCACTTTCCCCCTTTTTTGTCACTTTTTTAGCAGCAGTCCCTCCCCTGGAGGAAACATTTCCCCGTGCAGCGGCTGCTGCCGGTGCCTCTGGGGTGTGATGAGTTTGCAGGGCCCCGAGGAAGGGCCGGGGCAGGCAGGGTTTGGAGCCGTGGAGGTTTTCCTGGGAGCAGAGGGTTTCCTGGGAGCAGAGGGAGCTCTCGGCTCGCGGCTCCGCCGCTTCCCTGCGCCGCCTCGCCGGGGTTAACATCCTTAAACAAAACTTCTCCCTTTCATGTTCCCCTCGGCCCCGACTGTCTCTTAACTAATCATTTGATCTCGGCATCTCCGCGAGAGAGGAGGTCGGGAATTAATGGGAAGGAGGAATTAAGCAGAGGATCAAAGCGGCTGCGTCGCGGGGCTGCGTTTTTGGGGGGATCGTGGTGGCTTTAGGGGGGGACACGGGGGACACTCAGGGTGGCAGCTCCTCATTCTCCATGTCCAGCTCCTCATTCTCCATGTCCAGCTCCTCGTGCTCCATGTCCAGCTCCACCCCAGGGAGCACCAGGGGAGCAGTGACCCCCACTCGGAGGGTCCTTGCTGGGCTGCGAGTGTCCATCACCCCGGGCTGGTGCTCCCAGGGCTTGGGGTGGTCTCTCCAGAGGTTTCCCTGCGTTTTTTTTGGATGCAGGGAAAGCCACAGCTTCCCACAGCGCTCAGAGCCCAGGAATAGTGCGACAGGAATTCCCTCATTATACAATATTTGGGAGGAGGAGGAGGAGGGGGGGCAGCACCACCTCTGCCCCCACCATGCCACAGACCCCCAAAATTCCCCCTCTGCTGCTGAGCCCCCAGCAATTCTCTAGCCCCCCAATGCTGCATCCCCCCGAGATGTCAACTTCCCCCAGTGATCTGACCCCCTGAAGTTCTGCACCCACCCAAATTGCTGCCTGTCCCCCCTTCCCCAGAACTCTCAGCCCAGAGAGAGGGCGATGGAATGGGCAGGATGACCCTGGGGCCTGAGGCTTTGCACCTGTAAGATTTGAAAAAACAGGGGTTTTCTCCACTAAAACTTCTAATTCCTGCCTGGACCCGGCTGCTTTTTGGGGGGATAAGCCAGGGTGGGAGCAGAGGGCATATGAAGCCCCCCTAGGTCAGGATTTGGTTGCTGCTCAAGGTTTTGCCCTGGTTTGTTGCACGGCTGCTGGAATTCCTGCTGTCCCCGTTGTTCCCAGGAGTTCTCCCTCTTTGGGGAGGGGCAGGTCACACACAGCTGAGGGGTTTGCCAGACTTCTCCCAGCTGGAGTGAAAAGCCTGGGAATTCAGGTGGAAATCTGGCCACGAGGGAGAAGCAGGACTCTTGGTGTTTGGGGAGGGGATCAGTTTGGTGTCACTGGCTGCTCCTGGTCACCTCCAGCTCGCTGGGCTGGTGTTCCCAGTTCAGCCTTTCCCAGGCCATCCATGAGATGAGCCAGCCTGGGAGAGGCTGCTGGCAGAGAGGGAGGCCCAGGAGCTGCAGCCCTGCCAGCCTGGCACCTTTCCCCTTTGAAAATGGAAGGATTTTATTTTTTTTTTTTTTTAAATAGGACTTTTGCCACCTCTTGGTCTTCTCTTGCTGGAATGTCACTGCGGGGACCTGCTGGTGACAAAGGCCCTCTGTCCCCTGCAGTGACTACAGCCTTCACACACTTGGTTTTCCCAGCAAAGATCCAGTATTTGGGAGAGGATTACCTGCAGCTGGATAAGTGGGAGGGATTCCTGTGGGGTCCCTACCTGGGCAATGGGACCCACATCCCCCCCGGGCAGTGGGCAGTGGCTGCACTCAGAGTTTAAGCCCCAGCAGATGCCACCTTTCCAGGAAAACCCTTTATGAAACATTTAATCATCTGCATCCAGGGTATAAATTGCACTCTGAGGGTTGTTCTTCACCGGGGCACGAGGCAGGGCTGTGGCTGAGGTGCTGGGTGAGTGTCTTGCACCCCTTCCTTTGCCCACTCAGCTGCACCTCAGCCCGCAAATACATCTCCTCCACGAGGGAAACATGCAATTAAAACACCACCACACACACACACACTCTCACACACTCACACACTAACCCGTGGCGGTCTCCAAGCAGTGAATTAAATAAGGATGGAAGGCGAATGCCAGCTCTGGCAAAACCCAAGGAAAGGAGCCATCAGCTCTCCGCCTCGTCCTGGGATTTCGAGCCACGCCAATGGAATTTGGCCGCTTCATTTCATTCACTGTCAATCAGCGTCGCTGCCACTGATGCTTCCTCCTCTTTTTATATCCCCCATCTCTTTTGGCGCTGCCCAGAGCGCAGTTGTCTCCCAGCCAGGCAGCCCTCACCACCCAGCCATTAAATCAGCGGGAAAAAACCCAGCAGAGACGTCGCTTCTCAGACATAATAGTAAAAAAAAAGGGGGCGTTTGGGAGGGGGGGGGCGACGGCTCCGGCTCTATTTCTGCTCTGATATGTCCTGGCACTGGTGGTGAGCGCTGCCCAGGCACGGGGCTGTGCCGAGCTGTGCCGAGCTGTGCCAGCCCGTCACCTGCTGCAGGTGGCAAAGCGGGATGGGCAGGGAGGGCTCCTGCACCACGCTGGGTTTTCCTGGCATCCCAAAGCCCCCTCGGTCCCAGGGATTGGCTCTGCTTTGGTGCCACAAACCCTGCCCTGGCACGGCCTTGCAGGGTCCCCGTGAGCTCCATCTCTGCACGGAGCAATGGGGGTGTTGGTGAATGGGACTGTGACACCTGATCCCTGAGCATCCTGATCCCTGAGCATCCTGATCCCTCAGCATACTGATCCCTCAGTATCCTGATCCCTCAGCATCCTAACCCCAGAGCATCCTGATCCCTGAGCAACCTGACCCCAGAGCATCCTGATCCCAGAGCATCCTGATCCCTCAGCATACTGATCCCTCAGTAGTATCCTGACCCCAGAGCATCCTGATCCCTCAGTATCCTGATCCCTCAGCATCCTAACCCCAGAGCATCCTGATCCCTGAGCATCATGATCCCTGAGCATCCTGATCCCTGAGCATCATGATCCCTCAGCATCCTGATCCCTGAGCATCCTAACCCCAGAGCATCCTGATCCCTCATCATCCTAACCTCAGAGCATCCTGATCCCTGAGCTCCATCTCTGCACGGAGCAATTGGGGTGTTGGTGAATGGGACCGTCACACCTGATCCCTGAGCATCCTGATCCCAGAGCATCCTGACCCCAGAGCATCCTGATCCCTTATCATTCTAACCTCAGAGCATCCTGATCCCTCATCATCCTAACCCCAGAGCATCCTGACCTCAGAGCATCCTGATCCCTCAGTGTCCTGATCCCAGAGCATCCTGACCCCAGAGCATCCTGATCCCTCATCATCCTAACCCCAGACCATCTCGATCCCTCAGCATCCTGATCCCTCTGCATCCTGACCCCTGAGCATCCTATCTCTGAGCATTCCAGCCCCTGAGCATCCCTCTCTCCAAGCATGGTGACCCCTGAACATCCCAGCCTCCAAGGATCCTGACCCCTGAGCATCCCAGCCTCTGGGCATCCTGACCCTTGAGTATCCCACCCTTTGAGTATCCCTCTCTCTCTGAGCATCCTGAGTATCCCACTCTCTGAACACCCTGACTCCCAAGCACCCCATCTTCCAAACCTCCCAGCCTTTGACCATCCTGACCCTCAGGCATCCAGCCTCCAAGCATCCCTGTCCCTGAGCATCCCTGCCCCACACCTTCCATGAGGGCAGCTGCCTCCCAGCCTCTAAAATCCAGTGCTTTAATAACAGAGCTTTAATATCAGAGCTCCCGGGCTGTAAAGGGACCGTGGGGAGATGGGGGGGAGCAACTGTGTGATCGAGGGTTATCAGTTCAACCAGTGCTTCCTGCCCTGGATTGAGCCATTCCCAGAGCAAAACTGAGCAATGAGGACGGGGCTGCCTTAATGAAAATGCCTGTTCCTGGGAGCACACACCAGTGTGACCACCCCAACCCTGTTGTGTCCCAGGGGTCCCTGAACCCCCTTTTTGGTGTAGGTGTTTTGCAGCAGCAGCGTGGCCCCACTTTTGCATCAAGTCTCAGCGTGTGTTGTGAGTTCTGGGCCGTTGGGAGTTTCTTTTGTTGATTTCACAGGTTGTTTTTATTTACTTGAAGGAATTTATGTTTCAACACTATGTTTGGGGAAATCCCACCCAGCTCATGACACCCCTGGGGCTGCTCCAGCTGTAGGCAGGACACCTGGAACTGTCCTGGGTGGAATTCATATCCCAGCTTTTCTTACACAAAAAGAACCTCTTGGGGTGTGAATCCAAAACTTGTCCCAGGGAACTGTCCCTGAATGGCTGCATATCCAGGGTGGGGGGTGATGGCTCTGGGGGGTTGTTTGTCTGGCAAACAGCATCAGAAATAAGTTGTGTGGCACTGGCACGGGGCAGCACAGCCTGGGCCAGGCACTGCTTTTTAATTCCAGAAATGTCACTGAGTCATGAATGACTCATAATTATAATGGGAGACATTTCCAACCCAGTGCATGACTCGGAGACGTCTTCCAGGGATATTAGGGCTGTTTGTAAAAGCCAGGCCTTGCCCTGGTGCTGTCCCTCCCTCCCTGGCTGTTTCTGTGTCCCCCCCTTTGCCAAGTGACAGCGTGGTGGCAGCTGGGATGAGGATGTTCACCCGTGTCCCACGGGAGCAGAGGGATGCATTAACACTCCCCATCAGGTGACAGGTGTCTATTAAAGTGACTCCCATCACCGCTGCTTCTGGCCTACCCTTGACCCAGGGCTGCCCTGGCAGACAGCTCTGTGTCATGTGTGACCTCCGTGTGTGGCCTCGGTGCCGGGGTGGCCGCAGATCCCGGGATTTCGGCTGGCACAGGGGCCGTGCCCACCCCAGGGGCAGCACGGGGGGGGCTGTGTCTGAACACCATCTGGGTTATCCCTCTCTCTGCTGCTGTTCCCTCCTCCTCCCAGCCAGGGAAATCGTCCTTCCTATCCCTGGGGTGACAGGGAGGGGGACAGGTCTGGCTGGATCCCCAGGCAGCTCATGCTCACGGCTGCGGCGGCACCCGGGGGCGACGCTCCCCTCGGAGGTGCCTCAGCACCTTCCTCTTCCCACGGCTCACCTCAGCCCGGCTCTGTGCCTCCAGAGCCAGTTAATTAGGCAGGATTGCTCTGAACTAAATTAGGGAGGCGTTTGGTCCAGTCAGACCAGTTCAGAGCTCCCGGGGTGCCTGGGGTGGGTCGGTGCCAGCGCCGTGCCCGGTGCGGTGCCCGGGGAGCCGTGCGGTTCCCTCCTCGCTGGAAATACTTTCCCACCAAATAGCATTAAATATTCCTGAGCCGTGAACATCTTGGACTGATTTTATTTTCCATAAATAAACTTGTTGGGAGATATTTGGAGATGGGCCTAAGCTGCAGAGCTTGGACTGGCTCCCAAATCTCGCTGCTGTTTGGGCTCGAGGGGTTGGTTCAGGATTGTTTCGAGCTTTATTTCGGTTTTAAGGGGTTGGGATTAAATAGGTGCCCTCAAATGGAACCCTCTCGGTGCTTCCCTGAGATTCTTGGTCCCCACAAATGCTGTTGATGGGGGGAGAGGGGCCCACAGGTGTCCCCTTCCCTCCAGGTGTGGCTGTAGGGTTATATCTACAGGTTGCTGTAGGGGCTGGGCCTTTTGGAAGCGGCGTTTCCAGTGGGATCAGCTGGATTCTGTACATGTCTTTAAGAGGTACCAAATCCCAGTTGCTTGGGCTAGGACTGTGGATGCTCCATGTTTCAGGCACCTTGGGATTTTGGGGTGCAAACCCTTCCCCACTGCACATGCCAGGTGCCCCTTGCCCAACCAGTCCCAGCTGGAGATGCCTCTGGTGTATCCCAGCTTCTTGCTGGAAGTTCGTTGCTTCCCAGATTAGACAAAGGGGAAAAAAGAGGGAGGGGAAAAAAAAAACCACAACAAAACCCCAGAACTATTCTGTTTATTTATTTTTCAAAGGGGAAACGAAGCAGGGGAGCTGTAAGGATGTGTTTGCAAACGCGCTCCTGGCGCATCCCAAGGAGGCCGGATCCGTGGGGCGAGGAGACGAGGGTTTAATTCCCTTCCCTTCCCGGCAGGGCCGAGCGCTCTCTGCTTGTCCAACATGTGCCTGATTAACGCTGACAAGTACAGGATTGCTCTTTTGGCGAGCACACATGCTCCCCAAACCCCTGGCCGTCCCTCACCCTCGCCTTGCCGCCTTCTCCCCCGACCCTCGGGTTTATTCCGAGCGCAGCCCCTGGGGAGAGGAGTCTAATCTGACCCGTAAACTCTGTCACATCCTCATTAACTCGGCCGTGTCTCCCCTGGTCGCCTGAGGGAAGCGTCACATTTTTAACGAGGCTCTGAGGGGGCCGGCAGGGCGACAGCTCCCTGTGACAGCCCTGGCTCCGCTCCGGCATTTTGGGGGGTTTGTCCCGGCTGCTCCGGGGGCCGGGGTTGGCTCCTGGATTTTGGGGGGTTTGTCCCGGCTGCTCCGGGGGCCGGGGTTGGCTCCTGGATTTTGGGGGGTTTGTCCCGGCTGCTCCGGGGGCCGGGGTTGGCTCCTGGATTTTGGGGGGTTTGTCCCGGCTGCTCCGGGGGCTGGGTTTGGCTCCTGGATTTTGGGGGGTTTGTCCCGGCTCCCTCTCACCCAGGATGTGGCCGCTGCTCCTAAACTTGCTGGTGGTTTAAAGCCGGGCACGGACCTGGAGCTGGTTTTCCATGAATTCCGTGGGCTCGGCACATCCAAGTCCTTGGGAGAGCCCTGAGATTTGGCATCGTGGCTCAAGACAAGCTGCCCTGGTCAATTCTGCTTTTTTATCCCCCATTATTCCTAAATTTAAACACTTAGTAGTGAAATCCCATGGCAGGGTCCTATTCCCAAAGAATATTGTGAATATATTTATATTCCAAATTAATGTGACATTTATATATTTTGTGTGTACTCCCAATACCCTTTATATATATATGTGTATTCCCAATATATCTTATATATATATGTATATTCCCACTACATTTTATATATATATTTCTAATATATTTTATATATATATGTATATTCCCAATACATTTTATATATAGAATATATATATTCCCATTATAGTTTATAAATATGTATACTCCCAATACATTTTATGTATAGAATATATATAGTCTCAATATATTATGCATAATATATATTTCCTATATATTCCTAATATATATAATATATATATTATATATATATAATGTATACTCCCAATACATTTTATATGTATGTATATTCCAAATACATATTTTATATATAATATGTACAGTCTCAATATATTATATATAGTATGCATTCCTATATATTCCTATATATATATTACACATATTATATATTTATTATGTATACTCCCAATATATTTTATGTATTTAATATGTATATTCTCAATATATTATATGTATATATAATATATATATTATATAATATATATATTTCCCATATATTGCTAACATATATAACATATTACATATATTGAATATTTAATGACACATTTGGAACAGCTTCCACGAGCTGTTTTGTGCCCAGGGCAAGGATCCGTGGCTGTTCCATGTAAGGCCAGCAGCTGATCCGTAGGGATCTTGCTCCATCCTGGGAGCTCTTCTAACCCATTCTAATGCAAATGCGCATTAGCTGATAGTCTGAATGTTGAGTGGATTATTTCACCCCCAGACTGAGCTGCTGCAAGGTGAAATTTTAATTTTAATTTTTTTTTTCCCCCCCCCTTTTAATACACTGAAGCACAAAATAAAAACCCCAACCCGCCACAAAGAAACCCACCTCGGGATTGGGATTTATCCCCGGGGATAAATCCGTGCGGGAAGGACGATCTCTCTTTCCTTCCCAAGCCCAAAAATAAACGGAGAACTCCGACCCAGTGACACCCTCTAACAGCTTTATCTCATGTGCGCCGTAATTGCATCAGCAAACATTTGTGTTGTAATTAAAGCCAGGAGCCACTAAACCATGAGAAATCAATTAAAAGAGGATCCCGGCTGTGGGAGCAGCATCCCAGCCTCCTGCCTGTCCTGCTAAGATGCTGCTTCATCCTTTTTTTTTCTCCCCCTCTCCAAAAACAAACCCCACAGGGGGGTTCAACCTGCCCCAAAGTGGGGTGGTTTTTTTCCCTGCCTGTTTCCTGAATGTTGGAGCATCCCTGGTGGTGGCACAGCGGCGCTGCTGGTGTTGAATTTGGGGATTTGGGGAGCAGAGGGATCACCCTGGGTGCTGCAGGATGGGGGGCAGAGGCAGCGTCCCGGTATCCACGTGGAATGTTGGGCTCGTTTTCGGGAGCAGCAGCAGGTTGGGTGGTTGGTTAAAGGCAGCGGGCTCAGCTCCTGCCAGGAGCAAATGGAAACATGCAGGAAATGTGCATTATATAGGGCAAGGTTTGGATTTTTGGGTGGAAACAGGGAAGGGGGATCCTGCTGCAGGGATCCAGCCCTGTTTGGGTATAAACCGGGAAGGGCTGTGGGAATCCAGCCCCATGCAGTGCTCAGCTGAGGCTTTGCTTGGCGTGGGTCTAAAACCCTCTCTCGCCTCAGAACCAGCTTTTTGCTCAAGCCACCACCCCCAAAACCCAGGAATTGGCTGCAGGATGGCATCCCCCCTCCACCCTGCTCCAGCCACAGGACACTTCACCCCCGGAGATGCATTTCCCGAGCGCTTGGGAAAAGCAGCTAAATCCCCCAAAACAAACCCTTTCCCTGCACGTGCGGCTCCTTCCCCCGGGAGAGACTGAAAGAGAGACTGAACCACATGTGACAGATGTTAATCGCATCATTTAATGCACTCCTGGAAGGCACTTGGATACAGGGATGGGGAGGAAGAGGAGAATAGACTATTGTCTCCCGTTTCCGCCAGCACCCACGGGGGAATAGATAACCCCGGGATACACAATCCACCCGGGGTTTGATACGAGGGTGGGAATGGCAGCTCTGAAATTCGGGAGTTTTCCGGTGCCTCCGTGGTGGATGTGCCCGTTTTGGTACAAAGAAATAATTAAAAAGGGCGGAAAAATCGCTTCTGGTTTGTCCACAGCTTCCCAAAGGGCTGTTTGGGGGGATATGGGAGAGGGGGAAATAGGGATGGAGGGATCACACCTGATCCACACCTGAGCATCTCAAACAGGGGATACAGGAGAGGGGGAAATAGGGATGGAGGGATCACACCTGATCCACACCTGAGCATTCCTGGACTGAATCAGGGATACAGGAAAAGGGAAATAGGGATGGAGGGATCGCGCCTGATCCACACCTGAGCATCCCTGGACTGAACCAGGGATACAGGAAAAGGGAAATAGGGATGGAGGGATCGCACCTGATCCACACCTGAGCATCCCCAGACCAAACGGGATACAGCAGAAGGGGAAGAAGGGATGAAGGATCACACCTGACCCACACCTGAGCATCCCTGTAGCAAATTAGGGATACAAGAGAGGGGCAAATTGAGATCCATACGTGAACGTTCCTGTACCAAATGCAGGATGCAAGAAAGAGGGAAATTAGGATGGAAGGATCATGCCTGATCCACACTTGAGCATCCCTGGACCAAACACCTTCTTGCTTGGCCTGGGAAATAATGAAAGCCCATCCAATACCCACTGTCAGTTGGAGAAGGGTTGTTTGCCGGCGGCAGGGAATTACATTTCCAAGGCAGAGGCAGCATCCCATGGGCTTCTTCCCTGATTGAATTCCCCCTTGGTGACCCTGGAAGGTAATTGCAGCAAAGGGGAGCCGGGGCAGATCCCACCCGCCGTGGAAATCAGCGTCTCCCTCCATCCCCCGACCCGGGAAGAAATTGAGGGGAGATGACTAAAGGTCCCTTAAAAAGTAAAGGACTTATTGACTAATAGATTTCTTAGTCATGAATTCCCCATGCTCCATATGTACCCAAATCAGAGCAATTATGGATTTAAATGGAGCTGGAATCCGTGGAGCAGAAAATGCTTGTTTTAGCGTGAGATTGGCCAGAGGTGAAGGACCTGTGAAACCCCCGGTAATGAAAGCTCTTCACAGCTTGCCGTGTTCCACCGGGGAATAATTGCCTGCAGTCTGTGATACGGATCCGGCTGCGTTAATGATGCCCCTGTTCCTTTTCATAGGACTCATTTAAGCTTCCCATTTTTCCGGGATTTCAAAGCAACAAGGCATCGTGGGAATTAACGCATTAACGTGGACGGGTTGGTGGGTTTTTTTTTGTTGTTTTTTTTTTTTTTTTCTCCCTCGGAGTGTTTCAAATATTATTTTGAAAGCTTTCGAGCCGGGGATCGATTAACAAAGCGATGGGGATCGGGAGCCTTGGGAAAGGGGTGGCTGGAGGGGATGGAATGTGACACGGGTGTCGTCGCCGCCTCGATCCCGCTCGCGCTTTCTTTAGCGCGGCAGGATGGATTTATCAGGACAAAACAGACATGAGGAATTACCCCACCACCAACACCCCCCCTAACCTTACCCCCCCCCCCAAAAAAAAAAAAAAGAAAAGATAAAAAAAAAGATGTTTTGGATGGGAATAAAACTCCCAGTAACTTCCAAATGAAACCCACATCCAAGGGAGACAGTTGGCTTCTCTTCTTAGTTTATTATTAAATATTTGACTAGGGAGGGAAGTTCTGAGCTGAGCATCTTTTCCCTCCTGTTCCTGGCAAGAGCAGTTTGTGTGCAGGGTGGGTTAGTTCTTGGTTGTTTTCCCAAAGCAGTTTCCGGGGGTAGATGGGTGTAGGTTTCCCCCATTATTCCTAAATTTAGGCACTTTTTAATGAGATCTCACTGCAGGGTCTTATGCCTAAGTAACATTTGGAGTGTATCTATATTCCCAATATCCATCTATCTACTTATCTATCCATCTATTAGGAGTAAATTCTATATGGAAATATTTGGGATGCATACAGAAATATACATAGAAACATAGAAATATATATTCTATATGGAAATACAGGATACATAGAGGATACATGTAGAATAAATATATAGGATATATGTAGAATATATGGAGGATATATGTAGAATATATGAGATATATGTAGAATAAATATATGTGGGATATATGTAGAATATATGGAGGATATATGTAGAATATAAATGGGATATATGTAGACTATATATAGAATATATTCTATATGGAAATATAGAAATATATAGAAATATATAGAAATATACATAGAAATATATAGAAATATACATAGAAATATAGAAATACACATTCTACATGGAAATATGTTATATATAATACATATATTTCTATTGTATTTATATAATAAAATAGAATATTTAGATTCTATTATAGAATATAATATATTCTATATATAGAATATATATAGAATAGAATATTTATATACTTTTATAATTGTATAAGTATATAAATATATATTATATAATGTATAATATATAATATATTATATATATTATATACAGAATGTATTCTATATCAAATATATTCTATATATTCTATATAGAATATAGAATATATTTTACATATTCTATATAGAATATAGAATATATTTTACATATTCTATATAGAATATAGAATATAGAATATATAGAATATATAGAATATAGAATATATTCCATATATTCTATATAGAATATAGAATATATTACATTGTGTCTTATATTTATGTAAGGTATATATGATATATTCCCTATATATTGCTGATATATTATATATGGTGCACAGGGGTGGGGAGAAGGCCCTGCCTGTGCTTTTGGATCCTCACAACTCAAATTCCCAGCGCTGGGGGGTGTGGGGGGGGTTGGCAGCAGGTAAATGGATGTGGTGGGTGGGCTGGCGCTTCCTCCCCGGGGATGGAGCCGGGCAGAGCAGCTCCCAAAAACGCTTTAATTTCCCCCCCCCCCGAATGCAGCAGAGAGCTCTTCTTCCCTCTCCGGCTCAGGCTCCCCGGGGGCTCCGGGATTAATTTGCCGGGGTGACCCGGGGCCCTCGGTGGGCTGACCCCGCGGCCGGAGGGCAGGCGAGGTCTCGGAGGGGAGCGGCAGCCGCTGATAAGGAGCTCTCGGGGCACTTCGGAGTTTGGCCGAGAGGGAAATGGCATTTCCAGGGAACTTAATCACCGCCGAGATTCAATTACAGCCCCCTACCCCCCCCGGGAGCAGCGGGCGCTGTGTCACCCCCCCGGCGTGTTACTGTCCCCCCCCTGCGCTGCCACAACCCCACCCCGGGACCTCCGTCCTCCTGCACGGCCCTGGGGGTCCCCGCGGGGATGGAGAGGGGTCGGGGTGGCAGCGAGGGGTCGAGGCGTGTTCAGGAATGATCAAGGAGAGAGCTGGGAGCTTGTAGGAACGTGAGTTTATCCTGCTGTTGCTCCTGTAGGGAATCAGGCTGTGGTTTTCCCTTTGGAGCGGGGGAAATGGAGGTAACGGTGGGATTTGGGAGCATTTGGGGGGGTGTTGTGTCTGTTGTACCCTCTCTGCACAGGGGTGAGCATCAGCCCAAATGAAGAGAGCACGGGGAATGGGGCAGAGCCAGGCAGCTCCTGTAGGGCCCTGTCAATGTCTGGATGCTTTTTAAGGCTGATCCCAGGGGATGGTGAGGAGCTGGGAGGGCACCTCTCCTTGTCGTGTGCTGTGGAGTGTCATGAGATTCCTTACAAAGGCCACAGGGACATCTGCTGTGACAGGGGACATGTTGCTAAAGAAGGGTATGATCAGGTCACCTGGATTTCCTGCAGCCAGGGTCTGTCCTTGTCCCCAAGTCCTCCTGCCTCAGAATCCCAGAATCATCCAGGCTGGAAAAGCCCTCCCAGCCCATCCTGTGCCCACCCTGTGCCCCATCCCCACCTCGTCCCCCAGCCCAGAGCACCGAGTGCCACGGCCAGGCCTTCCCTGGGCACCTCCAGGGGTGGGCACTCCAAACCTCCCTGGGCAGTTCCAGTGTTTAACCAACCCTTTCCAGGAAGGAATTTCCCCAATATCCAACCTGAGCCTCCCCTGGCACAGCTGGAGGCCGTTCCCTCTCCTCCTGTCCCTTGTTCCCTGGCAGCTCCCCCCTCCTGTCAGGGAGTTGCAGAGCCAGAAGGTCCCCCCTGAGCCTCCTTTTCTCCAGGCTGAGCCCCCCCAGCTCCCTCAGCTGCTCCTGCTGCTCCAGCCCCTTCCCCAGCTCCGTTTCCCCGTGGCCAGTTTGGCAGTGGGACACATGTGCCAGGTGTTTGGCACCATCCACAGCCCTGAGCCCGGCAGGGAGCCGGGATTGTGACAGTGGGATAATCCCCTTGTGCTGGAGCTGCCCGTGGAACTGCTCTTTATTGTCACAGAGCAAGATCTAATCCAGATGAGAAGAAAACACTCATTATTTAATTTTCCCCAGTATTTTTTCCGTGCTCATGGGATTTTAATGATATTAATTATTATTTAATTTGCGCTTTGGCAATGCATTTGTGCTGAGCTATTCTTGTATTGGAGAGACAGCAATGCTCAGTCCCTTTTGCATCTCCATTCATGCTGCCAAGCTCCAGCCCTTCCTCCCAGGTATCCATGCATCCCTCCATCCCATCTGGTCTTCTCCCAGGTGCCCATCCCTTTCCCAATCCCACCCCATCCTCATTGTCCTCCTCCTCCTCCTTTATTTTGATTTATTTTGGGATCTCTGGCTACTGGACTCCAGGTGGGAAAACCCAAGCAAAGGGCTGCCAGGATTGTCAGCTCAGAGTCCCAAAGTGGAGGAGCTGGTCCCTCCTGGGTGTTCCTGAGGCAGGAGCATCCCTGTGCCCCATCCCCAGGTGAGCATCCCTCTGTCTCCGTGGGAGCATCCCTCTGTCTCCAAGCATCCTTCCATCCAGTGGGAGCATCCCTCTATCTCCATGGGAGCATCCCTCCATCCCCACATGATCATCCCTCCATCCCCACCCCTCCATCCCCATTTTGAGCATCCTTCCATCTCTACCCCTCCATCCCAACCCCTCTATCTCCATCGAGCATCCCTCCATCCCCATGAGAGTATCCCTCCATCCCATCCCTCCATCCCCATGTAAGCTTCCCTCCATTTCCAAGGGAGAATCCCTCCATCCCATCCCTCCATTTCTATGTGAGCATCCCTCCATCCCATCCTTCCATCTCCACATGAGCATCCCTCCATCCCATCCTTCCATCTCCACATGAGCATCTTTTCACCCTATAGGAATATCCTTCCACCCCATACAAGCATCCCTCCACCTCCACAAGAGCATCCCTCCATCCCATCCCTCCATTTCCAAGCGAGCATCCCTCCATCCCATCTCTCCACTTCCACCTGGGCATCCTTCCATCCTGTGTGAGTATCCTTCCATCCCCATCCTTCCATGTCTCCACCGGAGCACCCCTCCATCCCCATCCCTCCATTCCCAAGGGAGCATCCCTCCATCCCCCTCCATCCCCCTCCATCCCCGCCAGCTCTGCAGCCCCACTTCCCCAGATAATGAGAGCGAGTTTAAAAAACTTAAAGCCTCTTCCTGCCCGCGGTGAGTGACACAAATGGAGTTCATATTTAATCATCTGTTAACTCGTTGTCTATTATAGCTCTTTAATAGCACCAGAGATATTCTTAATGAAGCATGATTTAAGGTATTTACAGCTCTAGGACCGACAGACATCACTCACAGTGTGCAGGTAATGAGGCGTAAAACAGCTCTGGAAACCGTAAAAATGGGAGAGAGAGAGAGAGGAGGGAGGGGAAGCAGGCGAGGAGTTGGGAGCTGAATTGTTCCAGGGTTTGTTTTAAAATGTTTAGGCATTTAAAGTCATTTCAGCTTTCCCGAGGTGTCTGGTAGCACAGAGTTCAGCAGTTCCCAGGGCTGGTAACCCCTGTCTTGCCAGGAGGAGTCCGAGCCCCTGATGCTCCTGAGCCATTTGCTGCATGGATGGGAAGGGAGCAGGGAAAAAGCTTTTTGAGGGTTCCCAAGGGCCCTGCAGGTGCATCAGAGCGAAGCCTGGAATTTTTGGGTGTACTTTTCCCCCCCGGTGCCGTTTGCTTTGCCCACTCAGTGGCTGGGGTGGAAGTGGAACAATGACCCTTCCCTTTGCTCGGTTGCAAACGCCACCCTGTGCAATCCTTTTATTTCTTTCTTTTTTATTTTTTTTTTTATTTTTCCCCCAGAAAAAAAAAAAAATTAAAAAAAAAAAAAACAAACCACCCGAAACCCAAGCCAAGTTTTGGAAAATAATTTGTGACGGAGGTGCCATTTTGCATCAAAATATTTGTGTAGGAAATGTCAAATGTCACCAATCCATGTGTCCCCTCGTGTGATGGTAATTGGGCTGGAAGGCTGTGCTCTGCCACCGCGGCCGCTCGCCTCCTCCTCCTCCTCCTCCTCCTCCTCCTCCTCTCCGCTTCCCGAGCTCATCCCGGCTCCCCTGCCTGCGGAGCGGCCTCGGTGTCCCTGTCCCCAGCCTGGGGACACCTTGCGTGCTGCTCATTAGCGGGTGCTGCCCAAAGGCCGGGAAATAAATGCTCCTGGGAAAAAAAAAAAGTAGGATGGGAACGGAGCAGCAGCTCGGCAGCTGGGGCAGGGGGTTCTCGGGGTGTTAATTCCCTCCTGGGTTTCTCCTCTGGCAGGAAGATGGGGTTGAAATGTGCTGCCCTGTCCCCCTTTGACAATGATCGAGGTGGGCTTTAAACTGGGGAAACTCAGGGCGTGAGCCACAGCGGGGTCTCTGAGTGAGGAAGCACAGCCTGTTGCTCTCCTCTCTCCCCAAAAATGATCCAGAGGCACAATCCACCTGTATTTCCAGCATCCCTCTGGAAGATTTATCCCACTTTCTGCCCGGTTGTGTCAAGTGTGTAGCACACCCCATTGCAGTTTTATTGCACAGAGCTGGTTTAATCTGCCACGAGGGGAAAACAAACTGTGCTTTCATTGCAAATAATCCATCCCTTAGAGCATCCTAAGGTCTTAATCTGGGAACAGACCTTTAACATGCTCCTTAACACCCCTGGATGAATCAATTCTCATTAGAACATTCGGCTGCATAAATATTTGGCCGATGAGCGAGTCCCGAGGGAGAGCGAAGGGATGTGGGGAGAGTTGCAGCGTGTTGGAAAGTCAATGAAGTTCCCTTGGGCAAGTCCTGCGGAGCAGGGTTCGTTTTGCTGACCTATTTCTGCCCGTGGAAGTGGTGAGGGGCAGGTTTAAAATAAGAAGGTGAAATCCTGCCACGCTCGGCAGCTCCTTCCCGGAGCCACAACAACTCGGTCGCAAACAATTTTCTTGCCACCGAGGAGGGAGCTGGAATTTCTCTTTGGCGAAGCAGCAGCAGCAGCAGCAGAATTGCGAACTCGGTGCCTGTTATAGAAACTTTTCAGTACTGGGGACAAGCCAAGAAAGAAGCCCAGATTGACTCTCAGCTGGTGCTTGCGGCGCTTCCACCTCGCGGGAGCAGCGGCATCGCTCCGACTCCTGCGCTGGTGGGACATGGGTTGGACCCTTGAGACGTCCCTTAGGAGAGCTGCAGTAATGTTTCCCAAGGTTCTGAGTACCTTTCCCACCTTCCCTGCCTATCCAGGAGCTCGTGCCCCGCTCTGGGAAGTCGTTTTGGGTATATTTGGTTTCTCTGGTTTGTGGTTGCATAAACCCGGCTCTTGCCTGGCTCCGGTGTGGGCGCTGCCTGCTTGGGATGCACCTCCCCATCCCCTCTCCACACCAAAGGGACTGGTGTGGATCGTCTCGTGCCATCTGTCACCCCCAAATCCTTTCCAGCAGGATAATATGGGATGTTGAAATGCCAGGGAGGTGGAAGGCCCTTTGGCTCAGATACCGTCGTAACCCGTCGGTGCCATGATTTGCTTCCACAGCAGCTCCCCACCTGGGGACATTCCTTAGGAGCTGGAAAAGATGTGTGGGTGGCAATGGGACAGCTGGAATTCTCACCTCATCCCTTGTGTGGCGAGGGGTTGGGCGCTTCCAGGAGGGAACAACACGTGCTCCAGGCAGGTGTGCACAGGGAACAGCTCCGAGGGATGGAGGAGCTGGGGAGGATCCAGGTGGACTTTTCAAAACCATCCAAACCCGCCTTGGGAAGCAGGTGCTGGGCTGGGCGCCTGGCTGGGGCTCTGTCCTTTAGTTTTGGGATAGAATTCCTAAGGCAAGCAGGGCCAGCAGAGCTGAGCACCATCCATCTCCCCTTCCCACCCAGGAGGAAGTGCCCTTGGAGCCATTTTTTCTCCACACCCTGGAGAAACAGATGCCAGCGGGATGCCGTGGGCACCTCTGGGCTCATCCCGCTGCATCCCCAGCCCAGCAGGGGCACCCCTGGCAGGGCAGAGCCCCCATGGCCACCCTGGCACTGCCGAAAATGCCGGAGCACTGCACGTGTGGCACTTCCATGTGCGCTGGTTTCCAAGGAAACCGCTCGCTCTACATGTGTGTCGCTTTAACACCCTATTTGCTTTCATTTGGATAAGTCTTTAATTCCTGTGCAGCCCCGGCTCCGCGGGATCTGTTGAGCTCTCTGTGTGCGTATCCCCGGCGCACAAATCCCTCTCCTGCCCGCCTGCCTCTTGGAAAAGTCCCTGCCTGCTCCGAGCAAGTTTCCTAAACCTGTGCCTAATTGGAGATGCTAATGCTCTCTGCAGGAATAACTGGAGATTTTGCTGCCACTTCCCTCTGGAAACAAAACACGGGATGCAGCCCTGGTGTCACCTGCCACCAGCTCTGCTGCCCCTGCTCTGTGTCAGGTGGTGGAGCAGGGCAGGATGCCCGTTCCCAGGGATGTGGAGGGCAAAGCTGGGGGGTGAAGCCACGACTCCAAGCCCTAGGGAAGGCAGCAGCTCCTTGCAGTGGCTAAATGCTAATTTTAGTGTGTCCCAGGGTGAGGAATGGCCGGGGGAACAGGGAAGGGTGACCCTTGGAAGGGTGACCCCATCGGTGTCACACGTCAGCCTGGAGAAGAGAAGGCTCCAAGGAGACCTGAGAGCCAGGTCTCCAGGCCTAAAAGGGCTCCAGGAGAGCTGGAGAGGGACTTGGGACAAGGGATGGAGGGACAGGACAAGGGGGAATGGCTTCCCACTGCCAGAGGGCAGGGTTAGATGGGATATTGGGAAGGAATTCCTCCCTGGGAGGGTGGGGAGGCCCTGACACAGGTTGCCCAGAGAAGCTGTGTTTGCCCCATCCCTGGAAGTGCCCAAGGCCAGGTTGGAGCAACCTGGGCTGGTGGAAGGTGTCCCTGCTCATGGCAGGGGGTGGAATGGGATGAGGTTTAAGGTCCCTTCCAACACAAACCATTCCAGGATTCCATGGCACTGGTGGGACACACCACGTCCCCACTGGGTCCCTCACACCAGCAGCTCCTCTGTGCCCTGGGCTGAGCAGGAAAGGGTGACAGGGCTTCGGGGGTGCTTTGTTACCCCGAATTTTCATCTGTGGCAGCCCAGAGTGGCTTTATCTTCCCTCTCCCCCTTCCTCCCTTCCCTCTGCACAGTAAAATGCCGCCTGTTCTTCCACACTGGAGGAATTTTCTGATGTAAAGCCACTTTCCTGCTCTCCAAAAATCCCCGGGGCTGGTTCATGCTTGTAAAGCTGAGCAGCTCCCGTGTCACTCCGGGCTGGCTCCCGTCTGCAGCCCTGACAGCAGCTAATGCTGTTAGCCTGTGTCGAGGAGGGATTTCAGCATCAAAAAACCCCCGAAAATCACCAGCACTCAGGCTGCTGTTGCTGCCAAGCAGCGAAAAAACACACCTACCCCGTGTTTGGGGTGCACAGCAGTGCCTGAGGACGTCGGGGAGGGGGTTGTGGGGTGGTTTTGGTGCAGCCCCAGGAGCTGGCACGGGCTGTGACACACCTTAAGCAGCCAGGATTAACTCGGGTCGTGGAGGGCTTTGCTATCTTTAGGTGGAAGGTGAGGGATTGTGGTTCTTAGGGTGGCCAGCAGGTAAGGAGAGGGGAAAAATCCCCGGTGGCAGCCCAGCTCAGGGCCACTGACCCCGGGGACCGTCCCCACGGGGGTCTGGCCTCGCCGGCCCCCGGCCGCGTGCGCCGTCACCTTTCTAGGCCACAATCTGTCCCGAATTCCCAGCCTGCTGTTAGCTTCACTTGCACTCTATTCTCGTGTTTGCTGTTATTTTTTAACACTTTTTTTTTTCCTTTTCATTTTTTTCTCCCCCTTTTTTTTTTCTAATTTTTTTTTTTTTTTTTTTTTTTTTTTTTTGCATAAAAGCACTATCCTCTCCCCAGAGCCTGCCTGGAGCGAAGGCATGGTCTGTACAACTGCAATTATTTCGAAGAACAGATGGAGTGAGGAGCAGAAAGTCTGTTAATAGTAATAGAAATGCTACATGTTAACCTGGACAGCACACGATGACAGTCCCATGACTACACGTTCTGTTCCCACCAGCTGGGCTCCGAGCGGAGCCGAGAGATTCAGCTCAGCTCCCCACCCTCCCCAAAGTTAGAGCTCAAATTCCTTCACACTTCCAGCGTAGGGTTTTTGGGTTGTCGGGCTTCTTCTTTCCCCCCCCCTCCCCGCCCCTTCCTTCTCCTCCTTCCCATTAAACTCCGATTTCAGCGCCACGAGGAATACGTTGCTGGGGGATTTTTTTCCTGGGATGCTGCAGCTGTGGGAGTTCATGAGGAGGGAGGTGGTGGCTCTGCCCTGAGGTCCTGACCTTCGGCCTCACGTGGTGACACCATCACACCCCCTTGTCCCATATCTGTGTGCTTGGTGTAACCTCCTCCAGGCTGGGATTAATGGACCAGGGCAACGCTCCCGGGCAGGGGGGTTGCATGAGTTTGGGATTTTCTCTGCAGCTGTTGCAAGCTGGTTGCTAAATGAGTTGAAATCCACGTTTTCTGGTTAAACTGGTACTTCTCGTGGAGGTGGAGTCTGCAGGGGGGGCTGAGGGATGCGTGGCTCCGGTGGGATGCCCAGGGAAGGGGGCACAGGGGGTCTCTGGCTATGGCAGTACCCCGGGGCTCACTTGCCCCATTTACCCCAACCAGTGGTTGGGAAATAGAGCAAAAAAAATATTCTGTCAGCCCCAACAACCTCGCTGTGAAAATCCCAGCCTGGTTTCACAAGCGACCAGGGGATGTAGCCACAGAGCTCCAGCTAATTTCAGTGGGAATTGCATGGCTAAATCCCACAGCTGTTTATGAAACCTCCGCCCTGGAGCGGAGAGTGGTGCCACTGGTGAGCTGACAGACGCACCTGGAGGTTTTATTAGGATATAGATCCCTTAATCTGGGTGCTTGCAGGATAATCTGGTGCCTGAGGTCCTGCCAAATCCCTGGAGATCAGCAGGTTTTCTATCCACAGCCTCCCTCCAGAGGTCACTTCAAACCCAGCTCCATCCTCAGCAGATCAAAATATCCACGTTGTCTCAGTGCTGGTGGCACCTGCTGTGGGGACCTGAGGTGGGCTGTGGGGGTTTTCTGGGGACTGAGACAGTATCATCCACAAATCCCAGCTCTCTCTGCCCACTTCCATCACCCAGAAGTGGTACTGGACCCATTGGATGTGTGGTGAGGCAGCGACTTTGCCTTCTTGCAGCATCCCTGGAACACCTTTTAGTTATTTTGGGGTGTGTGAGGTAGAGTTTGGCTCCTCACAGCCACCCCCGTGGACCCTTGGGTGTCCAGCCTGTCCCTGGCCACCCAAAAATATCCCATCACCTTCTCTCAGGGACTGTGGTTGTGCCACACCGCTCTGCCCTGCGCCGCGGTGGGACGTGGTTGGAGGATGGCTGGAAGCAGAGGGAATTCCCCTTGGTGCCTTTTATTTAGAGGAGGCAGAAAACACATTTTTTCCTGTATTTAAAGAGATTTAGACCACGAGGAGTAAATCACCCTAAGCAGGTTTGTGGCCTGCCCTGGTGCACGTTCCTCGCTCACCTCTGCTCGTTTAACGTGGATCAACCATCAAAGTGCGCTTGGGGAATTGTGGAAAAACATGGATTTGGGGGCTGATAGAGCTCCTGGGAGGGGGCTCTTCCTTGCTCACACACTGTGCCCACAGTGCTCTGCTCTCCTCTCTTTGCAGAACAAGAAGTACGTGCTGGTCATGGTGGATCCCGACGCTCCCAACAGAGCCAACCCCCGGCACCGCTACTGGAGGCACTGGGTGGTCACCGACATCCTGGTGAGTCCCCTGTGGGGTCCATGCATTGGGGTCCAGGCAGCTTGGGGGCATTCCTGAGCATCAGGGTGCATCCTGGTCCTGCTTCAGAGAGCTGGATTCCCATAGGATGCACATCCCTGTCGGTGCAGCAGCATCTCAGCGAAATCCCGAGGGACGAGTGTTTGCCAGAGAAATGTAAATGGTGCTGGGCGTGTAGGTAGGGAAGTGCTTCCTCAGGCTATATAGAGCCAGGCTGGTCCAAAAATATTGCTGTTGGGTTTGTTGTTTTTTTTTTTTTTTCTTTCCTTCTTCTTCTAAGGAAATGCTGGGGAAAAAAAAAAAAAAGCACTTTGCCAACTCCCCACCACCAGTTTTCTGTGTGGAGACAACCCGTCGTTTCAAACAGCTCTTGCTGCCGGGTGGTTTTTGTGGTTAAAAAAGTGGTTTGGGTGAAAAAAAATCTGTATTCCCTTTCTGGGTTTTATTTTTTGGGGAGGAGAAAAAGCTTTTGAGTCTGGTGAAGCAAACAGGAGGAAAATGGGTTTGGGCTGAATTCTGGTGCTTCCCAGCTCTGTGCTCATGGGATGAGTCCTTACCCCTGCTCCCAAAATGTGTGTCGTTGCTCTCCCTTCAGAAATATTTTGGAAAATCAGTTTGTTCCTCTCCTGCTTGCTTTTATCCCTTAAAAAATGAGATGTTTCAGCCCTGAATCAATCTAACTAATAATCTTAGTACTAAAGCCTAATTAAGATATCAATTAATTTAC
Source organism: Pipra filicauda (assembly GCF_003945595.2). Classification (NCBI taxonomy): domain Eukaryota; kingdom Metazoa; phylum Chordata; class Aves; order Passeriformes; family Pipridae; genus Pipra; species Pipra filicauda. Next base: position 50,180 of record NW_024104673.1, on the reverse strand, counting down.
AGCGAGCATTTAACAAGAAATATCTCGTCGTTCTCCTCTATTATTCTCTGAAATTACTGCTGAGGGCTCTTTGTACAGATACCTTAATTAGACTTTTTATTGTTAATGGGAATATTAAGCAAATTAAAATCGGATATTAATACTTTCCATGAATTTCATAATTGGCTGAAAAATAGAAAGCGTTGGGAATAATTGCAGGAATTTGTGTACAGGGCTTATTTTTTTGTTGTTGTTGTTTTGTGTTTTAATCCTTCACAGAAGCCCTTCTGCATTTCTAACAACAGGGTCCTGAAAGTCTCTCATTAATTTTAATATTTACTGAACGCAAAGGAGCCCAAGCTCTTGTTTTTCCTTCTGTACCCAGATCCTTCCGAGGCTCTTGCTAATTATTGTGGTTTTCTTTTTTTGGTTTTTTTTGAGTACGAAATCATTTCAGCAAAGAAGGGACTTGCAGGATTAAAACCTTCAGCACGAACGGAAGGTGCTTTATTTGGTTTTCCCCTGGCATTTGGGCGATTCAGTTTGTGATTTGTAAGGTCAGAAATTCCTTGTCAGGCCACGCTGGAGGGCGGGAAAAGGAGATTTTTTTGGGAAGGGAAAGGGTTTTCCCGTGCCCAGGTGATTTGTCTCTGCAGGGATGGGGCCGATTCCAACCCCAACTATTCCTTAAGCTTTCTTATCATGAGATATATATATAAAATATATATAAATATATATATATATACACATATATGAGCAGGGATTTGGGCTCGATGATCCTCATGGTCCCTTCCAGTGTGAGCTATTCTGTGAATCTCTGTGATATGATATATAAAATGCCTATATTGATATGATCTCTATAATGATGGGATATATATATATATCCCATCTATCTCTCGTGGGTGTGTGTACACGGATCTCTCATCTACACACACACACAGCAATGCGTATAAATCCCCCCTGCACTATAAACCACCCAAACCAGCGCCGTCCTGGCAGGGCACTGGGACAAACCCACTTCCCTCAAGCCCTGAGGTCGGTGCCCGTTGCTGAGGGTGCAGAGGGGGGGTCCCAGCGTGTCCCACCGGGGCTGCAGTGGGAGTTTTCCCAAGCCCCCAGCCCCAAATGGCTGCGGCGGAGCCGGCGGGCTCAGCCACATGGTGTCTCGTTGAAATGCAGATCGTTGGGGGGTATATGGGAGTCTTGGCTCCGAGGAGCTTCAGCTGACAGGCTTATTTGCACACTGGCTCTAAAATAACCGTGTAGGCTTTACATGACACCTTCTGTTGCTTTGGTGCAGAGAGGGGCTTTCAAGTGCCTTCCTGCGGGAGGGACGGGGCGGCCGGCGGCAGGGCTGGGGGCTGCCGGAGCCCCCGCGCCTGGCAGTGCCCCGGCATCACCCCAGCAGCACCCAGCAGCACCCTAGCAGCACCTAGTGTCACTTGGGTATCACCCCAGCAGCGCCCAGTGTCACCCCAGCATTGCCCAGCATCCCCTGGGTGTCACCCCATCATCGCCCAGTGTCACCCCAGCATCGCCCAGTGTCACCCCAGCAGTGCTCAACATCACCTGGGTGTCACCCCAGCATCGCCCAGTGTCACCCCAGCATTGCCCAGCATCACCTGGGCATCACCCCAGCATTGCCCAGCATCACCTGGGTGTCACCCCAGCATCACCCAGCATCACCTGGGCATCACCCCAGCATTGCCCAGCATCACCTGGGTGTCACCCCAGCATCACCCAGCATCACCTGGGCATCACCCCGGCATCGCCCAGCATCACTTGGGTATCACCCTAGCAGCTCCCAGAGTCACCCCAGCATTGCCCAGCATCACCCCAGCATCACCCAGCATTGCCCAGTGTCACCCCAGCATCACCCAGCTTCACCTGGGTATCACCCCAGCATTGCCCAGTGTCACCCCAACATTGCCCAGCATCCCCCAGAATCACTGGGTCATCATCCCAGCACCAACCCAGCATCACCTGGGTATCACCCCAGCATTGCTCAGCATCCCCTCATCATCACTTGGGTATCATCCTGGCTTTGCCCTGCCATCATCCCAGTATCACTCAGGTATCCCCCTGGCTTTGCCCTGCCATCATCCCAGCATCACTCAGGTGTCACCCTGGCTTTGCCCTGGCATCATCCCAGCATCACTCAGGTATCCCCCTGGCTTTGCCCTGGCATCATCCCAGCACCCCCCAGCATCCCTTGAGTATCCCCCTGGCTTTGCCCTGGCATCATCCCAGCACCCCCCCAGCATCCCTCGGGTATCATCCCGGCATCCCTCGGGTATCTCCTCAGCGTCACCCCGGCTTTGCAATCCCCCAGATCGGAGGGAAGCAGCTCCAGCAGCACTAAAATGCCACTTCTAGGTGCTGCAGTACTTTGGCACGCCACCAAGTTTGGGATCTGGCTCTGAATTTGCTCTCCCAGGTGGGGTTTGGGGATGGAACATCCCATCCCATCGGTGCCGTTCCTTATCAGCTGCTGCTCCGTCGCTGCTCCGATTGTCAAACAGGAGAGATGCTTTCACTCCTATTCAAAATAATTTAAATAAAAATGTTGCTACAAAGTGGAATAATATCTTTTGATGAATGTTTTTAAAGCCCTTTAGGTTTTCATGGTAATTTGCAGTGTAAAATTATTTAGAGATAAGAGCCAAATTAGCTCTTATAGGCGGAGGTCGATATGTCCCGTTATCCATGGAAGCAGTGTTTAAATATAATCAGCCTTTACTCTAATGCAGCATAATTGTTCATTTGAAATAGCTTTTTTTTTTTTTTTTTTACTCCATTCAATGAGTCATTAAAATATTCAAAGGATAATGCAGTGAATTGGAAATGAATTTATCACATTATCCTGTATATACTGTAGAGCATCAGGTAACCAGGCAGAGTCGGAACCAGTTTACAGCGAAACCCAGTAAACAAGGTTTTCCATTTTGTATTCAGCGGGGAAAGAAAAAGAAGGGAGAAAATACTGCCCTTCAAATGGAAAGCTTTCCGTCTTTATTCCCCCTCCTTGGGGAGGAGGAAGGGGGAGGGCGAGAGCAGCGAATTTGTACTCCACTAAAACCTCGCTGCTTTAACTTTATTTTTATCAAAATATGTTTGTAACAGAAAGTCGTTATGGAAACCAGTTCTGCCAGCCGGGAGAAATCCTGCGCCAGGCTGGAGCGGAGCGGGACCCGCCGGGCGCTGCTGCCACGGGCACAGCTCGGCTCAGCTGCCTCCACAGACCCCTCCCCAGGACAGGGCATGGGGGCAGCTGAGGCACGGAGCTGCCAGAGTCAAGTGTGGGGTCGGAGACGGGAACTGCATCCAAGGTTTTTGAAGGAAAGCCATTCCCACCCATCGCCCATCCCGGGAGTGGCTTTTCCCCCCACAGCGGGTGCTCCGGGTGCAGCTCCCGGTGCTCCAGTCACCCCCATGGCTTTGTAGAGCGGAGTGGGGAACGCATGGATGCGGGATTGGCAGGTTTGGATGCCCAGGGACCGCAGCATCCCTGCTCCCAGAGGTCCTGGCACCACTCTTGGTCTTCACCGCGGTGTCTTCTCCGGCGCTCGCGTTTGTCAGCGCGTTCCTCGTCGCCGGCTGATAAACAGGCTCCGGGTTGCAAGTGTCACCATAGAAACAGGTGCTGTCTTAAGCAAACAAGGGCTTTATTAACCTTAAAAATTATGGGATTTCTGCACCAGGAGAGGCTGGAAACGGAGCTGTGGGGGGCCAGCTGCTCGTCCAACCTACCCCGCGTCCCTGTGCCCGTCCCAAAGGGACAGCGACGCTTGTGCCCCACAGGACACTTGTCCTCTCTAGCACTTGGCACCCGGCTCCAGCTTGCCCAGAATGCTGGGGTTTGTCAGAAATGGTAGGGATCAGCCGTTAATTGCTGGTTGCTGTTATTCCTGCTCTTCAGCTGCCACGTGAAGAGTTGTAGGGACACCTTGGGGACACTTTTGCAGAGCGCTCGTGATCACACTCAGCATCCCAACAGGACAGAAATCTTGTCAGAGCAAGGAATGATTTTTAGTGGGTGAATTGATGTTAGAGGAGAAAAAAAAACCCAGCTTTTGGGTATCCTGGAGACAGGAGGGATCCACATTTTGGGAGATGCCGGAGTGTCGGGGCAGGTTTCCTTGCCTGTCCCAGGCAGCATCCATGATTCCCATGGATCTGTGACATTGTGGGACTCCTGAAACCTGCCGTGCCAGTGGGATCTGCTGCCTCACTGGGGGGGAGAAGGGGCAGATAAAGCAGTTGGTGCCGTGGTATTGTTTCTCCTTGCTGGAGCCCTCTCGACTCTCCTTTTTGGTGATGAAACCGAGGGTTTGAAAGGGAAAGAACAGAGAGAAATGTTGGTTTAATTGATGACTTGGCTCCTTGGAATAGTCAGTTCCCTGGTGCGAGTTTCTGTCGCTGCTTGTTAATGAAGCCTTTATTAATAAAAGGGGAAAAAAAAAAAAAGAAAAAAAGAACTAAGAAAAACCAAAATAAGCAAAGAGGCTGCTGTTCTGGGGAAGTTTGCTTTGCACTCCAAGTTCTACAGAAGAAATTCTTCTCTCTGATGGTGGTGAGGCCCTGGCACAGGTTGTGGCTGCCCCATCCCTGGAAGTGCCCCCAAGACCGGGCTGGATGGGGCTTGGAGCAACCTGGGCTAGTGGAAGGTGGGGTGGAATGGGATGAACTTTAAGGTCCCTCCCAACCCAAACCATTCTGGGATTCTATGAATTTCTCATCCTGGGAAATGCCTGAAATGGAGCCAGGTGGGGGTCGGGCTCTGCTCCCAGCTAACAAGAGACAGGACAAGTGGAAATGGCTTCAAGCTGTGCCAGGAGAGATCTAGGTTGGATATTGGGGAAAATTTCCTCACTGAAAGGGTGGTCAGGCACCGGCACAGGCTACCCAGGGCAGTGGTGGACTCACCATTCCGGGGGGGATTTAACCCCTGTAGATGTGGCTCTTGGGGACATGGGTTTGTGGTGGCCTTGCCAGTGCTGGAGGAGTGCTTGGATCTGATGATCTTAGGGAGCTTTTCCAACCCAAACAATTCCATGATTCTATGATTCTCTCAGTCCTGGGGTGCTCTGTTCGGGGAGAAACTCGCCCTGGTGTGGCAGGGGGTTGATCCCACTGCTGCATCCCTGCCAACCCCAACATTCCCACCCCACGTGAGCTGCCACTCGGCTTTATGCTCCCCTGCCTCGTAATTAGTGTTCCCAGGTAATTACACTCCCAAAGCCCCAGAAGAGCTGCCACTAAGCAAGCTCGGATTTATCCTCTCATCCCAGCCCTGTCCCAGGGATGCTCCCAGCCCTGCCATTCCACAGGGGTGAATTTAGGGTGAAGCCACAGCACTAAAGCATTCAGCACCCAGAAACCCGCCTGGTTTTGGGGTTATTTGGGATGATCCCACGTTTTCACACTGACCAGGAGCCGTGCCACGAGTTGCTCCCTCTGCTCCATCTCCTCACAGGTTATCCCGATGGGAATTCATTTTTTTTTTTCCCTTGATGCTTCTGTTTCATTTCCCATGCAGAGGCTAATAATTTGTCACAATTCAATAAAGCCGAGGTTACAAACACTCTCACTGCTGTTTATTTAAACGATGGTTTGTTAATTAGCTCCTCGTAACGAGGAGAGAACAAATCAGATAAACCCTACCAAAACGGCAGGCAGCTATCTTGCACATTAATTTTATTTTCCAGTTGAGATATTCCTGGCAGCCAAGTGCTCACTGACTCCCTGCTCCATCCCAACCTGCTTCCCAAGCCGTGGTGCAGGTGTAGGTGTGTGGAGGAGCATCGTGGCACTGGGATGATGCTCTGCCTCATGGCATTTTGGGTCCATAAAGGACTTTTCTGGCTGTTTTATGGCTCTTTTCTGGCTTTTTTTTTTGGCTGTGGGGCTCTGTCCCTCCAGCCCGGCCATGGGAGGGATTGACCTTCTAGAATGCCAGGCGACCCTCTGGTACTCCAGTTTTCCCCCTGCTTGTTTAACCTATGGCAGTTTGGGGGAGAAAACAGAAATTAGAGCAAGAATAAAGTTGTGCTGATGCAACTGGGAGTTTAGGGAAGGTTTATCCATCACCATCAGGCAGCGCCGAGCTCCAATTCCATTGCTGGCTCCATGGAGAGCACTGAGCTCCCGTCCCGCCACCATGGGAATATTTCATATAGAACCCATAAAATGCGTCCTGGGGATGGGATTTCTCGAAAACCAGTGTGTATGTCCCCTGTGAGCGTTTGGGGACCCCCGTGAGCATCCAGGGGACCCCACGAGTATCCGGGACCCCGCGGCGATGGCCGGAGGAGAGCGACGGAGCCCGTGCGCTCTCCGGGTCTACCTTGTGGAAGAGACACCAATCAGTGATTAATCGGGCATGTGTGGTTGTGTGGGAGCGATTTGTGTTGGAGGAGGGAACTCCTACAGCACCCCGGTCATGAATCATTTGAAGAGCAAATTTGTGCAGTTACCAAGGGAACGGAAGAAAGGAAGGGACTTCCCTTTGCCGAAATGACTCGCGCTCTGATGCGGCTGAGAAAATCGCTCCAAAAAAAAAAAAAAAGAGGGGAAAAAAAAAAAAAAAAAAAAGAGCCGAAGCTGTGACTAAGCAGCAGAAGTTATGTAAAGTGCTCGCTGGGAAGTGCAGGGGAGGGACAGCACATCCTGCCGCTGCCCACGGCGGGGGCGGGGGGCGGCCGCCGGCCCCCTTCCCGCCTCCCCGGGGAGCGGGGGCGAATCGCCGGCCGGGCTGTTCCCGCTGCCGCCCCTTGCCCTGGCTCTGGGAGCTGCTTAAAAAGGCTGGGGAAGTGCCCGGGTGTCCCTGCTGGAGCAGGGCATCGTCCCCAGGCTGGGACCACCCCGCACATCCCCCGTCCTCGGTCGCTGTCCTCCGGGGAGTTGGTGCCCCGGGCAGCGTTGCACTGGGAAAATGACCTTGCTCCGGCCAGGGGGGGTGGTTTTGGGGTGGTTGTGCCCCATGTGCGCTGCGCATCGCCCTCATTCAGGCGGGTGTATGGAGCCAGGCTGCTTCCCTAGGGAATGGGGAGGATGAGGAAGTGATGCTTCGCACTGGGGCTCGTGGTGATGCTCCTGCGGCGGCCGGTTTGGAGCGTCTCTGCCAGGGCTGGGCTGGTGGCCGAGGGTGGGATCCTCTGCTCTGCTCCTCGTGGGAGCTCAGCCAAGGGCCAAACGCTCATTTCAGGGCTCGGCATCTGAATTTAACAGTGCTCACCCAAATTTAGGGGATGCTCATCCCAAAGAGGGTAAAAGCCACACGCACAGCGGAGTCACCAACCGCCCCTCCACGACTCAGCGAGGCTCCTTAAAAACCTCAGGAATCTGCTTTTCCCCTGAAAACATGACCCTGGGGGGGGGAGTAAGGGGGGAGCAGCAAAGACCCAGGGCTGCAGCAGCAGCGAGCTCTGCAGCGGCAGCGCCGCGGAGCCCCGGCCGCGCCGGAAAGATGCTTGGGATCTTTCCAACTTCCGCCTGGGAGCCCCCGAGCCCGGCGGGGAGCCGCAATATCTCCCGAAAAGGGAATGCAGAGGCAGCTGCACGGCGAAGGAAAACCCTCTGCCTGCCCTCCCCTGGTGCCACAGACACCCGGTGTCTGAGCGATTAGTCACCGCCGAGGCTTCCCTCCTCCACAGGCAGAGCCTGTCCCCCCACACAGGGAGCCAGCGGAATGCTTAATTGGAGTTCCTCACACCTACCCGGGTGTGTGTAGCCTGAAACGAAGTGACAGTGCCGAGCAAAAGCGCTGGAGTCAGACCCTGGGAGCCGCCGGGTTGCTATGGAGTTTCTGGATTTGGGTTTTGAAGGAAAGGGAAAGGGGAAAAAATTTAGATATATATATATATTTATGTGTAGTGGTCCCAATGGCAAAGCTGCGGGTGCTGCCGGGTTGTTCCCCCAGGGTGATGAGGCTGCAGGGTTGGTCTCTGGGGGGTTCTGCTCCTCAGTGGGATGCTTGGCCTCCAAAAGGTGTTTTGTGCCCCGACAGCAGAGCTGAAGGAGGTTTGGGATTGATGAGGAACTCCTTAAGGCTCCTGCATCCCGTGTGTGGAATGGGTAGGAAAGCTCATCCCTGGGGTATGGGATGGGGTAGGAAAGTTCTTCCCTGTATCCCATGTGTGGGAGGGGGTAGGAAAGTTCATCCCTGAGTCCTGTGAATGGGGGAAGGGTAGGAAAGCTCATCCCTGCATCCCGTGTTTGGGAAGAGGGTAGGAAATCTCATCCCTGCGTCCCGTGTGTGGGAGGGGATAAGAAAGCTCATTCCTGCCTTCTGGAGTTTGGAAAAGGGGTAGGAAAGTTCCTCCCTGCATCCCTGTAGGGAAGGAGCAGGGAAGCTCAGCATGGCAGGGAGCATCCCATGGGATCCAGACAAGGCTTTTCCTCCCTGATTACTTTTGGGACTCTCTCAGGTGCATCAGGAAAGTCACTGGTGACCATGTCCCAGTGGTGGGAGGGCTGTCCCAGTGGTGGGAGGGCTGTCCCTGGGGTGGGAGGGCTGTCCCTGGGGTGGGAGGGCTGTCCCAGGGGTGGGAGGGCTGTCCCTGGGGTAGGAGGGCTGTCCCTGGGGTAGGAGGGCTTGTCCCCAGGGCAGCCCCCATGCCTGGGTTAACTCACCCAGGGGAGGCAGGGCTGGAGTTCGACCAAAGGATTCATTTTCCTGCCTGAAACTTCCAGTGAGGATTTTTAAGCCGTTTAAAACCAGTTTCTCCTCCCTGCTGGGCCAAGCACCGTGGTCTGGGTTGATCAGCCGAGGGGACAGTGCAGCACTGGGACCCCCTTAGATGGGCATACCTGTGTCCCCCCTCTCCTAGCACCCCATCACCTTCACCTTCATCTCCCTCTGAAAGATGTTTGGGCTCTACTTTCAGGTGGTTTTGGTTTTTTAAACACAATGAGTGGGTCCCAGGACCTCAGTCCCCGACTCTGACCATCACCTGGGGGAGCCTGAGGTTTGCCTTCCCTCAGGAGAGGAAAATTATTGCTTAATTCCCGTCAGGAACAGCTTCCCTTCCCCAAAACAGAGGAGGAAAACAGGATATCGTTTGTGGTTTCGTGAAAAAGTCATCTTTTTTTTTTTTTTTTATTCTCGTCACTTTAGGTTCTATTTAAAATTTGGGTGTTCTGAGATGGAAAGTTATTTCAAAAGGGCAAAAACACGTCAAGCACCAGAAAATGGTGAAATCAGCTCCATGGTGGCTTTTTTTTTTTTTTTTTTTTTTTGGAAGCACAGTTCTCCCCCAAATTCTCTCAGTGCAAGATCCAGCCCCATTTTCTGGTACCAAAATGGCCATTTTTCACCCCAATCTCTCCCCCAGCTGATAGTCTGGGTGTACTCCCAGGGCTTTGCAATCCCCCACGGTGCTGAGACCTCTCTGTAGCTTCGAGCCCGACCCCAAATCCGTGGAGGTGGGAAGGGACGATCGTTGCAGCCCCATCGATCCCGTGTGATGCTGCCCCGGGAAAAGGGCCCCTCATCGATAGAGCATCGACTCTCTGGGGGCATCACCACCTTAAAAAGATCATCTGCAAGCGAGAGCTTTCGGCACCTGATGATTAATTAGCGTGCTGTAAATGACTCGGAGAAGAGGTGGCCGGTAAATGCGAGAGCAATTAAATCCGCGCCCCTCCGACCCCTCGCCCGATGCATCGATCCCACTCGGGGGGGGGGGCTGAGCTGGGATTGTATCCCCCTGGCCCTGGGAAAAATTACTTTTCCCAGGCTGGGATCTGCTTCTGCCTCGTCGCTCCCCTGCCAAACGCGATGGGTTTATTCCCTGCTGGTTCCGAGCGAGGGATGGAACAAGGTAGGAGAGCGAGGAAAACCCTCCGCTGGCTTCCCTTGATGAACTGAGCTAATTTCTCTCTTAATGGTTCGCTCCGGAGCTGAATGTGAGGCTTTCCTCCTGCACAGCAAACCCTCTCCCACACACAGACAAATAGGCTGAATATTTAATTGGAATTCCTCACACCTACAGGGTAAAGCCTTGTCAGTAGAAATAGAGCCCATCGCCAGCTGGCATCCCCGCACGCCACCCACCTTCGCTCTCAAAAAGAAATCCCTCCCCGTCCTCCCCCCTTTTCCGCACGCCCACGGGCCCCCCTGACCGCGGCAGGATGCGGCCCCTCGCTCCCGGGATGCCCCCTCTCCGGGGTGGGGATGCTGTGGGAGGGTGCCCGGGAAGCACCCGCCCCGACAGGTCGGGCCGGAGAAGATTCCCCGTGTCCCGGCACCCGCTGAGCGCAGCCCTGGCCGGAGCAGCCCCTCCTGGCTGCCCAAAGGAGCCCCCCCGGGGAGGGTGGGGACCCCCGGGGTGGTGCCAGGCTGGTGGCAGGGGACCAGGAGCAGCAGAGGGCACTGCTGGTCTGTCCGCCCGCACCTGGAACTCTGAAACTCTGGGAGAAGTGTATCCCAGCTCTCCCAAGGGAGCTCGTCTGGGATGGGGGCTGGCAAGGGGGTGTGCAACCCCCCTGTTTGCCAGGCCTGGAGCCTCCCAGGGGGCAAAACCACCGTGTTCACTCCCCAAAATGACTCTCCCTCCTGTCCCCGCTCTGTCCTGGCCGGTGTGGGATGTGACCCCGTGGCTGCCATGGAGCTGGGGGGATGTGGGAGCTGAAGCTCTGCCCATAAGGTGCCCTCAGCCCCGTGGGCAGTGGGTGGGGGGTCCTGGGGTCTCCCTTGTGGCTGCAGAACCCAGCCCAGAGGAATCCCCCAGTTCAGCTTTCCCAGGGACGGATGAAGCCGTGGCTGATGTGGGACCAGTTGGTGCCAAGGCAGAGAGTGGCACTGGCCACGTGGTGACAGGGCATGGCCAGACCCTCCCCTTCTTTCCTGGGAAGATGGAGGGGGTTGTTCCCAGCTGGATACACAAGCCAGATCAACAAGGATTTGGGAAGGGGTGACAGCAGGGCAGAGAGAGGCTGCTTGGGAAGGGGATGCTCCATCCTGGCTCTGCCTGACCTTCCTGACTCAGGATCTCCAGGCTGGTCCTGAGGATGAGAGCAGGTCCTGGGAATGGATCTGCCTGCCCTGCCCCTTCCCACCTCCATCCAGGGGCTGCAGGAGCCCTTCATCCCGTGCTGTGGGTCCAACCCCAGAGCTTCTCTGAGCGGGAACTGGGGAAGGGTCAGACCGGCTCAGCACCCAGGAAAAAGGGCTATTCCCAGGGAATCCTGTTCTCAGGGATGCAGAACCTCCAGTGCCCATGGAGGAGGAGGAAGGCAGAGGGTCATGACCCTGGGAGATGTTGCAGCACCTTGCACTGCCTTTAATGCTGCTGGGGACAGTATTCCCTTCACCCCCCCAGTGTCCCCTTTGCTTTCCAACAGAATTTCTCTTTTCTCATCCCCCCTCTTTTCCTTTCCTGCTCTTTCTCCCTTTCTCCTTCTCCTCGTACCTCTCTCATCCCAGGTTTCAAAGACCCCCCCCTCCATCCCCTGCAGGGACCTGCCACCATCTGCGGTTTTCTTTTCCCTTTCTTTTTTTTTTCCCCCCCCTCTCTTTTTAAAGTTTCCCCCGTGCCTTTGTCTTAACGAGCCAGGTTAAATATTCTGTAATCAGTGTAATAATACACCTGGACTCGCTCTGGAGATATCTGCCTTTTGTACTGCGACAGGACATTAATAGTAATTATTCTGCTTTGTAATTGGAGCTTTAAATACTAATTCAAACAGCCAGAGGAAAACCAATTAGTGCTAATTTATCTCTATGTGTTTTGGAGAGCCTGTGTCTGTCATACTGTGAAGAAATAGGTTGGTAATTAGTACAGTTGGGTGGTAGATAGAAGTAATTATCAGATTCTTTCATGTTCTTTAAAGGGAAAAAAAAAAAATCTAAAGGCTGCATGACTCTTCCTTTCTGAGGAAGTTTGCACTTCCAAGGAAAGGCCCAGCCAGCACTGGCTCCAAAGAGGCTCCCGCCCGGATCCGTGGGCACCTGGTGCCTTATGGAGTGACTGTTGATCCAGGGATGGGGTGTTTTGGGCATGGACTGAGCATCCCCGGCCTCGTGTGCTGGTTTTGGCTCGGGCAGAGCAGGGGGGTGTCCTTGGAATGGCAGTGCAGGGGAGCAGAAGGGACAGTGTCCGTGGCAGGAGGAGCCATGGATCAGTCCCACAGCTGGGATCGAGCCCTGGGCTTGGCCAGGACATTGACTGAGCTGTGCCGAGCGTGTGAGCCAGACCTTGTGCCTTTGAGCCAAAAGCCACGTGTCCAAATCCTACTCTGTGGATTTAAACCATAACCTGTGTGTCCAAATCCTACTCTGTGTGTTTAAACCATAACCTGTGTGTCCAAATCCTACTCCATGAGTTTGAACCATAACCTGTGTGTCCAAATCCTACTCTGTGAGTTTGAACCATAACCTGTGTGTCCAAATCCTACTCTGTGAGTTTGAACCATAACCTGTGTGTCCAAATCCTACTTCCATGAATTTAAACCATAACCTGTGTGTCCAAATCCTGTTCCATGAGTTTAAACCATAACCTGTGTGTCCAAATCCTACTTAATGTGGTTTTAAACCATAACCTGTGTGTCCAAATCCTGTTCCATGAGTTTAAACCATAACCTGTGTGTCCAAATCCTGTTCCATGTGTATTTGAACCATAACCTGTGAGTCCAAATCCTACTCAATGTGTGTTTAAACCATAACCTGTGTGTCCAAATCCTACTCTGTGAGTTTGAACCATAACCTGTGTGTCCAAATCCTGTTCCATGAATTTAAACCATAACCTGTGTGTCCAAATCCTACTCTGTGAGTTTGAACCATAACCTGTGTGTCCAAATCCTGTTCCATGAATTTAAACCATAACCTGTGTGTCCAAATCCTACTCAGTGTGGTTTTAAACCATAACCTGTGTGTCCAAATCCTGTTCCATGTGTATTTGAACCATAACCTGTGAGTCCAAATCCTACTCCATGTGTCTTTGAACCGTAACCCTTGTTTATTAACCCTACCCTGTGCATTTGAGCCAAGCCCCACGTTTATAGAACCAATCCTGTGCGTTTACAACCATAGAATCCCAGACTGGTTTGGGTTGGAAGGGACCTTGAAGCTCATCTACTGGGCAGGGACACTTTCTGCTATCCCAGGTTGCTCCAAGCCCCATCCAACCTGGCCTTGGACACTCCCAGGGATGGGGCATCCTCTGGGAAATCCATTCCAGGGCCTCACCACCATCACAGGGAAGAATTCCTTCCCTGTATCACACCTAAATTTCCCCTCTTTCAGTTTGAACCCATTGCTCCTTCTCCTGTCACTGCAATTCCCCATGAAATGTCCCTCTCCAGCTTCCTCGGAGCTCCCTCAGACACTGGAAGGTGCTGTGGGGCAGGAAAGCTGCTCTTTGAGGCAGATCCTCCACGTTTCAGACACACCTCGTGCGTTTAAGGCAGACCTTGAGCGTTTGAGCCAGACCTTGTGCATTTAAGTGGCCAAACATCCACTGTCCCCCTCATCCCTGTCCCCACCATCACTTCCCAGAGTTCTCTTTGCTTCCCAGGAGGAAGGAGCAGGTTCCTTGAGGATGCTGGGCCCTGCCACACACTGCTCTTTGATTTATTTTTTTTTTTCCCATTTCTTGAACAAGAGGATCTCGAGGTTTTCTGTGTGGGAAGGATTTGGGTTGTGGTTACTTCAGTCTCCCCCCCACACACCCCCAAAGTTGTGCTATTAAAAAAATAAATAATTCATGGAGTAGTTGTTCACCCCATCAGGAATTTGGGCCCAGCCAGGCCAGGAGTGCAGCAGGATTTGCAGGAATTCATTAATGGCCCATTCTGTGTTTCCTTTCCCCTTTAAAACCCCAGTGGAGTTACCTTGGTAATAATAAAGTGCACGATTCCAGGAGGGAGGGAACAGGTTCTTATTTTGATTAAACGGATTTCTCCTCCTGCCTTCCTTACCCCTTTTATTCCTGCCAGTTTAAAAAAAATTTATTTAGGGGGAAGAAGAAAAAAAAGAAATTATAAGCAAATGCTAATGCTGGGGGGGGAAAAAAAAAAGCACATTTTTTTTTTCCAGGGAGGGGAGAAAATGCCTTTGGAAGTGTTCTGTGCAAAGAGATGCCGGGGGGCACGATATATCAAAGAAAATATAATACACCCAGGTTAAAACTAATGATTGCCATATAATTAGATGTGAACCATTGTGCTATAAATGTGTATTCTTCAGCGTGCTGTGATTTTACTGTAAAAGAGAGAGAGAGAGAGAGAGAGAAAGAAAGACAGAAAAACACAGAACCCAGCAACATACTATAAAAAGCACTCTGTTGACTTTTCGGCTGTTTAGTATTCCTTGCCCGTACTCCCCCGGGAGTATGTAATTAGTGCTTTATGAAGAGTGCATTTAAAGCAGTTTAATATTCACCTCATTCAGTCTGAAACAATGTGATCACTGCTTAGACAAATCACTGCTCCTCACTGACATCCTCTGTCAGTACATTACCTCTGAAAAGACCTTTCAAGAGGCTCCGATGTTAATTAGTTGTCTGTCATGGATAAACAGAGCCGTGAGCAGAAGGGCTGCACCAGGCCAGAGACACACAGGGAAATACTGGGAAGGCTTTTTTATTTATTTTTTTTTTTTTCCATCCTCTCTCCCCCCCATCTCCTTTGATGAAAATTCCTGGCTTTCTCCGGCGGTTTGCTGGCGGAGTTTTGCGTGGCCTGGAGTGGAGCCTCCTGGGTTTTCCTCGGGGCACTCCCGGGGATGCTGAGCCAGGGCTGGCACTGCCACTCCCCCGGGGCCTGGCTCTGGGAGCATCCTCAGCTGCCCTGCTGGGTGGGCACCTGCTGAGCTGCCCTGCTGTGCCCCGAAGTGGGGGCATCCCAGGCAACATCCCTGCCTGCATCCCAGTGCTGAATCCCAGCCCTGCATCCCACTGCTGAATCCCAGCCCTGCATCCCACTGCTATATCCCAGCCCTGCATCCCACTGCTATATCCCAGCCCTGCATCCCAAATCATATCCCAGCCCTGCATCCCATTGCTGTATCCCAGCCCTGCATCCCACTGCTATATCCCAGCCCTGCATCCCACTGCTATATCCCAGCCCTGCATCCCAAATCATATCCCAGCCCTGCATCCCATTGCTGTATCCCAGCCCTGCATCCCACTGCTATATCCCAGCCTGCATCCCATTGCTATATCCCAGCCCTGCATCCCATTGCTATATCCCAGCCCTGCATCCCATTGCTATATCCCAGCCCTGCATCCCATTGCTATATCCCAGCCCTGCATCCCACTGCTATATCCCAGCCTGCATCCCATTGCTATATCCCAACCCTGCATCCCACTGCTGTATCCCAGCCTGCATCCCATTGCTATATCCCAGCCCTGCATCCCACTGCTATATCCCAACCCTGCTTCCAACTGTTATATCCAGCCCTACATCCCACTGTTATATCCCAGCCCTGTATCTACTACTGTATCTCAGCCCTGTATCCCACTGTTATATCCCAGCCCTGCATCCCATTGCTATATCCCAGCCTGCATCCCACTGTTATATCCCAGCCCTGTATCCCACTGCTATATCCCAGCCCTGCATCCCAGTGCTGTATCCCAGCCCTGTGTCCCAAATCATATCCCAGCCCTGTGTCCCAGTGCTACATCCCAGCTGTACATCCCAGTGCCAAATCCTGGCCCTGCATCCCAATGTTACATCTCAACCTCACATCCCGATGCTACATCCCAATCCCAGTTCTGTATCCTGGTCCTGCATCCCAGAACTACATCCCAACCCTGTATCCCAACCCAGCATCCCTGTGCTGCATCCCAACCCAGCATCCCTGTGCTGCATCCCAACTCTTCATCCCAACCCTGCATCCCAATGCTACATCCTGGCCCTGTATCCCGGTCCTCTATCCTATCCCACATCCCACAGGTGCTCTCCCGACCAGTCAGGGCCACCCAGCTGAATCCCCCTCGGCTGTTGATCCCTTGGCTCTCTCCCTTTGGAAGTGTGAAGCTGGCGGAACATCCCTGACTGAACATGGAAGCACCCATGGAATCTGGCCCAGCCATTCCATGGGAGCACCCCCAGTCTCTCGTGGCAGCACCTTTCCAGGGTTAGGGATATTCCCAGAGGGATGTGGGCAAGGAAATACCCCAGGGCTGGGAATGGGACATGGGAAGTGTTTGATCCCGGCACTGCCACCAGTTCAGGGATGAACAGGCGGAACTTCTGCTCCTGTAAATGTGGTCACTGACCCCCACCCCCTGCTCCGACGTGCTGGGGAGGGAAGGGATGGAAAACACTATTGGAAAAGGAAGTTTTCCTCCTTAAAACGGAGTTTAGCCCAGCAGGGGCTTTGCCTGGTGTAGGGTCCTATGGTTTCCCTGTGATCCTTGCTTTATCCATGCTGAGAGCAGCTCCTGCTGGGAGGGATTCGCTGGGAATGAGGGAAGTGACCCACCCCAAAGTGGCTCTTTAGCCATTCCAGGAGTCTCCTTCCATTTTCCATAGTGGCAGATGATGGTGGTCACCTCACCCCACCTGCCCCTGGCTTTGTCTCCTCCAGGAAATCCAGCAGTGACTTGTCCCCATCCAGGATGCTCCCGCTGCCACCCGTGGGTTTCCAGCCCCGAGTTCTCCTTCCCTGGACCAACTTATTCCCTGAATCCTTCCCGTGTCCCTCTCTGTGCCCCTGATGTCCCCTGGTGTCCCTTGGTGGCACCAGCAAGGTGGATTCAAGGCACCATCCCAGGAGCTGGTCCCAGCTCCGCTCGTGTCTCCTCAAGCCTCCGTGGCAGGGATGGAGGACTGGGAGCCACAGGAATCCTATCCCAGCTCCCATCTGGCTGCCCCCAGGTGCTTGGGAGCCAAATCCAGCAAATCCAATGCTTCCCAGAGCCAGGGAGGACACTCAGTCCGCTCTGAGGTGTTTAAGGGGGCAGACAAGGCCCCGTGCTGTCCTTTCCCTTTGGGAAGCAGCAGACACGGAATGCTGCTCGCTCTGCTGCTGGAAGCGATGGCCAAGGCTTGAAACCATGGGTGGGTTTGGGTGAAAGCCCCCCACATGTGCATCCACATGCACATCCCAAACCACGGTGGGAAACACAGGGAGCATCCCCCCGGAACACCTTCCCGAGCCTGCCCTGCCACCGGGCAGGGACGACTTGGGGTTTTTCTTGGGGTTTTTCCCCTTTTCTCTCCCTTTTGCACCGGTTTGTTTCCCCGGCTCTCTTAGTCACGAAGGTGAGGCACTGACAGAGACACAGACATCAAAAACAAGAGGTGATGAAACGCCGGGAATAATTAAGTTGCACTAAATCACCGGCCCCGGCGGAACGCTGCCAAGGCACTCGGGAAAACTGGAGCACCGGGAGCCGAGTTATTATTAATAATCACCAGCACCCTCGAGAACAACAACCTATTTTGCACCTCTCTGCACCAAAGGAGCGGGAAGGGGCCGGGAAGGGACCCCCATCAGTGTGAGGCTGGGATTTCCTTCCCTGCACGGCACCACACATCCCAGTGGGTGTGGGGCTGTCCGGGACCGGATCCATCCCGGAGCCATCGGCACAGTCCGGGCTGGGCCGGCCGTGCTGCAGCAGCCCCAGAGCAAGTCTGCTCCCGCCACGGATCCTCCACGCAACCCCTGGGCCTTACGTAAGGGCAGCCTTATCCTCCTGCCATCGGGGCCCGTCCTCGAGCTCCCGTTCCCAGTGTGTGGGCGAGCCTGCTCGCCCCGGGCTGGGAATTGCACAGCTCCTGCCCCTCTGCCTTGCACCACGCCGGGACTGCTGTGCAATTCCCCAGCGTGCAGCCCTGGCTTTGCGGGGTGTTTGGGACGTGTTGCCCCTCGTGTCGTGCCAGGATTCGTCCTTCAGAACTCCTGGGGCGTGTTTCCCTTGTGTGGTGCCAGGATTCATCCCTCGGGACTCTCGGGAAGGTGCTGCAGGGTGTGCAGGACTCGCTGCCCTGCAGCCCCCTCTGGTTCTCCCTTTGATGATGTGCCTTAAGGGCCCCCCATCACTGGTGGAAGGGATACTCCAGCTCCCACAAGCTTTCTGGGGTGCCACTGTGGTTTTTGGGGGGAGAGAAAAGAGACCTCAGTGCAAAGCTTCCTTCTCCAGTGACTGCTTCACACTGCACGGCAGGACAGGGCTCGCTTTAGGGTCTGATCCCACTTGGCTCCGTCTCGGTGAGAGCCCAGACAGGCTCCTTGCAGGGTTTGGGGCTAATTTTGGGTGCCACGTGGCCGTGGGTAAAGCCTGAACCCCGATTCCCACCACCCTCCCCACCGGCACACGGTGAGAACAGTGTGAACAGTCCAGACCTGGTCAAAATCCTCCCTGGCGGGGTAAAACCCAAGGGTGTCGAAATTTGGGAGCGCTGTAAATCTAATGGGTTTGTAAAATCTTTAAGCCTCCGTCTGCAACGCGCAGGTAAACCTTTAATTCCCTGACAATGCCGAGCTAACTCCCAGCTAAATCCTTAATTCCCGCGCGCCGTAGCCCCGTGGATTCGTCCTGTCTGCAGCCCAGGTCTGCAGCTTCCACGCTCTCTGGATGTGGTCCGGGTGCTCCCCGTGGAAAAATTCCCCTAAATATCCATGCACCAGGTTCTGGTGCTTCTGCTCTGTCGATCGAAACCTTTGGAATGCTTTTGCACCTCTTAGAAATAGGAATAACGTTGGATCCTGCATCCCTGAAGTGCCCTGTGCAGGGAAGGAGACACCAAGTCGGGGGGGTCCCAGCTCTCCCTTCCCCTAAAACATGTTGGATGTGACGTGTTGGGATGATCCCATTGCCTGTTCCGGCATCTCCAGCCCTTGCTGACAGACTTTCCCCCCCATCCAGCCGGATCTGATCCCCGGGTGACAGGGAGAGGGAGCAGCTGCAGGGCCCCATCCCGCACGGAGCAGGGGGAGCCCGACGGGTTTGGGAGCTCGTCAGCACAACGATGACAGCTCCAGGGACTGGGATTGCTCCACGCGGGTCCCATTCGCTGGGAGAACATTTCCCAACCCGGTGGAACCTGTAGGGACGACCACCCTTTCTTAAGCAATTTTCCTGACTCAAGATCCCACCCCGAGCCAGAGGGAGAGGGATCTCTGCTGCCTCTTACAACACAGCTCCATCCAAACTGGTTTTCCCATTAATCCCTCTTCCAGAGGGTTTTTTTTTTTCCCTCCTTTTTTTATTTTTGGGTGACCAGGGGTGCTGTTGGATTTTCAGGAGGGTGTTTGGTGCTGCATTGGCATGGATTGGCTTTCCTCAGGTGGGGGTCTGAGCCCACCCACGGCACCCAGCACAGGTTAGCCAAAATTGTGTCTTTTATTGGAAAGATTTTCCCGAGGCAGGAGGGAAGGGAATGACTCCTCTGGGAACTGGATGAGTGAGACACAGGGAGGGACTGTCCAGCAGTGCCAAGGGAATCTCAGCCCTTTTTTTTTTTTTTTTTTTAATATTAACGGCCCAAATATTGAACTGGAGCAAATCCAGAGGGTGGCACAATGTTCATCCCCCTTGGATTTACAGCCAATTTCCAGGGGGTGAACATTTTTATAGGAGAGTGAGAAGTTGCTAATTTATTCCAGTGCTCAGCAAATCATAGAATCATGGAATATCCTGAGCTGGAAGGGACCCACAGGGATCAAGTCCAACTCCTTGGTGACAATCCCAGTGGGCTAAAACCCCTCCAACAACATATCCCAAATACCTATGGAAGCATCTGCAGCCATTTCTACCTTGTCCAACATATATTATAAATTAATTATAAATTAATTACAAATTAATTCTTGACTCCTGGGGACGAGCCGGTGCCTCCTCCCGCGTGTCCCGTGGCAGGTCCTGGCAGATAAAGGGTTACTCGGCCCCATCTGCTCGACTCCCCATTTCACAAGGGCGGGTTTGGAGTTTTTACTACAAGTTTCAGACAATGAAGGTGTGTCTGCGCTCCGAGCCCGCTTTGCCCGTTGTGTAGGCGTCGGGTTCAGCGCCGTCTTGTCAACACTTGAATATGTTGAGCATCACTCACGGGGCATTCTGTAAGAAACCTATTAAGTTAATTACCGAGGCTGTGTGTGTGTGTGTGTGTGTGTGTGTGTGTGAGTGTGTGTGTGCTTCTCCTGTAAAAACTGGGCTTTCTTCTCCTCGCAAGACACTCGTGATGCAAGCCCCGGCCTCTCGGGGTGATGACATCTCGTCTGCTGCTGTAACTGAGACGGGGCTCGAGCTGCCTGAGAGGCTGTGGGATGGTGGGGGGGTGGGACCCTCTCTCAACCTGCCTGGGGATCGCCCACCCAAATATAGGGACCTGCTGCAGCACCCCTGGTAACAGCTGGGGAGGAATCAGGGTGCAAATCCTAAATCTGTGGGGTTTGAACTCAAACTACTGTAGGGGCAGCTCGAGCATCCCCAGGGGTGTTTGCTTATGTCATTTCTGCTCCAGCCAAATTCCCGGGATAACGCAGTTTCACGGATTCATGGAGTGCTTTGGGTTGGAAGGGACCTTAAAGCTCCTCTTGTTCCACCCCCCCTGCCATGGTTGTTCCCCTAGACCGGGTTGTTCCAAGCCCTTTCAACACTTCCAGGGATGGGGCAGCCACAGCTCCTCTGGGAGACCCCTTGGTTTGGGAAGAGGGCTGGGAGGAGACCTCTTGCTCTTTGTATTTGCACTGCCACCCACAAGTGGCCCAAAATGATCAGGGCTGAAGGGGGGAGTGTATTTTGGGGAGGCTGGGGGTGCAAGTATGGTTTGTGCAGGGAAGTGGCACAGAAATAGTCTCTGGCAGCACCGATGGGCATCTCTGAGGGGACAACCCCCTGCTTCTCCTCTCCCCTCTTCCTGCAAGGCTCTCCAATGCCTTTCCATCCCCTTGGAGAAGGAGCTGTGGGTCTGAGTCCCGTCCTGGAGCAGGGCAGGGCTGCTGGAGTGAGGATGGAACCCCGTGAGCAGCAGCACGTGTCCGTGCTGCCCCAGCCCTGCCATCCCGGGACCACCTCACCCTTCACACACACACACACACCCCACCCACCCCCAAAATATGTAAAAAATGAATTTTCCCTCGCTGGAGCCCAAACCAGGGTAGGGAAGCAGGGCGAGCGTTGGCTCCTGGCTCCCAAGGTGGTGGTTTTTTTTTTTTGGGCATTGCACAAACAGCCCCCGGCGCTTGCACGCGCCCCAGGTAGGGCGGCTCAGCCCCCTCCCTGCTCCCCCCGCCCAGAGCATCCCACGGGAGCCCGGATCCGGTGGACTTTTATGGAAGAAAGGGAAGTCCATGGCACTGCAGGAGCAGCTTTGGCAGGCGTGCAGCTGCAGCAGCTGTTAACCCCTAATCCTCGGGACAGGAGCTCTGCCTGCACCTCTCCTGCCTGCACCTCTCCTGCCTGCACCTCTCCTGCCTGCTGGGGTGCAGGTTTTTTTTTGGGGAGGGGGGGTTCTGCCAGGAGCCTGGAGGACCAGGGGATGCTCAGCAGCAAAACAAAAAAAAACTCCATGAAGAAGGTGCATTTGGCTCTTTCTCACCACCCAAATCAATGCAAAAGCGCTCCTGAGCATCCCAAAGCTCCCCCATCCTTCCAGGACGCCCCCTCCCCTTAAAAAAAAACAACAACCAAACACAACAACCCACAAGCAGGAGGGAAGTGTGAGGAAAACTGGGGACGCTCCAGAGAAGGATGTTTCCGGCTGGAGTTTCTCCCGTCCCAAGGGCAGCTCTGGACTCTCCCTCCGAGTGCTGCCAAATCCTGATCCTGCTGTCAGGAAGCGGCGTGGGGACGGGGAGGGTGGGGAGGGGGAGGACGGCGAGGCCGCCCGGATGCTCTGGTGGGGCCCAAAATACATCACGTTCCCCTCCCGGCCAGGTCTGGAGGAGGGGAGGTGTGTGGGGGGGTGTGGTGTCGTCATCAGAGGCGATGGGGAGACTTTTTGGCCAGCGGAAGGGAAAGGAAAAACCCAAAAATAATAATAAAAAAAAAAAAAGGAAGGAATAAGTCAGCCCCCTGCCCACCTCCCTGTGCTGCTGCCCCAGCGCTCCCATCAGATTAGAGGAGCCCAAATAGCCTGGTTGGCCCAGAGCGGGAGCAGGGCTGGCACGCGCGGGCTTTGATCCGCCCCCGCGCCCGGGGAAGGTGCCTGGGACCGGGATCAGACACCCCGGGGAGGAGGAATTTGCAGGGGAGGGTTCTCGGCGTGTGCGCAAACCCACGGACACCCGGCGGCCCCGGGGTGCCCCCCTGCACCCCCAAAGCTGGGCTTGCCAGGGTGGGATTGGGCACAAAGCCAGAGGGGGGTGGTGGGCACAGCATCTGACCCCAAACCCCACTGGCAGCTTTGGATGGTCATCCCTGGGTGTCGTCCCAAAAAATCACCCACAGCGCAGCCGGAAGGTCCAAGGAGGGGGTTCTTTCTCCCTGGTGGGATCCCACCTGCAGCTCCAGGGTCTCCAATGTCACAGGGATGTGGAGCTGCTGGAGCAGGTCCAGAGGAGGCCACGGAGGTGCTCCAAGACTGGAGCCCCTCTGCTCTGGAACCAGGCTGGGAGAGCTGGGGGGGTTCACCTGGAGGAGAGAAGGATCCAGAGAGACCTGAGAACCCCTTCCAGGGTCTGAAGGGGCTCCAGGAGAGCTGGAGAGGGACTTGGGATGAGAGATGGAATGACAGGACAAGGGGGAATGGCTTCCCACTGCCAGAGGGAGGGTTAGATGGGATATTGGGAAGGAATTCTTGGCTGTGAGGGTGGGGAGGCCCTGGCACAGGTTGCCCAGAGGAGCTGTGGCTGCCCCTGGATCCCTGGAAGTGTCCAAGGCCAGGTTGGAGCAACCTGGTCTATTGGAAGGTGTCCCTGCCCGTGGCAGGGGGTGGAACTGGATGAGCCTTGAGGTCCCTTCCCACCCAAAGCATTCCGTGATTCCAGCCTGGTTGTGCCTCGTGGTGGTTCACGTGTGTGAGGTTCAGCCCCACGTGCCCCACGGACGTGGGTATCACTGGGTGCTTCAGCCTGGGTGGTGGCAGCACTGGGAATGTGCTGCCACTTTCCAACCCCCAAAGGAGACGTATCCCTGTCCCCAGGGGTGACTCAGCCGGCAGAGTCTCCCCACGGACACATCCCAGGGGAGGCTCCCAGTGCAGGCTCCGCTCTCGCCTGCACAGAATCAGGCTACGGGCCTTTAAATGACTGAATTAGGCAAAATTTGGTGTTTCTCCAAGAATCCTCCGGAAATCTGCTGCTGGAAAAGCAAGCTCATCTTAAAGCTACACGTGTGCAGAGCAGACAAGTTTTCCACTCTCGAGAAATGGGGCTGGAAAAGACCTTTCCAGTCCTACCCAGCCCTTTTTCTGGCCAGTTCGAGCTCGTTCCTCGTGGGGGGATCTTGGGGGCTTTGTGGAAAGCTCTCACAGGGCACCTTTCTGGAGAGGTTTTGCAGGGTTTTGCAGGTGCCCCATGAGCACTGGGGGTGATGGGGGCACCAAGGGAGCCCGGATCCATGGGGGGAGTGGGAGAAGATGTTGGTGGAATTCCCGGGAAGGACCAGGCTGGTGGCAAGGCCCAGGGCAGCAAACACAGGTGTGGTCCAGCAGCTGCTGGGAAAATGGGTGTTGCAAGTGGTGTTGGAGCGGTGCCACCCTGTCACAGAGAGAGAAACCGGGCAAAAAATGCCCTTTTCCTTCTGCCTCTTGAGCCTGAGCCGTCCTCAGGCCTTCCTCCTCCTCCTCCTCCTCCTCCTCGCCCAGCAATTCATCCATCCACCCTCACTTCCCACCCCAGCAGTGCAGCATCCACCGTTATCCTGCGGGCACCAAGGGGGCAGAGGATGCTCTGGGGGGGTCCTGGCTGGATCCTGAGCAGGACAGAGCCCACCCCAGCCCTGGCCCCACCAGGCCAGCACCGGGCCAGTGGGTCAGGGTGACTCACCCGGCAGCGGCTCCGCCGTGAGCTCGCCCACAATTGCAACACCGTGGGGATGTCAAACCCAGCCAGGCAGAGCCCGGCATCCACACGGCTTCCTAACACGCCCCTGGGGTTGCTACCAACATCCCTGTTGTTCTTAGCAATCCCATCCATCATTTATCATCCCAGAGGCCCAAGGGCTGGGAGACAGGGCGTGACCGCGCGGGACGCGATTGCAGCGCGCCCCAAAAAGGGTCTTTGGGGTGCAGCCACCCCCCCTTCCCAGTGCTGCTGGTGCTGCTCCAGCTTCCCAGGATCTCGGGACAGCAATCAGAGCACGCACAGCCCTTTCCATCATTTTATTCCACCACCATTTTATTCCACCACCATTTTATTCAACCATCATTTTATTCAACTTTCTCGCTTAAACAAACTCCCAGTGCTGGGGATCCAGGGAGAGGAGGAGCAGGAAAACTCCTCTGTGAAGTTTTTTTTGGCAAAGCAACCAACCTGGACTTCCAAAACCCACTCTTGGAACATCCTGGCCCCATGCACACCTCAGGGATGGAACTCAGCATCCTGCATCCCATCCCCTCCCTCCCCTCCATCGGCCTCTATAATCCCACAGGTGTTTTAAAATAAAAAAAAAACAACAAGAAAAACAACACCCCCCACCTTTTTTTCAACACGAGTGTTTTGTCTGAGGTTTCAAAACCATCCAAGTGTCATCACAGCCTCCACCCCGCTGGCTTGGACCCCTCACCTACATCCTGAAGGAAAGGCGCAGAGAGGCACAGAGCCCGTGCCAGCAACGCCTAAGCCAGGCAGGTATCTGTGTCTCACTGGAAATCCACCCAGCAGAGCCTCCCTCTTTTGAAACGGGGTATTCTGGCGCTGGGAATGCCATCCCTGGGCTGCCAGGAGGGAGGCAGGAGCCCCGGGAAGGTCCCAGATCCGGGACGGTTCGGGTTCTGAAGGGCAGCGTTTTTGTCTCTAGATTAAAAAAAAAAAAAACTCTCAAAGAGCCACAGGCTGAGGTGATTTATGTTTATTTGGCTCAGTTAATGACCCGTGGCACGTCCTTCCCTGCGGCATTTGGGTGGATCAGACAGGCAGCATTTAAATTGCAGCCGTGCCCCGATATTTATTTTTTAATATATTTTTATGGTCGCCTTCCCCCAGTTATAGTGAGGCAGAAAAAAAAAAAAAAGCCAGGCCGTGCCAAGAGGCTGCAAGAGCTCCCTGATAATCCTAAAATCCGGGGTAAATCACTGGAGTTCAGGCCCTGGGAAGCTGGGAGGTTTTTTCAGAGCTGTGTTGGAGCTGTGATGACCCGATGTGTGACATCCTGATGTGTGACATCCCATCGTGTCCACCTGGTCCTGCTCCAACCTGAGCCTCCAACAGGGTCCCAGGGGTGACAACAGGACCCCTCGTGTCCTTGGGGACCCCCACAGTGAGTTTTCCCAGGAGTTCTGATGAATATTTTGGCATGTGGATGTGCGTTGCTTCGGTGCATTTTTATGCAGCACCATCTCTTTGGTCAGTGCCTGTTGGGATGGGCTGTCCTGGCATGATTCTGGTGTTAAAAACACCCAATTTTGGTGCATTTCAGTCCCCAAACAGGTGGATCCATGACCTGTGAGATTCTGATCCACCCTGGTTTAGCTTTACTGAGGTTCTGGATCATCCCTAAAGAGAAGTTCCCTGCAGAAGGAAAAGCACCTTTTCCACTCTTTTTCTGCCTGGGTGCAGCTTAGATGTGGTTTATCAAACTTTCAGGCACAGGCTGAGAGCAAACAAGTCAAATATCACCTGTAGTGGTGAAATTCCATTCATATAAATGTTAATAAATTAAAATAACGGCTTTGGGCTGTGGGTAGGGGGGATTGGCAGCCAGGGATGGGGGCATTCCATGTATCCCACCCTGTGTTGCTTGATAGGTCCCCTCCTTGGGGACCTTGGGGCTGGGCTGTGCATTGCTGGAGCCTGGGAGAGGAGGAGCAGGAGGCTCTGGAGAGTGGATTAACCTCCTGTTGTGGACATGCATGGAAAGCAAAGTGTCTGGGTTACGAGGATCCCGGTGGGAAGTTTGGCTGGAGACGTGGGGTACCCGTGTTTTGGAGCAGGGAAATGCTGGGAATCATTTCTGCCCCAGGCCTGGGATGGCCTGGGCCTTGTCTCCAGCTGTGCCTGGGGAACGAAACCAGCTCCAAGCACAAGCCCAGGGCCCTGAGTCATCCCAGGATCCGGGAACTGGGGCTGCGGGGAAGCACCGGAGCAGGAGGCTGAGGCTGAGGTTTGGGGTTGGGAAAGCTGGGCTGGTTCCAGCGGGAAGGGGAGGTTTCTCTGGATTTGGGATGTGATGGGATCCAATCTCCACTGGGGTCTTGTCCCACCATCGCCTGTGTTAAGTCATTCCTTGCCCTGGGAATTTGCTGTTCAAACACTTTTTGGGGTAATGCAGCAGCCAGCAGAGACCCTTCCCCGCCATACCCTTCCTCTCCCAGCCAGAGGTGACATTCCCAGCTCGCTGGGCTTTTCTTCCATGAGCTCCTTGTGCGTTTCTCTGTATTTTTCTCTTCCTCCTAAACCCTTTCCCGGTGGTGAGAACACGATCCAGTGGCATAGCAAGGTTGGCATAACGGGATGTGACACTTATCATAAAAAGAGGGATTTGCAGGGTGGGGGCTGACAGGCTCCTTGGGGCACAAAACCCCGGCTTGATGGTGATGGGAACAGCAAGAGTGGGCTGGAGCCGTGCCAGGAGGGAGAGGGTCAGCGTGGCGTGGGCGAGCAGGAGTGGTTTGGGAGCATCCCATGCCCCAAATCCGGCACCGGGCTCGGTGTGGAACCCAGCTGACATGCAAACGGGCAGCTGGGCTGGGAAATGCCAGAGCCTGGGAGTGCTGGGAGCTGCCCAGGCCCTGCCCTGCTCTCTCATGGCCTCCCTGCATGCCGGGATAATTGGAGGGAGAGTTTCTCTTGGAGCGGGTGTTTTCTCACATGCTCTTTGTTGGAAAGCAGGACGAGCCTGAATGTTCCTGGGAGCTGGGGTAGGAGCGGTGCTCACCGCTGCTGCTGGCTTTGGTGGAGAGGAGGAAACCCCAAAATGTTCACCCTGCTCTGCAAGGACACGGTGGAACAGATCCATATCCACCTGCAATTAGCATCCTGTTCCTCTTTATTCCCTGTTCCAGCCTCCGCTCCGCTGGCGGGAGGCTGGATTGCCATCCCGGCAGCTCTGCCCTTCCCGGGATGCTCCCCTGCGCTCCCGAGAGCCAGTTCCTACATCCTGACCTCATTATAAAGATCACAGAGAGAGAGGAGAACAAATCTGGGCTCCCGGCTGCGCCGGCTTTGAAGCCGCTTGCCCCCGTCGAGCCGTGAGAGGCAGCGCAGGAGGAGCCCTGGTTGTTTGGGGATTAACTTCCCCGCTTGGATAATTGTCGGTTAATCGTTTCAGCGCGATGCCGGGGCCGGCACCTCGGCTGCTTCCCTGCGGGATGCAACCCCCGCCCCCGGCTGTGCCCCCCTTCCCCCCGCGGTGTCCCCGATGTCCCCGGGGCCGGGTTGGGACGCGCTCCCGGCGAGGTGGCAGCAGCCCAGCCCCGCTCCGCTGCACTTCCCTGGGTCCCATCCGTCATCTGTTTGTCCTGGTGCCCTGCCAGCGATTGTGCCGATTCCCACACCCACTTTCCATAACCCTCCGTCCTCGCCCGGGCGAATCGCTGGCGAGCTCTCGCCACCCATCCCTTTCCCCTCCTCTCTCCGATGGGATCAGACACGTTCTGGAGAGGGGGAAGAGAGGAAAGAGGGGGAAAAGGACAACAACAAAACCAAAAAAAGATCAAGAGGAAAACAAAATGTGACTCACTGCCTTTAATTTATTTGTATTTATTTATTTACTCCCCCCACCCTGCGCTGCAGGAGGCAACACCGAGTGCTGGCCATGATCTTCCAGGGAGCCTTGGTTGGTTGTCTGAGGCATCAGGAATGGGGGGGGGAATAATTTTCTCCACTCTTTTGGCCAAGGAAAAGATCACAGAGAGGAGCTGCTGGCACAGAAACTGCGTGGCACAGATTTTTAGGGCTGCCCAGGTCTCTGCGTGAGCATCCCGTGCCCCGCCAGCGCTCGACACCACACGGCACAGACCGGAGGGTGGAAATATCTAATTCCACCTCCTACACTGTGTCCTCGGCAGGGGAAAGAGAGAAAGAGGAGATAAAAGGCTGGGAAGCTCAAATGGTGTCATTAGGAACTATTAATGCTCTCATAAAAGGGCATTAATAAACACGGCAGCTCATCAGCGTCCATTAGCTCCGCTCGTGGCAGGGATCTTTGGGAGCTGCCGGAGTGTGATGCTCCCCTCGCCCTCATCCCGGTGTCAGCCTGCAGGGGGGTCATTCCTCCTGAAAACCATTCCCTCCACAAAAAAAAAAACAGGGAGGAAAAGCTCGCAGGAGCAAGCAGGGCTTCACACCTTCAGTCCTTTCGTGCCCAGAGCCTGCTCCGTGCTCCCAGGGTAGATGTTTACTATGAAAGAAAAAAAAAAAAAAGGCAGGGTTTGGAGTGCTCATCCTTACTTTCTCCCTCCCGCCCTCTTCCTGTTCTCGCCTCTTAAAAGGAGCTTTATCCTTTGACTCTCCCATCCCCGGGGCAAGCCAGAACCCACAGCATCTCGGGGCGAGCAGGCAACCCACATCAGCGGGCGGGAAAACAGGGAGGAGGCCCCGGCCTCTCCCGATAAGCCCATGGCAAAGCCAGGAATAGCAGCGAGGTCCCCGCACGGGAGCATTCCAGGCAGGAACAGAAAAACCCTCAGTCCCTGCCTTTGAAGAGCGGGGGCTGGCAGCCGGCCCGGCCTCGTGGAGAGCCGGGGATGCGCCGGGAGCCTCCTGTGCCAGGCCGGGCTGGGCACATCTGGGGGGAAGCAGGCACAGCTGGAGGGGCTGGGCAGAGCAGATGTGCACATCTGGATGGAGGCGGCACCGAGCGTCGTCCGGGCAGGCCCCTGTGGGTGGGCTGGTAATGCACAGCTGGATGGGTGCTGTGCACATCTGGGTGGAGCAGGACGCTCAGACATCTGGGCAAGGAGAGAGCAGCCAGCACAGCCCCCACGGCCTCGTGTGTCCCTTCCAGCACCCCTGGGTGCTTCTCCCCCCCACACAGCCATCCCTCTGCCTTCCCCTCCCCTGGTGATCCAAGGCATCCCAACCTGCCCAAAGTCTTAGTCATCATCACCTCTCTGTCATCGGGATATTTTCGGCTCCGGGGCTGCCAAGGTGGCATTGGGGAGCCCATATCCAAGGATCTGAGCGGGCCCTTGGCTTCCCTGTGACCTTTGGGCAGCTGGCAGGAGGCTGCCACCGGCCGTGACTCAGTGCAGGGCAGGTTTCTTTGTAGGGAAAGGGAAGCTTTGATCCCGAGGAGCCGGGGCACCGACCATGTTCCCCGCGTGCACTTTTGCCGGCGGTTTTATCTGATGCATCTCCTTTTTTTTTTTTTTCGGGGTATAACAACTCCCAGGGCAGGTTAGGACGGAGGAGCCCTGGCAGCGGAGTGTGCGTGGGCAGGACTGGAATAACGGGTGCCGTAGGAGAGGATTTACGAGCGCTGGGGAGGGAGGTTGGGGCTGGCTGGGAACGGCGCAGCAGGTCAGGGGTGAGGTGGGTTGTGCAGGGCCAGGAGCTCCCGTTACTGCCCCTTTGCCATCAACCCCCATCCCACTGGGTGTCCCAGCAAAGCCTCACTCCTCCAGGGAAGCATCCCAGGGTGGGGATGGAGGGCTGAGCCTGCTGGGCAGCGGGACCGAGCAGGAGTTTCGGTTGAGGGCAAAGCCACCAGGATGGGGCAGAGCTTTGCCACGGGAATGCTGGTGCAAATCACCTCAGCCAGCCCCTTCCCACCCCTCTGGAATACGGGGTCAAGCAGCACCAAGGCTTTTAACTGGGATATTGTGGCTTTCCCAGTGTGCCACAGCCTGGATCACTGCTCTGGATCACCAGATCACTGATGGGCTCTGTTGTGGGTGACAGCACCACCTGCATGCCAGGGCATTGCAGGTCCTAAATCCCAAATAGCCAAAGAAAACCCCTGCTGTGCCCCTTCACACCCACACCCACCCCAGCCCAGCATCCATCCTGGAGGAGTCATTCCCTAATGATCTTTACAAGGAAAATGCACAAAATGTTGGAAAAGGAATCCCTGGGGAGCAGTGGGTGCAGCAGGGGGGGCAGGAGGGGTCCATCCCCCCGAGGTTCCCGGTAGCACCTCACCCTCCTCTCCTTGTCCTTGCAGGGTGCGGATCTGAGGAATGGGAAGGTCAAAGGGCATGTGCTGTCAGGTGAGTGCAGACCCCAAATGAGGTCCCACCAGCTGGGGCGAGGTGGTGGCACATCAGGACATGAGGGAGGGACACAAGGGAGGGACACAAGGGGCTCCTCAGGGCACAGCTGGGCGCTGTCTGAAATAGGAGCCACTTTTTCTCTTCTTTTTTTCTTTTCTAGAGGCAAAAGTGGTTAAAAAAAACTCCCCAGTGGTTGGAATCGCTCCAAACCAGTGCAAAAAGAGGGGGGAAGGGGGGAAGGGATCCAATCCTAAAGAAAAACCCGAGATAAAAGCGGGTGAATCCCAACGACTCCTGTAATGTTGCACGAACAAAGACTCCCAGTTCCAAAGGGGCCAGACCTGGCTCAGGGAGTTCACACCCCCAGGGGGGAGCAGGGAGGGGGTCTGGGGGCTCCCCTGGAGCCCTGCAGGAGCTCTGGCCTCTTGTCCCTTGGTGTCACATCCCCCTGTCCCTGACGGACAGTGAGGGGTGGCTGCACTGTGCATCCACGGGCTCTCCCCATGGATGCCCCTCTGGCATGGACCACCAGCCCTCAGCAGCTGGAGATGATGCCCTGAGCCAGCTGCAGGCCCCACATCTGGCCAGCTGTGTGCTGCTCTCTCCCACTCAGGCTGTGTTGGCACAGACCCCCAAGGGGCAACCAGGAGGGCAAAGGGGGCTGACTATGTCCTAGTGGGGTGCTGGGGATCCTCTACCCAGGGGAGGCTGCCTCCAGCATGGGGAGGGGGCTCAGTGGGGTGGTGCAGGGATGGGAAGGGGGGT
The DNA here is from genome assembly GCF_003945595.2 of Pipra filicauda. Taxonomy (NCBI): domain Eukaryota; kingdom Metazoa; phylum Chordata; class Aves; order Passeriformes; family Pipridae; genus Pipra; species Pipra filicauda. The sequence continues at coordinate 19,232 of NW_024104673.1, read as the reverse complement.
GGAGAAGAGGTTGGGGCACCTGGCACAGAGACAAGGAGCACCCCAGGGCTCTGGAGTTGAAAGAGGAGGAGGAAAAGGAAGAGGAGAGGGAGGCAGCTGGCGAGGCAGGAGGTTTTGGGGCAGGTTATTTCAGGAGAGGCAAAACAGGATCTGGCCCCTGGGCACTCAGGGAGGTGATGAGGGGGCGGGTTTGGGTGGGCACAGGGGCTGCTCTTGCCTGTGAAGCACCTGAGCTTGTACTGACACGTGGCAAGGGACCAGGGTGCAGGACACTGTGTGGGAGAGCAATCCCAGGCTGGAGGGGGGTGGGGAGTGCCCGGTTATGTTGGGAAGCAGGTCCCACTGGGCTCAGGGGGATGCTCAGCCCTTACCTTTTGCACCCCCAGGGTACGTCCGGCCCTCGCCCCCTCCCCACAGCGGGTACCACCGCTACCAGTTCCGCCTGTACGAGCAGCCAGCGCACAAGCACATCGCCCTGAGCCCCGAGGAGGACGCCTCGCTGGGTAAGGATCCACTGGGCCCTTGATCCCAGTCCCCAGGGGCTTTCCCAGGGGTATGGATAGTGCCACGCGTTCAGCCACACCAGAAGTGCCAGGCTGGGGATGCTCGCCTGGCGCAAAGGGGCTCGGGATGCTTCCATGGGACATGGATGGGGTGTTAAATCCTTGCAGGGCGGCAGGAACCCTTTGGAAAATGTCTGGTGATGGGCTGGGTAGCGGGATCGGAAGCAGGGAGAGATGTGGGCTGTGCAATCCAGCACATCCCCCCCTCCTTCCCGACCCGGAGCTGCGGGCGTTGCATCACCCCCACCTCGGATAAGGATCAGCCGTGGGGATGGTTTAGCAAGGGATTGCTCAAACGGGGCTGACACAACGCCCCGCCAACTCCCAGCTCCTCAATTCCCAACTCCCCTCTGCTGCCTCCTCCCAAAATCCTGCACGGGTGGGGATGGAGGCAGCAGCTGAGACCCCTCGGAACGCCATCCCTGCTGCCTCCCCCTGGGGCACGGGACAACCCACAGGACCCCCGCAGGACCCCCGGGATGGGGGTTCCTTCCCTCCTCTCAGGAGCACTGCACTCTGCGGCCGGCGGGGCCTCAGCAAGGGAAATTTCAGAACTTTCCCAGCCGGGACCACACGAGCACAGCCCGGCAGGCAGGTCAGGGCAGTGTGTCACTGCCTGACTCACCCCCTGCCTGTTAACCCTCACGGCACAGCCCGGGGGGAGCCAGCTCCGGGGGGCTCAGTGTCCCTGGAAGAGCCCTCGACGCCCCTCAGAGCAGGAGCAGGGTGTGATTCTCCTGCAAAGCTCTCTGCGGGTTCTCTCTGCCCTTGGCTTTGTTTTCTGGCTCATTAGCCCGGTGTGTTAATGACACCATTGATGTCACCTCCCCCTCGCTCCTCCCCGGCCCCTCATGCCCGGCGTGGTCAGAGGAGGGGGCTCCCTCCCTGCTGTCCCCACATCCCCCTCGCAGCATCCCAGGGACGGGAAAGGACACTGACACACCCACCGAGGAGCTTTTTCCAGATAAATCCTCTTATTAGTAGGACATGTGGCTCCAACCCCCAAAATTCCAAATACCCAAAGAGTTCAGCCACCCTGTGGAAAACCCCCCACATGCCCCTGTTCCCGAGGAGGTGTGGGATGGCCGGGCACTTCCCATCCTGGGTCTGTCTCCATCCCATGCCTGAGTTTTCCAGCTCTTCCCGAGCTTCCTGGGAAAGACCCAGCGGATGTTCCCATCATCCCTTGTCAGGCAGCTGCGGGGGTCTGGCAGGGGATGCTGTTTCAGGAGTGGGTTGAAGGTTGTTTTTAACTGTTTTGCTGCTGCATCACATCCTTGCCCTGTCCAGTGGGTGCTGCTGGAGTGAACCACTGGCAGCCCATTGTTTTTATTCCCAGGGAATGAGCCCTAAAAACAGCCCAAGGATGAGTTCTTGGTGTCTCAAGGGTTTTAAAGAAATCCATCCCCGAGGCAGTGGGATGAACACCAGTGGATCCATCCAGCCCTGCGTGGCTGAGCCCTGTGGTGTGAAGGCAGAGCACAGGGGAGAGGAACAAATGCCTTTGGCAGTTTGTAGGAACAAGGAGGAGGTGACCCCAATCCCAATGGATCATGGATAAGAAACCAGCCGGCTCCTCCATGCCTTGCTCCTCTCCTGTACAAACCAGGCAGGTTCTCCTGGTGATGCTGCTGCAGGCACAGTTTGCAGCAGAACTTCCCATCTTATTTGGCCTTAAACCAGCCCCTTTTTTTTTGCTTTTATTTTGTTCCACATCTGGTGGCAGCCACATCTCCCTCTCACTAAGGGTGAGGGCAACCCTGGGCAGGGAGATGTCCTGAGCAGAGCTCCTGGTGGTGCAGGGAGCGGTGCTGGACCCTCCTAACCTGCAGATGGATCCAGCTGTAATCCCTGTGCCGGGCATCCATCCCTCTGGCAGCTCGTCCCCTGGCAGAGCTGAGCCCTCCAGAGCATTTCTCACACCGCTCAGCTCCCAGAAAAACTCCCTCCTGGCGCGGGGTGTGTTTTTTGGAGGCCGAGGCAGGAAAGGTCCCGGGCCAAGCGTGGCCGAGGCGGGGGAGGTGACATGTGCCAGGCGGGATGGCAGGAGCTCGGCCGGAGCCTCCAGAAGAGGGCACTAAACCGGGACCTGCCCGCGTCGCCTGTCCCTGCTCCTGGAATAGATCCCTGGGAATTTAAAAGGCGAGGGGCGACGGCGAGCGTGGAAAATAAATCCGTGCTTCTCCTCCCCACTGCCCGGCTACGCCACGCCAGCAGCTCACAGGGAGCCAGGACAGTTCCAGGGTGGCTCTGGTGCCCACCCTGCCGTGGGGATGTCCCTGCTGGGGTGGCACCGGTGGGCACAAGTCGGGTGCTGTGCCCAAGGGCAGCCAGGCAGGCAGTGGCGGAGCTGGAAGGGCTGCAGCACCTGCTCACATCCCTCCTGTGATGGGGAAATCGGTTGTTTACGGCTGAGGAGTTTCTCCAGGGTGGCTCTTGAGTAAAAAGCTTGTTTCATCAGGAAAAAGAAAACCACCCTGATCCTTCTCTCCGTGAGCGTTTCTGATCGACGCCGGCACCAGCCGGCTCTGAGTGACCTCGGGCAAATAACTCTCTCAGAGCCTCAGTTTCTCTGCTGGAGTCTGATTCACTCCACTTTTTTGGCCACTGAACTGTCCCCAAGCACCAGCTCTGTCCCCGCTGGGGACGGAGGTGGGGATGTTTGGGGTGTCCCTGCCGCTGTTCCTCCCGCTCTCCCCACTTCCCTCCCAGCCAGGAGTGTCACAGGCCGTGGTTGTATTTTTGGGGAGATGCAAGATAAGAGTTTGTGGTGTGTGAAATGTCAGAGCCACCCGTGGCATCCCCGGGGTGGTGGCACTGCCGTGAGCTCTCGATCCGGTGGCAGGAGCCGCACTGAGCCACGGGAAAACCCCTCGGCCAGGGGAATTCGGGCACCCCCGGCAGAGCCTGGCTGCGGTGTGGGGGAATTAAAATCCCTTCACTGCTTTCACCGAGGGGCAGCTTTAATTAGCACAAAACCTGGAGGCTTAATTGCACCTGCTGGTACCTGAGTACCTCCCTCTGCTCCCACCCTGTCCTGGTGCCGGATGCCCACCGGCTCTGGTGAGCGTGGAGAGATGCTCCAGCATCCCCAAACCTCCTCCTGCACTGGAAAAATATTTTAGAACTGGGAATAGACTTTATCCTCACGGAAATTTTCCCTCAGGGGAGCAAAGAGCCCCCTTTGGGGACGAGGCACCGGGATGAGCCCAACCAGCCGCTCTCTCCGTGGCTCCATCCCTTCTCCAGCCCTGGCTCGGGATCAGGGCCGTGGCATTGACTCATGAGCCGACCTTGTGCGCCTCCAATCCCATCCACCCAGCTGGAAAATCGGGTTGGACTGGGCCCCAGCGGGGAGGGAAAGGCTGTGGCCGGGATGGGAGGCAGTGAAGGGCTGCGGGGGGAGCTCCCAGTCCCAGCCCGAGCCCCGGGGTGTCACTTAATGGTGACCAGAGCGGCCGCCCGCCTCCCGCCCACCTCCGCCGGGGCATCATCAATCTCGGCAGAGAAGCATCAGGGCTCCCATCAGGAGAACATTCCCGCTGATGAGGCTGATAAATTACAGCCGGGGGAGGAGGGGACAGGAGTTTGGGGGGGGAGGGGGCAGGGGGCTGTGAAAGCTGCAGGGTCAGAGAGATCCCGAGCTCCCCAAGCCCCGAGGGTGCCTCGTGCCTCAGTTTCCCCAGCTGGCGCTCCGGGATCAGGCGGCCAGGCACGTGTGGGTGTCAGCGGGCACTCCTCTTCCTCAGATAAGGGCAGAGTGTGATGATATAATTCTTGGGAAACAAGCTTGAAAACGGACCAAGCCGCGGATGAAACGCCCTATTGTTGTGGCAGGGAGAGGGGACAGTGGCACCACGACCTCGGCTCCCTGGCTGCCATTATCCATATCCTGCTCCATTCCCAAGCTCCATGATCCCGGTGACTCAGTCCCCGGCCCTGGGAGCCAGCTGGTGTGATTTGGGATGCCTGGCACAGGGATGTCACCCCGGTGGTCACGCCAGGACGGGGCACCCGCTTCGGGGATGCACCCAAGGGGGTGGGATTTGGAGTGTGGGGGCATCCAGACCCCCAGACCCGGTACCCTCCCGGTGCATCATCCCCTTTGCTGCCCCGGGGCTTTCCCTACCCCGGGAGGGCCGGGCACAGCCGGTGCCATGGCAGGTAGGAAAGTAGGTCAGGAAAAACCCCGGCCCCACGCGCGGGGCGAGAGCCAGGACCGGCGCCTGCAGCCCCGCGGCGGCTCTGCCTCCTCCGGCTCCTTTCATCCCGCGCCTCTCCCGGGGCTTCCCAAACATCAGTGACAGCTCCAGCCCCCCCGGGGAGTCGGGGGTGCCGCGTCTCGCTCTCACCCTGGTCCCAGGGGGCACGGGCTGCTCTCCCCTGGGGTTTTCCAAGCGCTTTGAAAGCTGCCGGATGAAAGGCCCCCGGCAAAGGCTGCGGGCGCAGCGGGAGCGTCCCCCCCAGAGACCCCTTTCCCTGGTGCCACACTCGCTGGGACCCCTGGCGCTGAGCGGGGGCTGGATTGAGACCCTGAATTGAGCAGCTTCCCCTCCTGCCAGGGGTGGAATTTGGGGATGGAGGTGTTTGTGGCTGTGTGTCCCGGCTGGGGGGTGACACCGGTGTGGGACGTCAGGACTGTCCTTGCTCTTGGCTTGGTTTGGGCCCTCCGAGGGTGGCAGTGATGATGTGGGGACTCCAGCAGCAGCCTGATGCATTCCAGCACCTCTCCCAGCTGGAGTGTGGGATGCAGGGTCCGTCCTGAGCATCCTGTGACCTCCTTCCTGGGCACTGGAGCATCCCAGCCACGGCCTGCTGCAGCTCCAGGAGGTCGCAGGGTGCAGTGCCATCAGCAGGAGCATTTCCAGAGCTTCTTGGAGCTCAGAACCTGAGATGGGGAGCAGGTGGGAGCTCCACCAGCACCCTGAGCCACCACCACCCCCCCATGCAGGTGATGAAGCAGCTCAGGTTGTGCTCAGCACTTTTGCAAGAGCAAAGAGGACGCTTTGCTCCAGTTGGGGCTGAGATGTGACGGCAGATAAAGGGCTGCCAGGCTGTGGTGTGACATTAAAGAGCAGCCAGGAAGAGGAGAGGACAGCTTGCAGATAAACAATGGGCCCCCTTCCCCACCCTGTGACACCAAGGCAGTGTCCCTTCCAGTGTCCCACAAGGAGGGGCAGTGGTGACAGTGTGAGCTGTTTGAGTCCCTGGGAAAGCCCCTCTGGTGGGGAGCAGGATGCTCTGGCAGCCACCAGCCAGACCCACGCTGGGTGTCAAACCCTGGCAGGGTGCAGGGGGATTTCTGTACCCCATGGGGTACAAGGGAATCCCTCCTGCCCCAGAGAGGGTTTCCCTGACACCTCCATGGGAAACACCACAGCTGGATCCAGCCACGGGCTGCCCCCAGAGCTCCAACAGCCTCAGGTCTGGGCAGAGGAGGAGGGTCAGGGATGAAGAACCTGCAGTTTGTGGAGCAGCAGCTCAGTGTGTGTGTGCGAGGGGGACGGGGGATCTCCTGCATCACCCCCACGTGCTCTCGGGGGATTTCCAGCCCAGCCACCCCTGGGATGGGCTCGTGGGAAACCACAGAAAGGTCTGCTCCAAAGGCCAAGGAGGCAGGAGAGGAAGCAGCCCCACGTGCCCCCCGGGCTCCCTGCTGTCCCTGGTGCCTCCCGGGGTGCAGGATGTGGGGTGGGCAGAGCAGCGGCCGCACAGGGTGTTAAACCCCAGCCTGGAGCTGGCCCTGGAACATCCCCGTCCTCCAGCCCCGCTCACCCCCTTTCCCTCTCTCCCCAGGTTCCTGGGACCTGAAGGGCTTCGTGGAAGATTTTGGGCTGGGTCACCCTGTGGTCAAGACCCAGTTCCTCACCAAATACTACGAGGATTAGCTCCGGTCAGCGCGTCCTTCCCCTGCACATCCTCACCCCACAGAGCCACCTCTGCCCGGAGCCGAGGGGACCCCAAGACCCACCAAGGATGCACCCACCCTGCTCCCCACCCAGACCCACAGCACCAACCCCATCCCCTCCACTCCCAAACCCGAGTTCTCTTTCCCACCCTGAGCGGTGTCCCAGCTCACCCTGGCTATCCCAAGAAGGATGGCATCACCTCTTCTCCTCCCCTCATCCCAATTCCAGACCTTACCCCCAGCATGTCCCGCCTGCACCTTGGGGACCTTGAGTTTGAATGCCTGCAGTTTCCCGAATAAAATATGGATGGAGCACACGGGGGAGTCACGGGCTCCTTGCTGGCAGCAAGCACTGGACAGATCAGGTTGTTCTGGTGTCTGCACCCACTGCCAGGGATGAGACCCCCTGTGGGTGATGGGGGCAGGGGGCTGCCATCAAAACCCTCATGTAGGTGATCCCAGGCATTCCCAGCGTCACCCAGGAGTGGGAGTGGGATGGTGGTGCCCAGCCAAGGGGCCCATCAGCAGCACCACACAGTGTGGGAACCGGGCACTGCCCCGGCCTGACTCCGTCTCTGCCCTGCCTTTGCCCTCAGCCCGCTCCTCTTGGAAAGCAAAACCCAAATTAAAGGCATAAATCAGCAGAGCTCTGCCTACTGGCCACTTAGCCAGACCTCCCCTTTAATTAGCTCCTTAATTAGGCTTTCATCTAAGACTCAGTTTTCTCTGAGGCTCCGATTCACCCGCCTGCAAGTCCTCCTTGAAGCATGTCCTGGTGTCTCTGCTGTGACAGAGCTGACTCTGTCCTGCTCATGGCCAGGAACAATATTGCACTTGGAAAAACCGTGGGGAGCAAGACCCCAGGACGAGGGGACATTCTGCAGGCAGGGAAAACTGAGGCACGAGGGAATGACTCTCAGGGAGGTCTGGGATCCCTCCGAGGGGGCGGCGATGCTGTTGGTGCTGCATCAGTCCCTGGGTTTATCCCAGGGCAGCCTGTTCCTGAAAAAAACATCCTGCTGGTCACCTTCCCTGGCTCCCCAGCAGTGAGAGTGGATTTCACTCCTTCGTGGGGGGGGGTTAAATGTGGCTGGGACTTTCCCTGCAGCAGGATACAACTGTTTGCCTCCCCAGGGGCTGGATCACAACGGCCCCACATCCCCGGGAAAGGTCAGGGTGATGGGTACATCCGAGAGAGATGCAGGAGCAGGGGCCCAGCTCGCCCTGTGGGCACACACTGGGTGAAGCTGCAGGACCCGGGGGGAAGGCAAGCAACAAAAAAAGGAAGCTGGGTAACACCACAAGCCAGGGAAAAAAACAGCAAGCCCGCGGCCGCCGGCGCTAAGATTAGCAGGGAGGAAGTGACACGGCGCCGTGTCATGGAAGTCTGCTAAAGTTGGATTGTTCCCGCTCTTTGCCTCTCCTTGCCCTCGCAGGAGGGTGTAATTGGCCCGTCGGGTCGGTGAGAGGGACTGGTGTAAATGAGAGGTCACGCTCTGTTGACATCCTGCAGCCAAACTCCCGGCGGCCTTTCCTCCCCGCCTGTAATTCCGCGTGCCCGGGGGGGTTATTTTTGGTGGGACGGGAGGGAAAAGCTGATGGGATGTTTATCCTTCTAGGAAATTAGCACCGTTGCTCCTGGGTTTAGTTGGAGGTGAGGGGATGAGCCAGGATTGGGATTGCTGGGCGCCAGAGCCCGGACTGATCCACTGCCCTGTGTGACCCTGATGGGAATGGGATGGGGAACAGGGGTGGGAGTGAGGATGGGGATGGAGAATGGAAATGGGAATGGGGATGAAGATGGAGATGGGGATGGGGATGGACATGGGGATGGACATGGGGATGGGGATGGAGATGAGATAGGTGGAGGTGGGATGAAGAACAGGAATGGGAATGAGGATGAGGATGGAGAACGGGGAGGGGGATGGAGATGGAAAGGGAGAGGGGAATGGGAGTGAGATGGGGATGGGGATGGGGATGGAGAGCAGGGATAGGGATAAGGATGGAGATGGGGATGGGGGTGAAGATGGGGATGGAAAAACACAAATAGGGATAAGGATGGGGATGAGGAATGGAAATGGAGATGGGGATGGGATGAGGATGCAATTGGGATGAGGATGGAGATGGAATGGGGATGGAGAGGGATATGATGGAGATGGAGAGGGAGACAGGACAGGGGTGGAGACGGAGATAGGGACAGGGATGGGGAAGGTGTGGATCAGGAATCTGCCCAGGTGGCTGCAGTGTCCCTGTGGTGGGACAATTCCTGCTGGGACGCAGGATGAGGCACTGGTGGCCTTGTATCAGACACCAGGGCCCACACAGGGCTGCAAACACCAAGTGTGGCAGGAGCTCCAGCCAGCCCCGAGCCACAGCCCCTCACCGGGATGCACGCGGGGCCCTCACGGCGTGGAAAATATTAACTGTGGTTTTCTGGTTCGCTTTTTGGTAATTTAGAAAGAACGAAAGGGAAAAAAAATAAAGCAAAAAGGAGGAAGCCACGTACAGTCACTTCGTGCTGGTCCCACCCCCTTTCTCTCTCCTTCCATTCGCTCACCGTCGATTGCGAGAGAGAGAAAAGAGAAGCTGAGCCTCTCGCTGCCTAAATGTAGAAAGTTTTGCTTCTAAATCAGTTTGTGATGGAAAGGAAACACGTCACGTCCCTGGGGAAGTGGCTGGTTTTGAGCAGCCACAACCCCAGCGCTGCAATGGAACAGCCCAGCACTGAAATAGCTCCCGCGCTCTGTTATTGTCACCCGGAGAAGTTTTTTTTCTCTGTCTACGTGTGTCATTTTTAGCCTCCAGAGGAAGTTTTATTTGTATTTGTTACCTCGAATTTCCACTGCTGTGGCTTTTTTTTTTTTTTTTTTGACATTTTCGTGTGAAGGGGCTGGGAGAAAACACGGCGGGGTGAGCTCAGGTGTGCTTGGGGTCAGCGGCGTATCCCGGGAATTCCGGCATGGATTCACCAGCTTTGCAGAGCCCAGCGGGATTCAAAGGCCACAGGCCCGTGGAAACACACGGTCCCAGGGATTCTGTGAGCTGAGCTGAGCCCCGTGTGGCTGTGGGGTGGACACAGCCACCCTTTGCTCCCCCAGGGTGATGTTGTGAGGTGGGTGTGGGCGCTTCCAGCCCTTTCCCAAAGCAAACCCACCCACTCCGTGGGATCACTGAGGAAGAGGAGGACCTGGAGTTTGAAAAATTAATAGTGAACTCGTGAAAACTGAATGTTCCTGGTGAGCAGTGGCAGCGCCCAGCACACAGGGGGGATGTTTCTTCCCAAAACTGGGCTGGAGGCCAGAAGAAGCTTGTGCTGAACACAATCCCTAAATCAGCAGGGTAACAATTACCTATTTTTAATAATCACTGAAACAATTACTCTGCTGAGAGAAAGTCTCAGCCCCTGGCTCGAGGGGAGGCAGCCCTGGGTCTCATCCCTCGTTGGAGAGCAGGAGGCATCTCCCTTCTGGGGAGGAAAATGCAGATTTTGGAGCAGGGGGGGTGTTAAGGAGCAGGGTCTGGGGGACACCCCTTGCACCCCCAGTGATTCAGTGCCATGTGGGGATGACACAGGGACGATCCAGCTCCGAGGAGCTCAGCAGTGCCAGGCAGCAGCTCCCCCTCACACGGGGACTTGCTCAAGAAGGGATTAGCAGGATCAGCTGATGATGATCTAAGCGCATAACTATATCAACCCGTGAATTAATTAATGATATCTCGCACCTCGGAGTGGCTCTATCTGCAGATCTCTGCACTCCTCAAAGCATCCACTGAATTAAGCCCTGCTGCACCCCCCGGGAAATAGGTCAGGATGGATAATCCCCATGTGCCGGTGGGGACACGGCGGCACAAGGAGGGGGATAAACAAGGCTGCCCATTTTGGGAGCCAACGTGGGAGATTTTCCAGCACCAGCATCCCCGTGGGGTGCAAAGGGACCCTGCCCTCCGTGTGTCAGCCACGGGGGGGGTGACTTTGGGATGCTCCAACTCCCGGTGCTTTGCTCCCATCCCTCATTCCTATGCCGTGGACACACAGAGCCCCCAGTCCAGGGTCCCCAGTGCCATGGGTGGGCTGGTGGTGGTGGGTGCCCACACTGGGAGCTGCTGGATGCAGCAGCTGATCCATGGACAGGCAGCTGGGCGGGCCCTGGGAGAGGCTCCTGGGCTGGGGCAGGAATTTAGGGCTCCTGAAGTAACAGGGAAGGCGGGCGAGGCCAGGACGTGTCCCCACCTCTGTGTCCATGCCAGCACCCAGAGGGGACCAGCGGGCAGCCAGGGGCACGTGGGCCGGTCCTGGGGTGATGCCTTCATTAATTAGTGGTAATTAATTATTATTGGGCCTCCAAAATGCTGTATAATATCAGAGGAGCTCTGTGGGGCTGTCTGGGGGCCCTGCCAAAGCTTGCTTGGTTTGGGGGTCCTGGCCCCCCATCCCGCTCACTGGGGCTGGACCATTCAGCCAGGCTCTTGCAGCATCCTGGGATGCAAATTCCGAGTGTTCCTGAGGGAAAGCAGCTGCCTGGCTGTACCCAGAGACCTGCCAGCCATCCCGGGACGAGCATTCAAGGGATGCTCAGCAGGGAGAAACTCTGCCCAGGTTTTGTTTCCTCTTTCAGCTGCTCCCCGAGTCGGTTTGGGCTGGGTTTGTCCACAGCCAGTGGGAAGCTCCCAGCCTCTCCCACTCCGCCGGGAGCACGAGCACCTTCAGATGTGGTTTTGCCCCAAAGCAGCCCTTGGTAGAACAGAAAAACAGGGAGTTTTTGATACGGTGGTCCCAGCCCACCAGCTCTGCTCCTGCCCAGAAGCCGCCGTGCCTGCGCTGCCCTGTTTATTTTTATCCCAGCTCCTGCAGGATGAGGCGGATGCCTCCCGGGGGTTTGCATCCCGAGGCGTGGTGGAAGGTGCTGGATGGCTCTGCCAGCCACCCCTGCAGCCACCAGGGCTGAGGACGGACGGACTCACGGACTCGGCCCGGCTTGTCCTCACTTGTCGGCAGCTCTCGCTGCCGTTCCCTGCCCGCAGCCCCGCGGGTCCTCAGCCAGCCTCACATTTCCTCATTGCTAGGAAGTGGCTAATTCCCCCCGGGCCGGTTTCAATGGCTCACAGATCCCTCGCCTTTTGGCCTCCCACCAGTTTCTGCGGCGGTTGAAGCGCAGCCCTCGGGAGCAGCGCGTTCCCAGGCACGCAGCCTCTGGATTTCGCAGGCTGGGAGGGCGTCCACCCCTCACACGGGATCATGGCATGGATACCCCAACGCTGGATTCACCCCTGGTCAAGCTCTGCGGCCTCTGAGCCACGCTCACACAAAACTGAGCCCTTTTCCCGTGGGATGCAGCGGATCCGGGGAGTTCCGCCCTCCTTTGCTCCCCTCCTCCGTCAGGGAACGTCTCCAGAGTGGGGTGATCATGGCACAGCTCTCAGGGCTGACACGCAAGAGTCCGTTTCCTCTTCTCTTTCTTGGTTTCACACTAAAAAAAGCCTTCGTGGCACCTCTCTGCAAACCCCTTGCTGGGGTCACTCCGGGCCACCAAGCCGAGGTTCCTGCTGGTCCCATAAAACCATCCCTGGTTTCACAGCCTGCTCCGTGCCCGATCCCTGGCTGGAACCCCATCATTCCCAGTGGCGCTGTTCCCTCGGGACCACTTTCACTCCTGGACCTACTATTTAGTTTTCCTGCCAATCACACTGTCTCCTTATCTCCAGGTCACACTGCGCCAGCCACCACTGCTACTGTTCCCCGGCTGGATAATAACAGGAAAGACCTCTGGGCTTGGAAAAAGAGACCTGTCTCGGACTTGGATGACCCAGAGGTTCCCAGCTTGCTGGTGAATACAGCAACGTGCCCCTTGCTGCCACAGCCTGGAGTCACCCCCTGACCCCAGGCCCCGGGAGCAGTGGGAAGCTGTGGGATGCTCTTTGGGGTGATGCCAGGAAAGGGATGGCAGAGGTGTGGGGACCGTGGGGCACAGGCAAAGCTTCCCCTTGCAGCACTCTGGGCGCTCCTGCAAGTGTTTCCCAGGCCTCCAGCCATCTCCTAGTGCTGTCCCCTTCAGGGACCAACCCTGCACCCACTTTCCTGGGGCGTGGGGTGCCCCAGGATCAGCAGGATGGGTTTGCAGCTGCCCTCTGCTCCAAAGGGCTTTTCCTGCCCATGCCAAGCTTTTCACCCTGCTGCTGTGCAGGGTGAGGGCAGGGCCGATCCCTCTCTTGCCACGGGGGAAACTGAGGCCGGAAAGGGCTTCCCACAGCCACCCACGGTGCTCCCTTGGTTTCCCCCACCAGCCTCCCTGGGGTTTGGCTTGTGGGGATCTGTCCTTTGGAATCGACCCAGGGACACCCCAGGGCAGCAAGTTCTGCCCGTAGGTCCCTCCACACCCCCCCCCGCAGGAGGAGGGAGATGCACACCTCCTTTTCCAGGAGGGACAGGAGGGACATGCACACCTCCTTTTCCAGGAGGGACAGGAGGGACATGCACACCTCCTTTTCCAGGAGGGAGATGCACGTCTCCTTTTCCAGGAGGGACACGCACGTCTCCTTTTCCATGCATATTTCAGTGCGAGCCTTTCTGAATATTTCCGGAGGAGGAGGGTGTGGAGTTTTCACAGGCAAATCAGGAAAACCCAGGTGAGGAGGGAGCCGGCGCTGTGGAAGGACGCAGCCCGTGCCGGGAGGGTGTTGGTCCAGGATCAGGAAGGCTGCTGCAGTTTCTCCTGGCTGGAGTTCTCTCAGGCAGCGTTTGGCCCGAAATGAGGATTTCCCACGCCCAACAGCAGCGGAGAAAGTTTCTCCTCCTCCAGAAATTACAGATTACCCTGAGCCCCATCCCCGCCGGTGCTGAGCGTCTCTCACACCCAGGCCAGGGGAGGCCCAGAGAATAAATTGCTGCAGGCGCAGCCACATCAGGGCAGCTGTTGTTTGCCAGAGGGAACTGCCCCCCCCCCCACCCCCGACTGCCGCATCCCACCTCAGCACTCGCAAACAAAACACTCCCAGCCCTGAGAAACCACGGCGGCTTCATCAGATACCCCTGAGACACCCACCCGTGGTTTGGGTGGCTCGGGGTGTATTTTTTCCCTTCTTCAAGCTGCTCGAGAAGGGCTTGTGTCGTCGACCATCCAGGCGGCCGCCCACACGTACGGCCCTGGCACAATCGTCCCCGGGGGTGGGAGGCAGGTGACCTTTCAGGTCCCCACCAGCCACTCTCTGTTTACGGCTCTGTGACCCTACCAGCCCCAGATCCACATCTACAGCGAATCCAAGGGCCTGGGGAGGAAAGTCTCCAGGGCCTGGTAAGTTTGTGCCTCAGACTTTGCGTCTGAGCAACCTTTGTAATCCAGGATGAGGTGACAATGATGGTCGTCATCATCATCATCATCATCAGCGGTAATCCACCTCTCTCTTTGTGGAGCGGAGACACCACCAGTGAGTCCTAAAAGCCTGAAACCCACAGCAGAGCTTTCCAGAGACACTTAAAGAGACGGTGATGAGCACCCCGTAATGACCCTCAGCCTCCAAGGCTCGGCTCTGTCCAAGCTCAGCTCCCATCTCAAGCCCACCAGCAAGGTTCAGAGGACGAGCAATCCCATCTGCCTCACCAGGAGGCACATAACCCAGGCTCCCCTCCCTGTAAGTGCATTTCCCCTGCCGTTAACTAGGTGAAAAACCCTGAGGAGTTCCCCTTTTCGAAGCCCCGGTGGTCTCTGGAGGGCTCAGGGCACATGAATCAGGGCCCGGTCACAAGACTGAGAGCGGTGAGAAGTCACCCGTCAGCTGACAGCACCCGCAGGGGCACAGTGGCAGATCCACGGGGCACCAGCAGGGTGTTGGCACAGGGAAGGGCACAGGGCTGCTCTGAGCATCCCACACCCCCCTGGGGTGGGAGCAGGGGGAGCTGGGGGCTCTCAGTTCCTCGCCGAGGGGAAGCTGCCAAAACTTGGGTGGGTGTCACAGGGTTTGAACCAGGTGAGACAGCACTAAACAGTGTCAGGGCTTGTCACAACCCCTGCACAGGCTGTGGGGGAGAGCTGAGGTGAGGGGGCACAGGGGCAATGTGTGGTGTGGGACACTTGGAACTGGCACTGAGGAGGGGATGGCAGCATTTCATGGAGCTCTGGAATGCTTTGGGTGGGAAGGGAGCTTAAAACTCATCCAGTTCCACCCCCTGCCATGAACAGGGACACCTTCCACTGTGCTCCAAGCACTGTCCAACCTGGCCTTGGACACTTCCAGGGATGGGGCAGCCACAGCTTCTCTGGGCAACCTGTGCCAGGGCCTCCCCCCCCTCACAGCCAAGGATTCCTTCCCAGTATCCCATCTAACCCTCCCTCTGGCAGTGGAAGCCATTCCCTGTGTCCTGTCCCTCCATCCCTTGTCCCCAGTTCCTCTCCAGCTCTCCTGAGCCCCTTTAGGCCCTGGAAGGGGCTCTCAGGTCTCCCTGGATCCTTCTCTCCTCCAGGTGAACCCCCCCAGCTCTCCCAGCCTGGCTCCAGAGCAGAGGGGCTCCAGCCCTTGGAGCATCTCCGTGGCCTCCTCTGGACTCATTCCAGCCATTCCACGTCCTTCTGATGCTGGACCCCAGAGCTGGAGGCAGCTCTGCAAGTGGGGTCCCCCCTGAGTGGAGCAGAAGAGGAGACCCACGTGCATGAAACCCCGTGGAATCACAGATGCCAGCGATCACAGTCACTCAAACAGCCGGATGGGGATGGGGCTCACGCGAGGCAGGTGTGTGGGATGATGAAAATAAGTGAAACCTCTCAGCTGCAGACTCCATCCAGCCCGAGCTGTAATTTAAAACCATCCAGAGCATCCCAGGTGAGTGCCTCTTTTTTTCTTTCCCCTTCCTTTGGGTAAAGAACTCTGCTCGGGATGCTCTGACCCATTAAGCTGAGCTGTAACTAAGCCAGTCCAACCCCCATGCGGCCGTTTTCGTGCCAGTCTAAGGCTGCCTTGGTTTATTTTGGCTTGGGGCCGTTCCCCATCAATTGGCATCAAACCACTGTTAGTAGCTGAGCTGTCCTGCTCTCCCCGGTTTAACGGCGGGACCTCGTGACTCAGGAGCTTTAAACCCAGCTTAAACCCCGCCGTGAGGGTGTGGGGTGTTATCGCTGCACCCACAGCCCCAGCCACTCCGATATTTTTTTCCCAGCGGGAAGCAGGTGCCACTCGTGTCGGAGGGGGGGGACAGATGCGACTTCACGCTGCCGTGGCACTGTCACCCGTGGGGGGCAAACACCCACCCGGGTCGGGGTGAGCCAAGTGTGGGGCTGGCACTCGTGGGGATGTTGGGTTTTCCAGCGCAGGGCGAGAAGCTGGGCCAGTCCCTGCTTGCTCCGGAGCAGGAATTCCCCACGGGACCCTCGCCCGTGGGTGCCGAGCAAACCCACACCCCTCCACTACAAATCTGGAGGAACGGGGTGGTGATGGTGGTGCCGGACACCCCTGATGGTCGAGGAGGGGTGGTTCTGTTTGGGTTTTTTTTGGGAGGGGGGTCTCCGCTCTGACCCTCGTGGGGCTGCGCGGCCGCGGGAACCGGACCCGCAGCATCCCCAGCGCGGCGGATGCGGGCGCGCTCCCGCCGCGGGAACGCGGCGATGGGGAAAGGCGCTGGGCGCACTTCGGGGAGCGAGAGGGGGTCGGCGGGATCCCCTCCTCACCCCCGCGGGCCGCGGCGGTGCCGCTCAGGGTGGGTGCGGGCGGCGCATCCCCCTCCGCGCCCCGCACCCGCCCCGCACCTCGGCAGCGCCGGGGGCGCCGGAACCGGCGGCCAAAGAAGGGAGCGGAGGCGGGGCCGGATCCAGGCCTTGTATGGCGCTTCCCCTCGGCCGCCCGCCCGCCGCCGCCCCGCTCTCCCCCCTCCCCGGTCCCCCCCCCGCCCGCCGCCGCCGCGCTCCCCCCGGGCCGCGCCGGGCCACGGGCGGGGCGGCTGATGGGGAGGGTGGGGGGCTTGAGGCTATAGGGGGGGGCGGGAGGGGGGCAAATGGGGGAGAGAGTGACAAAGAGGGGGTGTAAAAGAAGGAGAGTGCCCTGCAAAGGATGGGGGTGATAAGGGTGCAAGGCTCCGGGAGGGGTGGGGGGGTCTGTGCAGAGTTGGGGGCTTTGCGCGGGTTCTGCAGGGATAGGGGGGCTCTGCGAAGGATAAGGGGGTTTTGCAAGGATAAGGGGGCTCTGCAAGGGTGGAGGGTTCTGCCCAGGACGGGGGCGATCTGCACAGGATGGGGGGGCTCTGCGAAGGATGAAGGTTCTGAGCAGGGTGGGGGGCTCCGCTAGGATGGGGGGTTTCTGTGCAGGATGGGGGACTGTGCAAGGATAAGGGAGCGTTCTGAGCAGGGGGGGGGGATCTGCAAGGATAGGGGGGGTTCTGCCCAGGGTGGGGTGGCGCTTCTTATGAAATCGGGGTCCGCCAATGGATGGGCGCCGCTGCAGTGGCTGGGGGGCTGCAGGGAACGAGGGGCCCTGAAGAGGATGCGGGGGGCCTTGAAGTGGATGTGGGGGGCCCTGAAATGAATGGTGACCCTGAAGTTGATAGAGCACACAGGCCACTCCTCCCCCCGTACTCACAAACAAGCCAAGTCAGGGCTCGCTGCCCCCCGCTCCCGGTACACGCTCCCCCCGCCCTGCGCTCCGCAGCATCCCCCCACCCACCCCGGCACCGCGGAGCGACACACCCCGGGCCTGGCAGCACCTCCCCAGCCCCCCTGGTGTGTCCGTCCCACTCTCCCCGCAGCGAGTGCCCGGTCCCCTCCCGCCGCAGCCCTCCCGTAGCCCGGATTTCACTCCCATGGCAAAGCCGGCCCTGCAGGAATTGGGTAAGTGGAGCTATTGCAACACAGCATTTTTCCATACATTTGCTATATAACTCGGAGGGTTTTAAAGATAGCATCAGTTGGCACACTTAGCACGAAACCACCTAATTACTGACGCAAGTGTTACCTGTTTTTAAAGTATTCCAAGCGCTGCTCTCCACGGGAGTCGGGGCATGGGGAGGGGGCGGCTCGGGGCAGAGCCATCCCTTCTGTCACCACTGCCACCACAGCGAGGAGATGGAGGCTTCTGCAGCCCCCCCGCTGACCCTCTCCTTCCCACCAAACTCCACTGCCTGGCGCTGTGGTTTTCCACGCACAGCTGCCATCCCGTTTCTCTCCCATCCCGGGTTGCGGGATGGGGTTTGTGGCCGGTTCCCCCGCGCTCCTGGTCTCCAGTCGGGGAAAAAAACCCCTCCCGGTAAGAGCCTGGCTCTGAGCAGCCCCGGGGGCGGCCGCAGGGTCAAGCACGGCGGGGGCGGGCTGTCCCCGCGCCCCCGCTCCTTCCCGGGGGGAATGATCCGGGCAGGGAGGGGCTGGAGCCGCCGCCACCTGCCCTTCGTGGGGGTCTGGCATCTCTCGGTGAGGGAGTGTCAGTGCTGGGGCGGAGACCACCGGCCCAGTGCAGTGTGCCCGGTATCCGGTGCAAGATGCCCGGTGCCCTTAGCAGGGTTCTCGGTGCCCGGTGCCCGGTGCCCAGTGCAGGATGCCCGGTGCAGGATGCCTGATGCACGTCCGGTACCCGGGACTCGATGCCTAGCGCGGGATGCCCGCTGCCCGGTGCCCTGTGGAGGGTGCCTGGTGCTCGGTACCCCTTCCCCGGTGCAGGATGCCCGATCCCCGGTGCCCGGTACCCCTTGCCCGGTGCGGGATGGCCGGTGCTTGGTGTAGGATGCTCGGTACCCTGTTCCCGGTGCCCCTTTCCCGGTGTAGGACGCCCCGTTCCCGGTTCCCCTTCCCCGGTGTAGGACGCCCCGTTCCCGGTTCCCCTTTCCCGGTGCAGGACGCCCGGTACCCGGAGCGTGATGCCGGGTGTCCGGTACCCCTTTCCCGGTGCAGGATGCCCCTTTCCCGGTGCAGGATGCCGGGCGCCCTGTCCCCCTTGCCCCAGTGGCAGGGTCCCCGGTGGTGCCCCCTTTGCCCTGTCCCCTTGTCCCCCCGTCCCCTCGCGCGCCGGTCGCCGCTTCCTGCTCTCTCTTTCTCTCTCCCTCTCTCTCTCTCTCTCTCTCCAAACGTTCCATTGTGCGGAGCTTCCATTGTGACGTCTCGGCCTCGGCTCGGCTTTGTCTGTCCATATATGGGCAGCTACGTCACGGAGCGCTCCCGCATAAAGGCCCCGCGGAGTCCCCGGCGGAGCAGTCGGGCGGCAGCGAAGGAACCGGGCGAGCGGAGCGGGGCCGAGCGCGGGGGGGAGCGGGGCCGGGAGCCGGCGACAGAGAGAGAGAGAGAGAGGAGGGGTTAAATCCTCCCCCCCACCCCCCCCAACCCCGCTTCTACAATCACATCTGCCAGCCAGATCGCCCCCCTCCCCCTCGAGGAAACACCACCAAGGGACCCCACGGAGGACCGCGCCCCCCCCGCGCCCCCTCCTCCGCGGCCACCCCCGGCCCCCCCGCCCCCCCACGCCTCCTCCTCCTCCTCCTCCCCCCCGCCGCCCCCGCCCCAACTTTTTTTCTTGCATGATTTCCCTCGCACGGATTTGCCACTCGGATGTTGTTTCCTCGGGAGCTGAGCTCGGAGCCACGTTGAACCAGCCTTTTCCTCCAGTGCTATGACAGGCAAACTACTGGAGAAGCTGCCGGGGACCATGAACACTTTGATGAACCAATTGCCTGACAATCTGTACCCAGAGGAGATCCCCAACTCTTTGAATATCTTCTCCAGCACCAGCGACTCGGTGGCTCACTACAACCAGATGGCTGCAGGTAAAAGGGGAGGGGGGGGAAAGAAAATGGGGAGAAG